>NW_027271818.1:137500-484389 GCF_040938485.1 Diadema antillarum
TTTTTTTTCTTTTCCTGAGCAAAGGAGACGTTCTCGGAAGGGGTCCATCCTGCGTGATAATAGTGTATAGGACCTTTAATGCCCACTGATCTCTATGGGTTTCCTATCATAGAGATCAACGTTGATGGTTATGAAGTTTTTGTTTCCTCCCAATTGCCGGTGATGGCGCTGTGTCAAATTCATCATTCCTTTTGTACCCATTTCTGAACTGATATCAGTGCAGATGATCAAGGCACGGCATGTAGAAACATGGAAATCTCGAATCAAGACAAATCTAACACCATTAGCTTCCTCCTGGTAAAGAGGAACTCAAAGATTATAAACTCCAAACGGGAAATGCTTAGATGATGTTGAAAACAATATTTTGTCTTTGTCTTTCCATGATCAGGTCCAAAGGGTGAGCAAGGGCCTCGAGGAGAACGAGGACGTCAAGGATCCAGTGGGAGGAGAGGTGAGAACTATATTGAGTCGTCTTGCTTGGATGAGAGACTCGTGATAATGGTCACCATGGCAACGCATCTGTGTGTTTCCTACCCACTATGAGATGGGGGCCATAGTGAAGAAAAGATGCTTATTTTGCGATATAGATCGCTAAGTAACCATGCAAGGCAACAGAAACAATGCAAAAGCAACTTTTGACCCGTTAAACTTGGGCATTTGGTTTCCTGCTGGTTATGTCTTGTTTGTTTGCTGTATGTTTTTGTTTGTTTGCTGGCTTTTTGTTTGTGTTTGTTTGTTTGCTGGTTTTTTTTTTTTTTAGTAATCGAACTTCAATGTAACCGGGCGCTTAACTAGATAGACAGATAGACAGACAGACAGACAGACAGATAGAGATATAGGGCATAGGTATGTGGATAACACAACAAAATTACAAAATCAAAGAGCTAAAACAATGCCATGAATTTCTAATCCTACGTATTTTTGGGAATCCCACAGGAGAGAAGGGCGACCCCGGGTCTCCAGGCGAGGACGGTTCCGCCGGGAATGACGGCTCCAGAGGTCCGAAGGGCGACAGGGGAGACAGAGGGGCACTAGGGTTACCAGGTAAGGTAGCTTTCACTAGCAAAATACTTCACAAGTTCTCTCCAGTAATTGGGGATCACCATGTATTGTATTCTCTTTGCAATATACTACGTATTCTTAACTTTAAGATATGTATGAATCAATTAGGTTTATATCAATGGCATATTATAACAGTAAGCCGAAGTGTCAGATATGATAACAGATAAAGTATTGTGTTATGGAATATGATGAACGCCTTCATAACTTTCACCACGGATAACGAAAATGGAAGATTTCTTTCGTATGAAATTAAAGAATTTTATCAGACGAAAGTCAAGCGGCGGTCTGTTTGTATATTTCGCAGCTATTTTGAACTAACATAAAATGAAACAATTCCCATATTGATTGCCATGTAATAACAGAAAAAATTTGGTGGATGCTGTTAAGGCTTACTTTACGAAATAAAGATGACTTACAGGTTTGTTGGGATGGATATTTGCAAAGCATATAATGTCTGTTGTTTTGGGGGTTTTTTTCTCCGTTGATTTAACACAACCCAGGGCCCAAAGGACCACGAGGTTCTGATGGAACTCCTGGGCCCCCAGGCTTGCCCGGGCCACAGGGTGTCAGGGGCCCACAGGGTGTGAAGGGCCCACCCGGGCCTGCGGGCCCTCAGGGACCACCAGGTAAATATGACTATAATAATATACTTGCGGCTATTTCACTACACTATACAAGTGAATATAGCTATAATAAAACTGTAGCAAATTTGACTGTTTAGCAATATAATGAACCAAAAAAAAAAAAAATCCCGCCCTGAATTTTTAGGGATATCTAGATGTGATGATGATCATGACACAGTATATACTGTCTTTTAAACTGATGTAAAACCTTTCCACACTCTCTAAGTGAAATATATAATACAAAGAGCTCTACTTCCTTATTGCTCCATTGAAAACAAAATGTCAGTTGATTCATGGTGAGAATATTCAGTGCGCTTCTGAAAACAGTATTTGAAAGAATTCTGACCAAACTTTAGCAACGATAATAACTTAAGGATCAACTAATTCTCGAGTATTGATTCCTTCAAGTCTGTCTTGACCTGGATATTGGGAAGTTTTACAATCAAAATATAACTCATAAACCGGAAAGGCGTTTCTTTTTTATCTTGGCAAAGAATCGATTCGAAGTGTTTGAGCCCTATAAGCATAAACTATTATTCTTTTTTTTACCTGCCTAGTGATTTTGAAATTGTTTTATTCGATTGTTACTTCCCATCATGACAGGCACTACAATGACGGCAGGTCTTTCCTCTTCTCAGGTACGTCACTTTGCGCTGTTTCGACGATGCTGACTTCTTTTTCAGACAGTGCAAGCGCCGTGAATAATAAAGCCCAGGGGTCGGTCACTGTTATGCGTTAAAAAAAATGATATCAATAAATGGCATACTATGCAAAAAGTTGTAATGTTTGAAACGAACTTAAAAAGCAAATCACTCAGTGCCATGACTGTGTAATTTCATAGTGCCAGATATCTTGTTTGATACAATGTATATGCCTGTATGCACTACACTCCAAGAAAACTGGTTCAACTTTGCGCCTTCACCAGTGTCAAACTGGGATCGAGCACCTTTATCGGTGCAACTTGCACCTGTAAGACCAGTGTCACAATGCTAGTACCTTTAAGGGTGTAACTTTGCACCTTTCTGGTCTGACAGGTGCAAAGTTGTACCCATAAAAAATGTGCTTCCAGTGCGACACTGGTAAAGGTGCAAAGTTGAAACTTTTTTTTTCTTAGAGTGCATAGGTATATACGCTATGATTTATGATTACGCACTAGGGGAAGCAAATAACCGACACATTGAGACCTGCGTTTCTGTGAAAGAGAAAGTGCAGACTGTTTCCCCAGCAATGAGAAAACTGAGAAAAAAAAAATCCATCAAAGAAAACAACAACAACAACAACAACAACAACAACAACAGTGGGGAAGGAATATGAAAGGTGGTCTCCTATTTGCCTCTATGCATCAAGAAGATTATGATGAAACTGTTTTATATTGCGTTCTCTTTTAGCATACAATAGCCTTGCAATCAGTCGGTCTTACCATGTTTTGTTTTGTTTTTTGTTTTTTTTCGTACAGCTTTCCAACTCTCCTCTGAGTGCCATCCATCTTCAAGCCATGCCAGAGAATGTCTTCTCCGGTCTCACAAGACTTGGTAAGAAAAAAATATTGAGAGACAAGGAGGCGGGGAGGATGTTACCACGGAGAAGGATGAGGAAGGAGATGGAGGAGAGAAGATGTGGTGGAGGAAGCTGTTGTAGATGTAGGAGGAAGACCAAGAAGTGGTGGAAGGACCAGTGACGAATAAGGAGAGGAGAGTTGGATGGAGAGGATGTAACGGAAAAAAGAATTGAAGGAGAAGTTGATAGGAGACATGACAAAGATGAGAATAAGAAAGAGGTTGGTGGGGGAGGATGGATAATGGAAGATAATGGAAGAGGAGAAAAGGAAGCATATAAAGGAATGAAGATGAGGGGAAGAAGGTATTCTCGACAGGAAGAAAAGAGGGGAAAGGGAGGAAGAAGAGAGCGTGAAAGAGGACCGAAGGGCTGGACCTGAAGGAAAGGAGATTCAGAACTGACAGGACATAGTAGATGAGGTTAAACAGTTAAAGAATATAGGTAGAAGGAATAAAAATAACATGGAGGAAACTTAGGAGAAGGAGAAGGAGAAGACGACACCAATGAGAAGAAGGTGCTATGGAGGAGGAGGAGGAAGTTGGGGAGGAGTAGGGGGAATTTTGAGCAGGAGGAGCGTACAAGGAGAAAGATGTGCATGGCAGGTATATACACAGTGGCGGATCCAGAGGGGGCGCAACCGGTGCACCCTCCCTTTATTTTCGTGAAAACAAAGAAATAAAAAGAAAAAATGAAATGAAACCCGGAAGTGGCACCAGAAATATTAGTTGCGCCCCCTCCCTTTACAGAATTCCTGGATCCGCCCCTGTATACATGAGAGTATGGAAAGTACAAGGAAAACATTAGGATGTTTAAGTAATCATTAGGAGGAGGAGGGGCAGACGGATGGTGATGAGAAGAGGGATGGGTGATATTTTGCGATGAAGAGGGGAGTGGTTGTGAGTGGAGGAGTGGAGAGGGAGAAGGACTATGGAAAGAACCATGGTAGTGATGGCGCTGGCATAGGGATGGTGCCGGAGGTGATGGTGATACAGTGTATATCATAATATAGCTATCATGATTAAGGATGACGATTATCGTAAATGATATAAGTCGTGTTGATTAACATGTTGATTACAGTGACATTCTGTTTTGTACGTAAAGAATTCAATACTCATCCGGTACAATCACATTTCCTATAATAGTTTCAACATTACCCCGGCCTGTTTTGCATTTCATTTATTCATTCATTCATTCATTCATTCATTCATTCATTCATTCATTCATTTCATTCATTCATTCATTCATTTATTCATTCATTTCATTCATTTATTCATTTCATTTCATTCATTCATTCATTCATTCATTCATTCATTCATTCAATCATTCATTCATTCATTCATTCATTTCATTCATTCATTCATTCATTCATTCATTCATTCATTCATTCATTCATTCATTCATTTCCCTATTGATACCAGATGAATACGGACATCTCAACTCCTGGCACGTTAGTACCAACACTGGAGGCTTCACACTTGGTCGTGATGGAAACGTGACGGTATTACAGAGAGGCCACTACTATATCTACAGCAGCGTGAGTTCTCACTCATTATATGTTGAATATTATATACTGTACATGAATAACATTTTCATTTATTATACTGTTATACCTCAACTATACTCATAATATCCTTTTCGAGAGGAAATGAAAAACACATGTCATGTATTTGTATTACTCACATCAACACAAAATTATAGTCTTGTAATAACCCAATGATGGTGACATTCAGGGGGAAAAGGGGTTGTAGTTGCTCAATCATTGACTAGATAATATATATATATATATATATATATATATATATATATATATGTAACACTCTTGTGTGCAAACCAACAGAAGAGCTGCAAGGTTGTCTCGTCATGGTCTTTCCTAAATCGCATGAGTACAATACTAGCTCCGAACAATGTCATAATTTTGCGAAAACACGTGAAGCTTTAAATTTCCGCAAATTTTGAGAAAACTGCTACCATTCTCTTTATTTGATTTTACGCAATTTCCTTTTTATGTTTCAAAGCCAACTTGAATATGGTATACATGTATATTGAATTGCAATTGTTCTGTTTGGCCCCTAGGTTCTTTTCTACGACAAATCCGCGTTTTACGGAGCTTCCACTGTGGTTAATGGCAGACCTTTTTTGAAGTGCTTGGGGGTCCGAGGATCGGCATTTGCAAGGTAAGCGGGCTTCTGTTGAAGTCTTTCCGTATAATAATGATATACGTCTATGGCGCGCCGTTTGACCAATAATGCCGATAAACACTGTTTATCGCCGAAAAACACTGTTTATCGGCGATAAACAGTGTTTATCGAGCGAAAAACACTGTTTATCAAGTGATGAACAGTGTTTATCGAGAAAAAGTGTTTATCGACCGATAAACAGAGTTTTTCGTAATAAACACTGTTTATCGACGATGAACTCTGTTTATCGCCGTTAAAGTGTTTATCGAGAAAAACTCTGTTTATCAGTTGATAAACAGATTTTCATCTTGATAAACACTGTTTATCACTTGATAAACAGAGTTTATCGCTCGATAAACAGTGTTTATCACGAAAAACTCTGTTTATCGGTCGATAAACTGAGTTTTTTTCTCGATAAACACTGTTTATCACTTGATAAACAGTGTTTATCGCCGATAAACGGTGTTTATCGCCGATAAACAGTGTTTTTCGGCGATAAACAGTGTTTATCGGCATTATTGGTCAAACGGCGCGCCATATACGTCTACGAATCTTTCATACAGAAACATGCATCAGATCGCCTATCTTAGCGCTAATTTATCAATCGTGTAGTAATATCGCCAGGAGTAAACTACATTTTTGAAGGGACTGATAGAAAGCAAACTTGATCGTATATTTTGATCCCATAGTATAAAACGGTTGGACGATTTTCAGCTACGATTATCATGTACGTATACCCTTTCGTCTATACGTTCTCCATTATCCTTTCTCCTTATGTTAGTGCTTGTTCTCTTTTGTTGCTTTATCCATCTTGTCTAAACAGTATCTCCCTTTTTTCTCTCCTTCTATTCACTTCTTTTCTCTTCTGTTTGTTCATTCTGTCAGTTTCCCATGATTTATCTAATTCTACATAATATCTATATCCGTGTGAAAGTGACTGATATCAAATTAGATTTTGAAAAATGCCTTATGTTTGTAAGCTCTCTTTAAAATGGTCAAAAATATTTATATACTATGTATAATCTAGTACAATATTAACGACCGTCAATTTTTAGCTGTTTGAAAAGATATAATGTTTGCGCTATAGATCATTAAACACCACGTGCCCTTGTAGCTCCACTACAGTTTCTCGCTCTTCTCACGAACTAGATTCGGCTCTTGTCAGTCCAGCGGCGTGATTCAATTGGATGGCGGAGATTACGTTGGCATTGTGTCGTCATACCCCTCACGAACAGTCGACATGCGCCCTTCTTCCACGTATTTCGGAATGATCAAGCTCACATAAGTTCCACTCTATACTGTCTACATTTTTTCTTCGGGGCCAATATACATAAACTTTTGTAGAAGTATAGTGCATTTTTCGTATTTATATACATGCTTGCAGATTGGGGGAAAATGTAAATTTCACTGTTCCAATTCAAATCAAACTTAAGATCAGTTTTTGTTCAGTGGGAGGTACGAATTAAAATTAAAGAGATAAAAGAAATAATTATGACTTTTTAAATGTAACCCCCCCCCCCAGAAAACAAACGAGTGTTGATTACCATAAACTGATCGTAGACGTCATTGTAATTATGAAGAGCTTATAAATTTTGTCCTTGAGCACGCACAAGAACGAAGCAATGAAGTCTCCAACGAAGACAGAGAAACCGGGTATTACTAAGTCTGGGTAAGATTGAAAGGCGTAAAATAAGGAAAATAATTAATCAGGCTGAAGGACCAAAGAAAGTAAATATAACATTTATATGATTAGGAAATCGAAATCAATGATTAGAATAATTGTAAGTCATTGACTCCTTTATTTTGTTCAGTGTATACGATTCCAAAGTGTAGAAATGTCCTTAATCTTGAAAATGAATTAATAATCATATCTTTTATTTTGCACTATCTAGAGATACCAATGGGTTGCAATATGTTTGATTTCCGAATTGGGTCAAGGCTGTGAAAATACAAAACAATGGTTTTCGCCGATGTCTGAAGACCAAATCTAGCGTTATGCATTTTCTGAGCAGACTGGAATACCTTCATCAACCCAACATGAGTGTGGATCGTCTACAGACGGGAGCAGCGAAATAGCGAGGAGCTGCTCCACTTTACATATTATTGTCACTACCTCTTAAAATCATCCCGAGACACGTTTAGATCCTAATTGAAAGAATGTAACACTCTCGCAAAAATATTATAAAGCATTTGAATACTTACTACAATCATACTACGTCGGGAGTGGAGGCCAAGTTACTGCTTATAAGATGTTGATCCTACCATGAACCTAACATGACCCTAAAGCCCGCCGCCCACTATACGACTCACGACCTTACGACTGACAGACTTTGGATCCGAAATAAATCTTAATGTCTTCAGAATAAACACCGCTTGTTTAGTTCAGATCCAAAGTCTGTCAGTCAGTAAATTACAGTTGCATTCAGGTTTTGTTCTGTGTGTTTGGATTGATGGAAATACTTTTTTCTTTGTAAAGAGCAACGAATTTTGGTACATCTAAAGATTATCTCAGATCATTGTCATTCAGTTTTGAACACGTAGGCCTACTGAGAAAAAAACATCAAAATATGACCCAGTTTCTTGAATCGATTGTTCTCATATTGTGAACGATATACATGATATTTGTGTATAGTTATTGAGAGATATGTTTCTCATTCGAATGAAGTGTCTTTTTTGCCAATAATCCTTGATTTTTCGTTATGGTCAATGCAAAAACGACTAGACGCTGTATTTTCCGACATTTCTTTAAAGCCTCGACTGAAGGACGTCACGGTATACAACATATTCTGTGCTGTAACAAAATGCTGGAAAAATGCTACTGTTATCACAACCGTCATTATGCGCTTTCACATTGTACATTTTTGCATCATCATGCTCTCATTATGCACCACTTTCTTTGTAAATAGAATGATGAACTTAATTGTGCGTATTTCGTACTTCTATAACGTCTCGAGGCAAGATGGTGAATGCGGTGAAAATTAACGTTCAAGTATCAAGAGCACTATTTGTATTATTTTGTAAATGCATGGATGTCTTATGTTTTGAACATGGAAATTGTTGCGTCATTGTAAGTTCTCGCAGAGAATCATGAATCATGTATACAGTACAATAATATCAACATATTACCGACGAAGAAATCGTGTACTTGTTTCTGTGAAATCTAACCGTTAAAATTAGAGGGTAAGGTTAATAGTACTAATAACTTAAGAAACCATGGGCCGCGGGCAGCGAGCGGCGATGTCGAGGGGAGGGATGGTTTGTTCCCCCCCCCCCCCCCCCCCAACATACACAGGTGATCTAGCACTTGGCCTACTCCTATTTCGTCTAATACCCGTTTAGTGTCAACCCATAATATGAGTTGATTATATGGATCATATTACATTTTTGTAGGTATATTATGGTCTAAATCCTGTTTCGTCTACAACCAGTTCGTCTATAGTAACCATACTGCCCTACTTTGGCAAAAGGAAGCAAGTGACATTTTTATGGATATTGACTTTTTTATTGATTTGGCATATTTGAGGCATGCTCTATTTAACTGAAAATCCAAAAGTTACAATTTTGTCCCCTTTCTGAGATATTCGAGTGGCAAAAGGAAGCAAGTGCACAAAATTGCATGAAAAAAAAATTGGCAAAAGGAAGCAAGTTACAACCTCAAGATATGATTGTCACTTGCTTCCCTTTGCCAAATCATTTATATTTACGCACAGTCTAAAATGCTTTGGCAAAAGGGAGCAAGTAACATTCTCATGATATGATTGTTACTTGCTACCTTTTGCCAGATTTTTCATGTTTGCTAAAAATCTGAAATATACTTTGGCAAAAGGAAGCAAGTTACAACCTCATGACATGATTGTCACTTGCTTCCTTTTGCCAAATTATTTGTATTTGCATACAATCTAAAATACTTCGGCAAAAGGAAGCAAGTGACATCCTTATGATATGATTGTCACTTGCTTCCTTTTGCCAATTTTTTTTTTATGTTTGCTACAATTCTATAATATACTTTGGCAAAAGGAAGCAAGTAACATACTCATGATATGATTGTCACATGCTTCCTTTTACCGGATTTTTCATGTTTGCTACAAATCTATAATACTTTGGCAAAAGGAAGCAAGTTACATAATAATGAGTTTCTATGGGAATATCAAAATTCTTCGAATTTTCATAAATGCATCACCATATGACTTGCACGAATACCGACATTATTTCTCATCACAAATTTCCATGTTGAAGGGCCTACCCAAAAACATATTTTCTTCATTTGTAGCATTTGTAATCGATTGCTCGATGCCACTTGCTTCCTTTTGCCAAAGTAGGGCAGCATAGCCCATTTGCCACTTAGCCTAATGACTATAGTTTGTCTATAGGCCCTACTTACCTGATGAGCTATACCCATTTCGTCTCTCTTTCTTGGCAAAACAAAGAACAGCAAACATTTTAAATGAAATGTTTTGAATGACAACAGTTTACCTATACCCAATACAAAACTCAGGTTTTTCCCTTGTTTTGCCCCGATTATACGCGCGACTCCATGGCTCCCGGCGTTGCCCCTAGACCCAACTATAGGAGAAATGAGACAAACCGCAGCGGCTGGAACCCAACCCCACCATCATTGAGCAAAAATTTGTGTTCTGCTGTCCCCTACTGAAAATTATAAGATATTATTATACGTGTATAATGATTGCATTTCAAAACCGCCGCGGGTGATACGGGCAAGCAGTGCCTGCAAGATTCTTTATTTGATAGACTGTTTAACAATTTCTTTTTTTATTGAATTCTTAGTTCAGGACCTTGTAAAGTTTTGGACTGCAGCTATTGTATTCCAAGTGGCATTGTGTATTGATTATCAAGATATGATTATTATCGTGCATGTTTATCCGTTTAGGATGTCGATTACAGCACTCATTCACACTAAGTAACCGTTAATCTTGTCAAAAATATGCCATACAAAGTCAATTTACAAGCACTTATAAATAGAGGCACGTAAATCTCCACATTTTGATTTCGACTTCGAAGATGACCTTTAAAACCTGAAAAAGAAGGTCGCATGTGTAAAATAATTAGTTGTTATTATCATCTCTACTTTACTCGTTTACCAACAACGTCTTGTCGCATGGACAGACTGCTATTGCATGTACTAACTGTAATAAGAAGTGATAACAAAATACATACCACTATATACAACACTTAGAAAACAACGAAATCTGATTGTCCGGTACATTGTTGTATATGAATTATTGTATGTTGCTATCATTGCAAGTCAAAGATGCAAAGGGCATACTCCGCGTCACCATTCAGTATTCTGACGTGTACGGTCATTTTGCTGTGTCACATAGTCTTTTCTTTCCAGTCGTTCCTATGTAGCATGCTTAGTCCCAAACTCTTCGACAAACTGCTAGAATTTATCATAAAGATATGAATCATTTCGCAACAAACATTTTGACAAAATTATTTGTCTCTTTGGGACTGTTATGGGGATACCAGTGGCTGCATTACTAGTAATCGCATCAAATCAAACAAAGGGAAATAACTTTTGGGAGCAATCGGTTTAGGCAATGCAAATTCAAACATCACTTCTATGCATTGTGTTCGTGATGGGCAGTGTGAAATTTCACTAAACTGTATTCGTTATTTGTCAGCTGAAAAACAAAGACAGAAAGACAAAAACAAACAAACAAACGAAATGAAAGAAAATTGTATGTGATGAGAATCTTCAACAAAAGCCATACATCCTGGTGATGAAAAAAACATATTGGCAATTGACTTTGGTTCTTGTTTCACTTTAAAACACGTATGTTTGATATTGTTGGTTTTGTCTTGTATGCCGTTGTAATACTGTCCACTGGGTCGTATATACATCGAGTTATTTTTGTACATATAACACTAACGACTTTGTATAAAGCTTATACTTGTGTTTAACATTGACATTTATTACTTGAGTTCCATCCATCGATCAATGTCCATACACTAAAATTGATGGCCAGACACTGTAAATAATACATTATGATTCAAAAATTGCTTCTCAGGTTTATTTGTGATGTATATCGTGTGTATGCGTGAGGTTTTTTTTCACTGTATATGTTGGATGATAACGGAAAAAAAACTTTGGTGGGTCAAAAAGCTACGGCGTATGGAGAGCAGTATTGTGAAATAAGTGATGCAAATCACAAAGTTTTGTGGATAGGAAAAAGAGATATAGAGAGATCACGAGAAATATACATAATAGGAGAGTGAGGAAAAACTGAGAGAGAGAGAGAGAGAGAGGGAGAGAGAGAGAGGGGAGGGAATGATTATCGGACAGTGAGATAAAGATGGATAGATATAGGTATGATTATATAATATATAAATATAGATAGATAGATAGATAGATAGATAGATAACAAGAGAGAGAGAGAGAGATAGGGAGGGAGAGAGGGAATGATTGTCGGACAGTGAGATAAAGATGGATAGATATAGGTATAATTATACAATACATAAATATATATAGATAGATAGATAACAAAAGAGAGAGAGAAAGAGAGAGGGAGAGGGAAAATAATCATCGGATGGAGAGATAAAGATAGATAGATATAGCTATATAATTATGATATATAAATGTAGATATACACGTAGATAGATACATACATACATAGATACATAGATAAATAGATAGATAGATAGATAGATACATACATACATACATTATAGACAAATAGATAATAGATAGATAGATAACAAGAGAGAGAGAGAGAAAGAGAGAGAGAGGGAGAGGGAAAATGATTATCGGACGGAGAGATAAAGATAGATATACGCTATATAATTATAATATATAAATATAGATATACATGTAGATAGATAGATACATGGATACATAGATAGATACATAGATAGATAGATTCATACATAGATAGATATACATACATACATACATACATACATACATACATACAGATAGATAGATACATAGATAGATATAGATACATAGATAGACAGATAGATAGATAGATAGATAGATAGATAGATAGATAGAGGTGAAGAGAGGGAGGGAAATACAGGGAAAATTACGGTGGAAAAGGAATATGAACAATTGCAAGAGAAAGCATCCCATATGGCCAAACTGATGAAAACAGAAGCTTCAATTCGCCTCTAATAAAAAGTATCACATCATGTCATGAAGACAAAACAGTGATCTGAGTATGAAATCCGTTTTGTTGATAGTTGAGAGTTATTGTGATCATATATCGTTGTTATTTTTTTCATTATTTTCGTGGTAATTACCCAGAAGTATTTATTTTTCTTCGCCCTGATCATTTCTCATTATCATATTGTCATCATTTTTATTGTCTTCGTTATCATTATCATCATCATGACTATTGTTGCTGTTGTCATCGACATCATCATCATCATCATCACCACCAATTATCCATCACTATCTTAGTTATCATCAAGAACAATCTTGTTTACTTTCAAGAATGTCAGCCATGCTGCACATTATATTGGACCTTTTATGTAATTAAATGATATAAATGAGGAAAAATATTCATGAATGTGTTTCACAAGTCTGCGTGGGACTTTTTTTTCTTCCAAATTTGAAGCATTACATACGGTGAGTTTTGTTGCTGTTTCTTTTCTCTTCCCTCCCCCTCCCTCCATATACATCTCAGTTTGTTAATTATTACCGTTGGTGATACTATCAATATTCTATCTATCATACTGGCCTTTCGAGCTTTAGGTTTATTCAACATTGATGTCTAATGTTTCCAGAATTGTATTTTTTAAAATGTTTCTTTAGCTGTTGATTTGTTTCTTTTTAGCTTTCCTATTTCTTTTCTTTTCTTTCTTGTGATATCGTTCTCCAACTGAGTGATTTTTCACGTGCAGTCTGGTTATTTTTGTTGCCATCTGCGTAGCGCCTCTCTCCAGCACGGCGCTGGGTCATAGCGACACTGCGCGGTGTTTACTCGCGCGGCGGCGCGGCGCGGGAAAGTCAAACTGCAGTCCAGCTGATGAGCGAGTGTGCGTCGGCGCGGCGTTTACGTAAGGTAAACGCAGCTCAAAGCATAACAGGACAAGAATTGCTTTGTCGGCCGTATCTAACCCAAAATGAAGCTCAAATTGTGACCTGCATGATTGCAAGGTAAGTTAAGGATGTGCTGCAACTGGATATAAGTTTACATAGAGATTCTTCAAATCTTTAAGTCATCGGGAGGTCAGTCAAATCGCTCCAAATTTTCAAGAAAGTCAGATTAGTCCCGTGCATGTAATTTTATGTTGGAACCAGTCTTTTTGGCAATGTTCTACTACAAAGTGCATGTCGATCCCGAAGATTCTGAAGAGTCTTGCAGATTAGATTTGCATGTTGTGTGTGCGTGTGTGTTAGTTTGTGTAACGGGTACAGCTAGATATGAGCCAGATAGAAGCGAAGTGCGACTGGAATCTAGAAGTTTATAGAACGGTAAAAATTTACACATGCCTTGGCAAACTCCCCCCCCCCCCCATACTCATTCATATACAAGACAGCTTTACTCCACCACTTGCCGAATGTGTGTGAGTGTGTCTATATTTGTGCGTAAGCTAACAAGCATAGGGTAGTGTAGCCTGACCAGACGCCGTGCGAAGCACAGCATACAGCGACTGGGGCTGTGTATAAGGGTGGTGTAGATTGGTACAGCAAAATTAAGTTGGGGGGGGGGGGTGGGGGTATAAAGAAGTCTTTCCCTGAGTTTCCCATGCCTTTAACATGCATTTACAAATGGCTGCACAGATTGCCCATGGGGATCTAGAAATGAAATTAATCTGTGTTTGACAGAAGCATGTATTCTAATCACTTACTTACTGAACAGCTTACAAAAGTAGTACTACTTTTAACTAGGAAACTGAATAGCTTTACATACAACATGAATATTTGATCATGTCTGTTTCTCACTCGCACAGACCAAAGGTGGGATGAAGAAGAGGAAGCATCAACCTGTGATACACACTCAGGAGCAGTGTGATGTATGGCTTACCACCACAAATAGGAAAGCACAGGTGAGTGACACATGTACGTGTACTGATAAAGTATTAAAAGGCTTAGTTTAATAAGTGAGTTTAGTTTACACTTAGCCTGGCCCACATGTGTATAGGATAGAGTGATCATTTCATGTCATTCATTTATTTTACCACAGATAAAAATGCCCATTCAGCAAAAGCTGTTTTTCAATGGGGCCGTGAATCAAATGTATATAAATCATGTTAACATGATCAATCCAATTCTTGGATTTTCATCTGAATCTTTGTCATACAGTTTGTGTAATGGGATTTGTACACGTACATGTGCATACATTTTATAGATTTATCTATAACAAGAATAAAATTGCATACAAAATACTGAAGCACCACACTGTCATGTTGCAAAATATCAATGGTCGGTAATTTGTGCATATTGAATTCAAATCATCGAGTTAATCCTTTACACAAGGTACAATGTAAGAGTAAGTAGTCCTGGGAGTTTTGTGAGAGAGAGAGAGAGAGAATAGTGCATGTAAGTAGCTGTGGCAGAGTGATACTGTAACTGATACATGTACAACAATTGCGAGTGTTGTTTACTAAATATATATTTTTCAAGTACACCTGTACCAGTACTTCAGATCACTACAAATGTACAATGTGTACATGTCATTTTATTTTTTATGTAGTGATGGGCTTAAAAGGGATCAAATTTTGAGAGCTCCAGTTTTTGTTTTGTTTTTTTATGTGTGCCAGTCAGATATGTGTGTGTGTGTGTGTGTGTGTGTTTTTGTTAGCATGTGTGTGTGTGTGTGTGTGTGTCTGTGTGTGTCTGTGTTACATCTGTATATGTGTGGGAACATAAAACAACTGAATATGGTATACGGCATAAGTTTTGCCCAAGGTACAGTACCACTCTTTTTGAATCTCGTAAATCATTGTGGGGTGGTTATCACTGCCTGTGAGTCATCCTCCATACAAATCTGAGTAGAAAACTCTCAGTATCATACACTGTATTTGGATTTTGTTGTGTTCAATTTCAAATTTCTACCCTTAATCTTATCTTGTATGATTCCATGCAGATACCAGCCAACAAACGGCAGAGAATACTGCTCCACCGCCCCATTTCCAACATCACCAACATCTCGCTGTCCTCTCAGCCCATCAAGGCTGGCACCAAGCAGACCAGCATCCAGCAATTCTTCGGTCGTCAAACAGGTAAGTACTAGTTGACAAACCATATTGTGTGTCCAAACTGTCTTGATAAATGCATGAGGGATTAAAATCAGTAGAATATTAAAGAGAAGAGGACTTGAAAAGACCTTCGATTTAAGCAAGATCGACTTAAGCAAGGTTAACTACATGAATGGATGAGAGGTCATAAGTGTACATTTCTATTTCCTTTCCTTTCAAAATCCTCTCTCTAAGAACAGCTCTTGATTTTTAAATTGTGTTCGGCACTGGTTATATAACCTTTTTTTTTTGTATATTTGCAGCATATCATGTTGGCCATGTGCAATCATGTGTATTTTGCATTACAACAATAACAATGTAGGGAACTCGGTCAAAATTGTTAAATGTTGATATGCAGGTACAAGTACAGTATATGTGATGTCACCACATTTTTGTCATGGGTCAACAATTGATGTGGGTTTTCAAGAGGAATACAATACCCCAAACATAATATTACATTTTAATTAAAACTTCAGACTAGATATCATGTAATAGGATGATAAGCTAATTTGCGGGCAAGCACCATGTATTCATAGCAAGGCTTCTTTTCCCTGGACTTTGAAGAGGGCTTCCCTGATATTCTTTCCACACAGGAAAAGGTAAAGAGAACCAAGCAGCAGCAGTGCCCTGTGCTGCAAGGACCACACCCAAGACCAGGGATGAAAATAGCGCTGAAAACTTACTCGCTGATAAAGGAAACTCATTTGACGTATCTCTGCCAGACAGCTCCACTAGGACAGGCACAACCATTGCCAGTAATGATTTGTTCACAGAGAGAACTTCCAGGGATGCCACTTTGGTGCGGATTAGAGACAGAAATAATTCAAAGTGCATCAAGGGGGAAGATGGCGTCAAGCGGGATTCAGGCTTCTGCTCATCTCGTCATAACAGTGGTGACTTCATAGCAGAGTGCACTGACAAGCAGTGCCACAGTACGAGGACAGAACGAGAGAAAATTGATGTGGCTCATTGTGCAGAAGATATAGATTTACAAGAAACTTTAACACCAAAATGCAAACCTGGCCCTACTGGGGAAAGTCAAAATGATATTTGGAGAGCACAATCCACTCTGCCCAATCCACTCTACGAAACTGAAGGGAGTCATGTCTTCAAAGGCAGCACTCGCTCTTCCAAATCGGAGAACTTCCTCTCCGCAGTATCTGACAATCCAAAGCTGTCCATCAACTCACCGGTCTTTAAAGTGAATGAATATGTCATTCTTGAATCACGAAAATCCAATCATGGAGACTCATCACATGATCTATTTGAAAGAGCTAAAACAGGGAGTGCATTTGTAGACTCAGATTCCATACCTACGGTGTCATCTTTTGATGAGAGAGGCAGTTTGGTGGACAGCTCAGAACTCTCCCAGAATTCACTTGCATTTGAAGTCAACAAATATGGTGTGCTGGAACTCAAGAATCAAGCACAGAAAGGCTCCTCAAAAGATCTGTGTAGGTTAGGAAGTACTTCATACTACTGCCAAGACATCTATGATGACCAAAGCTCAATGCCCAAGGCACTATCCTATGTCAGCCGGGAAGATGAGACAAAAGACAACTCACAGCTGTCCCCGAGCTCCCTTGCCTTTGAAGTAAATGAACAGGGTGCGCTGGGATTGAAGAAATCAGCATCTACGAACAGACTTGGTGGTGAGTCAGAGAGCTCGGAGCTCACCATAAACTCCCTTGCCTTTGAGGTAAATGAATATGGTGTTCTGAGACTTAAGAAGTCTGCAGGGACAGAATCCTCAAATGTTTTGTATAGACCAGACAGCATTACCCAACAAAGTGATGATTATGAAGACTCAAAATTCATGCCAAAAGAATGGTCTTCTGTGGATCAGGAGAGTGTTCCAGAAAATTCAGAGCTTAACATGAACTCACTTGCCTTTGAAGTAAATGAATATGGTGTGCTGGAACTCAAAAAGTCAGCAGAGAAAGAATCTCTAAAAGTCTTTCGCAACCCAAGCAGTGCAACGTACCATCAGGGCAAATGTGATCAAAAGCCCAAGGCATCTTTCAGTGCCAACAAGGAATTTGGGGTAACAGGCAACTCAGAGCTTACCATGAACTCGCTCGCCTTTGAAGTAAATGAGTATGGTGTTCTAAAGCTAAAAAAATCAGCAGGGGAATGCGCAGAAACTTTTCGTAAGCTCAACAGAGAATACAAGGACTCCAGTCCCATGCCAGAAGTGCCACCTTCCAGGGATTTTGAGGACACTCCTGATATTCCAGATCACTCTGTGAACTCACTTGCCTTTGAAGTGAATGAATACGGCATCCTAGCACTCAAGAAATCTGCAAAGAGAGAATCGTCCAAAGTTCTGCATAGTTCAGGAAGAACTGCCAACCAACAGAACAAAAATGATGACCAAAATTCATTGCCGACAGCATCATCTTCTTTACAACAAGGATTTGCGGTAACTGATAACTCACAGTTTTCCTTGGACTCAGTTTCCTTTGAGGTTAATGAATATGGCGTCCTGGAACTCAAGAAATCAACAGAGAAAGATCTACATGGGGCCAGAAGTGTTTCCATCCAGCAGAGCAAAATGAATGACTCCCTTGCCTATGAGATGAACAAGTTTGATGCTATGAAAGCGAAGGAAAGTTTGGCAAAAGTTTCGAGTATGCCCGGCGGTGAAACCTACGGGAGTAGTGAAAGTGAGGATACCACTTTCACGCTCAAAACACAGGCTTCTTTTGAACAGGCACACGATAAGCTATCCGACAACTCTGAGCATTCCGTGAACTCGCTGGCCTTTGAAGTAAATGAGTATGGCATTCTGGAACTCAGGAAACCAGCAGAGCAAGGCTTTCGGTCTGCTCTTCATAGGCAAGGCAGTCCTGTGCACCAAAGCAAACAATGTCATGACATGTATTCAACGTCAAAGATGCAACCCTCTGCAGGTCGCCCAGGCAGTACACCGGACGACTCCGAATTCACTTCGAACTCGCTTTCCTTTGAAGTGAACGAATATGGTGTTCTGTCACTGAAGAGATTGGGGAAAGAAGGCCCGTCTCTGCGGGAAAGGAAGGAGGATGGCTCTTGGCAGAGTTCAGTTGGTGCAATTCAGGATTATCCTGTGGATTCTGGCTCACGAAGGAGTGGCTCTTTAAGTGAAGGAGAAGAGGGTGATGATTTTTTAGAATCCCAGATATATTAATTCCACAGTATTGACTTATACAGTATACACATTTACGTCATATTGATGTGACATGCAGGAGGTTTTCACTTATTTTTCTTCAAGACATGATGTGAATGATTGTAAGAGATCCTGTACACCAGAAGACATTCATGGTTGCACCAATGCACAAAAATTTTATGACCTTAAAGGTTTGGGTAATCTTCATCTCACTATCTCTGAAAATCATGCCTTGGTTTTATTCAAACCAAGTGCATGCGTCTTAAACATTGACATTAGCATGTGTTCGTGTTAGTGCATAAGACACTTAAAAATAGTTTGGGGTGTGGTCAAATGCTGTTCACATTTGAAATGAGTGTTATACAAACTATTGGCATCTATTGGTTTGCAGAATTGTGAAAATAGAATGAACAGGTGAAACAGTGTTGGAGGGGAGATGAGTGTTGCAAGATGTCATCGGCACTGCATATCCCCCTCATTTTTACTCTCAACATTTATTTTGTAACCTTGTGGTCAGTAGGCAAGGTCCTTTAGATGTGAGAGTGTGAGGAACTTCTGTAATACGGACGTGGGGCACTGTGAATAGTTTGACATTGGAGGGAGATGCAAGCAGGCCTGGATGTGCATACGTGGCATGTAATTCTTGATGCCTGCGAGTCCTTTGTGATGCCGTGAGAACACAGGTGTTAGTGCTGTCCGGTTACTGTATGTGCTGCAGGCTGCTTCCATGGATGCAGCCCACACACACAAAGAAATATGTTGATGCATTTCAAACATACATTAGGTCAGTACAGCTCTACTTCGCGGTATAAGTCGTGGAGGTAAAGGGTAAAATATCCCAAAATTTATTCACTCGGAATGTATTTTCCAATTGTCAGGGGTTTAGCAGACCACATGGAAGAACTAAAGGCAATAATTGTCATTTTTCATGAGGAGGATAAAAGTCAAACTCATCAACACTTTGTTGCAGGGTCTTGAGCCTACCATAGGAGCACTTGATCGGAAATGTGTTATGCATCCCTGAATACGGTGATTGTGTGTCAAGAAGAAATGTACACTGTGACCAAGGAGTTTCTAGAGAATGGAGTCACAACCGTCTTATTTCCTTTGCTAGATGTTCGAAGCCGCCGCTCAAAAATATTTGAAGCATGTGGCGAACTGGATCTGCCGCTCAGATAGGAAGACAATTGACTTGTGTCTCATTGCATAATCACCAGCCACTTGCAAAGGAAGATATGTCTTTGTGATGGTAATTACTTTTCGCTATCCCTTCTTATAAAAGGTAGGTGGTACAGACACGAGGATGCGCGCATAGAAATTGAGCAAAAAATGCTGAAATAAAGATGAAAATTACTCGACTGGGCATACCCGGGCACTAATCTGATACATGCGTGTATATCTTTCAATAAAGAATTATACTTGAAGATTATTCCATATTAGTTTCATTTGTGGAAATTAAGCAGAAAAGTGAAAAAAGCAGCTTTCCAGGATGGTACAGTTTTAAACATTTTCACATGATACAGCTCTGATTTACACTTTTGCGCAAATTTCTGGACGGAATTGACTTTTGTTTTACATGCTTTATCATTACGTAAAATTTCATTTCATTTAATAAATAAATAAGCAAAATATGGCCAACATTATGATAACGTTCAAAATGAATCTTCAGATTGCTCAGCAAGACGGCGGCTTGGAACATCGATCATCAAAGGCACAAGTGCACCTGTGAAATTCTTTTGTACATCAATAGGAATCTGACAACTGTTTGAATAATTGCAGCCAGTTGGAACTCCAATGTATTAAACCTCCTTGCTGTGACAATGATACTTCCTTTATACTGTATAATCATCATACAACTGTATTTTCTCAAAACACTCATAGAAGAAGAAACTCAGATACCTTGTAGACTTGGTGGGATGAATTACTCTTTGTTGTATGAAGATCTTCATCAATAAAGATTTTGTCTTCCGGAATGTGATAAGTTTTTTCTTTTTTTATTCATGAACGAATGAATTTAAAGTGTGACATAAAAATGTCAGTACAAATAATAATATGTTTTTTATGGCTCTCTTAACTCTTTTTGTGCCATGGTGTAAACCCCCCGGTGTGCCGCTTTATCCCGAGACACCATCATAGTCCTGTTTTGGGAAAATATACTGTTTTTCAAATCCATATAACTTTAGCAGATTTTTTTTTTTTTTTTTTTTTTTTTTTTTTACCGTGGACATGTTATGAGCAAAGTTGTACAGAAAATGTCTGGCTTTACTTTGATGTAAATTGCATTGACAAATCTATGATTATTTTCTTTCAAAAGAACAGTAGCTGCATTGCTGTAAAGGCATGACTTTTGCACACAAAACATTGACATAAACTAGGAATTTACTTTCAATTCCAGTAAGGAACACCAGTTGATATTCAATTCCTACGTAAAATGCAAGCTATGTGGGACAGGAACTGACCCGCTAGAAACACTTTCATTGTACTGTGACATTTGGCGATTTATTGATCGGTTTTGGCGGGTTTGTGCATTTGAGCAGAATATGCGAAGTTGGCACGCCGACGACTGAGTCGGGCGTGCGAACATGGCACATGAAGAGTTAATAAAAGAAGAGAGGTCAAAGAGGCTCATTGCCAGAGCTGTCAAGTCTTCCTGATTCTTCTGGAGGATCTGAGAAAAGTTTAATGTCTCTTCACGTCCCGACAAGAGAGAATTTGAAGAGTCTCCCCACATGATTTTGTAACTTACATTTTCCTATTAAGATGCAAGTGACACACAGGTATCTTCCTGGTTACTTCTTGGAATTTCCTTGATTCTAGGTTTTGATGTGTGTATGTTGGCAGTCCTGCACTGGCATAGTCACTAATTTTCTATAGGCTGTTGTGTTTAAAAATGCAGGCACCACGTGGATTGCGCTTAAAGGAAGAAGTTGAATGATTTTTATATGTACACACAAATGTACCAGGTGATTTGGTGGAATTTAACATAATATTGTTGATTGCAGAGAGACATACATTTTGTATGTAGCTACATGTGTGAATTCTTTAATTAATACAAACTTCACAACAAAGTTTCAATGATTTTACGGAAGTTAATTGGTCACTCCCTTCTCTATACAGTCAAGCTCAAGGTAATGAGTATGTAACTACATGTATTAAGTACAAAAAGTGGTAATTGCTGCAAGTTTGCTCAGGTCGG
Organism: Diadema antillarum; assembly: GCF_040938485.1. Taxonomy (NCBI): domain Eukaryota; kingdom Metazoa; phylum Echinodermata; class Echinoidea; order Diadematoida; family Diadematidae; genus Diadema; species Diadema antillarum. The sequence goes on from NW_027271818.1 coordinate 159,467, forward strand.
AAATATGTGGACTTTATTTTGTACACACGGTTGTTGATTGCGCAATCTACATGTATGATACAACATAAACGCTTTGTCCGGTAGATAAACTCAGGAAATCACATTCATCTGCAGAGTGCAGTGAAAGTTGCTCTCATGAGTGTCTGTCGTGGAATGGAAATTCAGTTCTAAGTGCCAAGAATATCATTTCTATGTATTTGTATGCATACTTCTGCAAAAACCAAAGAAAGAATACAATGACTGAAGAAATGTAAAAACAAAGGACTTGTCAATGTCTCCTTTTGTATAATAGGATTTATTTGATGATCAATGAAGTGTATTGCTTAGGAGTGTAGCTTTGAGAAGATTTCATTTTTAAAGATAATTGCCAATATCAGGGTGGTCCACGAGGGGTTTTAGCATGTCGCTGCAACATGCTAAAATTCTTGTGCAACATCCTAAAAAGCCAGCAACATGCTATGCAACATCCTCAAGAATTTGCAACAAGCTCAAAGTAAAAGTATTCAAAAATGTACAAAACATGTGCATAACATAAGAAACATCAAACTACCAGGTACTTTAGATATTTGTGTGCAAAACATGAGAGAGAACATTGAATGTAAGCAGCACAAAGAGAGATAAGCAGCAAAATATTGCGTACTATGTACTCATCGTGTGCGCTCCGCGCATATTCAATTTCTGCAATATTTTTCAGATTCTGAGCTTGCAACATGCTAAAATTTAAAGTTGTGGACCACCCTGCAATATGTTGATGTAGATCCTTTTAACAAAGATTGGCAGATTAAAGGGACTGTACAGTATTGGTTGAGGTGGGAATTCATGTTTTGAACATTCCTAAGTGAGATAATGAGAAACTTCTTATGAAATATGAAATAGCATGTAAATTTAAGGATTCAACGTTTATTTGATGAAAATTGGTTTTCAAATGGCTGAGATACCCAAAAAAGTGATACAGTGCACTCCCGTTATAACGAAATGCTCGGGACCGGCGGTTTTCTTTCGTTATAACGAAATTTCGTTATAACCGAACAAATACAATATATAATGAAAACAAGGAAACCACGCATATATATCATAATGTTTGCTGAATACTCATCATACACTGGAAAGCTATGTGAAATGTGATGGGATAACTGTATTACAATAATAAACGCAAGTTCCACTCAGAAAGTGTGTGTGGCACAAGGAGCGAACACACAGTGGTGTGAAGCATTCACCCATGCAGAGACGCTATAAATGCCTGTTCCGCTACGTATTTTCGAAAGCAATTCGCATTTCGTTATAACGGAACACATTTCTTTTGTTTTTCTTTGTCTGTGGCGCTCGGAAAAGACTTCGTTATAACGGAAATTTCGCTATAACCGTGTTCGTTATAAGCGAATTTGTGCCATAGACTTTAATGGTGATAATTTTGGGACCAGAAGATTTACTCCGTTGTAACGAAATTTCGTTATAACAGTGTTCGTTGTAACGGGAGTGCACTGTAATAATAAAAGGCGACAGGCCACGCTTTTATTAGGATCTCTTTGTTTCACCTTGTTTTTGGATATCTCGGCCATTTCAAAACCAAATTTCATCAAATAAACTTTTGATACCCCTTAGAATTGCATGCTCTTTGACATCTCATAGAGTGGTTTCTGAATATCTCGCAAAACGTTAAGAGCTAAATCCTCACCTCAACCAAAACTGTACACACCCTTTAAAGCTGGCTTCAATAAACAGAGTAGAATCAAACACTTAGAATAATATGGTTTTCATCAAACTCACACCAAAGATAGGACAATTATGGAATTTTAAGGTTTCATACCTTGTCATGCATTTGTAATATCAGAATCATGCACGCGTGCAAAATAGATGAGGTACAGTAGGAGCGTGGTCGCACCGCACAAGTTTTCCTTTGACCTGTATACAAATTTTCCTTTTTGACATGCTATCATATGGGAAAAATGTGTATTGTTGCATTATTCATCAAGTTACACAAGCCTTTTAGGGGAATAGGGTCGTAGTTATTTAAATATTAACCAAAAATATGACATTCATATCAGTGTATGTGTGTGTGTGTGTGTTGGTGGGTGTAATGGAAATCAATGCTTTAATTCAAACCATATTATGCTACAGGATCCATGTGTTTAATTTCACAGATTAATTGATTCTCTTTCACAAATGAATCAAACACATGCCCAAAATGGACACAAGCAATACAGTGTACACCACCAATTCATGTCCCTGCATTCATAGTGTGTCACACACACAGAGGAATAAATACAGAGACCAAAAGGCCAGCTGGAACATACATAGCCTATAATCTAGGTGGAGAATGCAGCTATTGCCTCTGCTGTAATGCTATTTAAACGCCTGATGCAGTGAGATTATTGTCTTTGCTATAGCGATACGTCTGATACTGTAAGACTACGAACGGTGGAAGCATCCACTGCCTAATATCCACTTGTCTTGCTGTAGTCATTTCCTAATTATAGATTATGAATTGGCAGTTTTTTGTTTGAAAACTGCAACCTATTCAAAATAAATAAAAAAACGACTACAGCAAGAAGAGTGGATATAGGTGGTGGATGCTTTGTGCGCATCCGCTGTTCATATGTAGTCTCTCCGCATCAGACGTTTTGCGTAAGAGCAAAGACAATAGCTGCATCCTCCGCCTAGATTATAGGCTAGAACATACATTTTTAAAAATAAAATGCACAATTTCTAAATTACACATGTACATATATATCCTTGCCCTAATACCAGGTTGCAAATATGTACCTAATCTTTATTTTGCATGAATTTTTGGCCAAGCAGTCAGTACATGTATAAGAGAAAAAGAGCAATAATCTGATGAAACATTTCCAGAAATGAGATAGGGACCAAAGGCAATAGGAGATGTGAGTTTTTGTTTTCAAATTTTGTTTTAAACTACCCTGCATTAGTTCATCAAGTTTTCATCATGTTTATCAGAGTATTACAAAAGTTCTCTACAGTGATGCTTATATTACACAATGACAACAAACCAGAAAACAACAAAAACAAAAGTTAAACTTGTATTTCAGTTCAAAAGATCTATTGCTCCATTGCACAATGCACTTTTCACAAAAAGGAAAAAAAATATCCATCAAAATAAATGGCAAGTTCATATCCACCATTTTCACAGCACTGGAGCTCTCATCATCCACTCATACATGTACTATCATTTCCGACGTCATCACTTGCAATGTCCCTTCGTTTCCTTTTGTTTTTACAATGCCTCTGCAAGCGAATCTGGTCATTTTTGCCCTTGCTTGACACGATTTCAAGAAGAAATTTTGCCTGTCATATCCAGCTTTGTAAATTGAGAGGATAACAGTTGATTAAGAAAGGACAAAAGCCAAAATCTCATAATGTTTTTATGAAAAAAGCAATTGGAGAGTTGCGAGATAGCATCATCTTGCCCGATCTTTTAAGCATTTTTGTGATTGTGACCTAAATCAATGTTTCCCATAAACATGACAGACTTTTAATTACCACGATGAAACTTTACAGCTGTGTCTGTATGACTTTACTCCTGTTAAATATGGCTTAAACACAGAGTGAAATTTCCTTCAAATAGCAAACTATTGAATGGATACCGATTGCAGAATTTAGATGAACAAATGCATACAGCTGTATTTCATGAGTAAACACTTATAACTGTTATCAATGTGCAAGTGACTCCCGTCATAATGAAGTCCTCGGGACTGGCAGTTTTCTTTGTTTATATTGAAACTTTATTAACAGAGTAGTAAATATATATATATAGATAACAACTTTGAGGCCTATACTTTTTACAATGAAATTTTATTAGAACCGTGTTCATTGTAAAGAATGTAGGCCTGCTGGTAAACTTTAATTTTCCCTATGCTATTGTCATGATGCACAAATAGACAGTATACAGGGTACATACTGGACAGGCAATTACTACATACATCGTAGTACATGTAATCAATCTGTGATGCTTTCTCACAAGTCACAGTGCATGGACTATCATAACTTCAGTCTGCACGTTTTTCTCTTGCTTGGTCACCAAGTGATCATGTGGGCCTGTTCTGTACAGAGGCAAGCAAGAGATGATGTGGCTGTCGGATGCCAGTAAGGACACTCCACCTTGAGGTCCTTAGTTTCAAGTCCCCTGGCAGCAGCCGGTGATACAAGGTACCTTTAGGCAAAGCACTTTTTAATATCCACCTTGGTTGATCCTTGAGAGGTGACTCCAAACCACTGGTCCCATTGTTGTTGATCTGTTTAAACACTTGATTGCTTCATCACTGACTACAAAGAAGTATACATAGTGAAACCTTGCTATTATAACAAGGTTGGATATAGCAACAAGATAACTTTGAAAGCTTCATTCCTTTTATATTCTGATGTTTCTAGCCCTGATATAACAAAGAAATTTCATGCCTTGCGAGCAGCTTACTATAAAGGTTTCCTTATACCTAAATTCAACAAATCAATAACACTAGAAAACAACTGGAAATTCTCACAGCTGAAAGGTGGTGGTCTTGAAGTTGCCATGGCAACCAGTGCTATATGAAACAGGTCAGGATATCTCGGTTATTTCTTTCTTTCCAGCTGACTCAGATTCACCAACATACACTGATGTCATATGCTACTAAATACTGTACTCTATAAGGGAAGTGATACTGGCTTGGCTAATGAAACAGTTTATCATTGCATACATGTATTGCATTCCATACATTCCTACTGGCCTACACTTCCAGCAAAGTTCTACCAGGAACATACTGCTTTTTTGGGGGGGAGGGGGTCTTCTGATTAAGAAATAACACTACGCATCAACTTTTGTTTCCCCTTACTTCATCTTTTATCTGGAAAATGTTTCGAGTAAACCTGCAGAATATTTTGTTTAAAATACTGCCCCAATAACCTCGATTGGCAGTGGCACTGAAGGGAAAGAATGGTTTTACATGACTCATATCTGTTGGTTTCTTAAATGCCTTTGAAATCTTACAGATGCAAAACCAGTGCAAAACAAGGGCATTCCAACAATCCTACAAATTCATGTCCATTAACACACCGTTGGTTATTCCTTGAAAAAAGGTGAGCATGACATCCATCAAAAATGTATATTTGTCCTTGCATACTTGAGAAGTTCATATTCACCTTGATGGCATAGTGAGTCTTGCACACACTTCATCAGTGATGAGGCAATAGCTAAAAAGGCAGCAAAGTGCATCTTTCCATATTTTTTCATCCATCATGATGTCTAGTTTGATATTCGTTGGAAAAAAAAATGCAGCATGCCGCTATGAGGTGAAATATGTCCAGATGACAGTCTCTTTTTATTATGTCTGGTCCTGTTGTCATGGTAACGTCAGACATCTTGCGGTTTCCCCCTCCAGTTGTGCCACTTCTGCAGGTACCTCTCTCGCCCATCCCACATCATCTCGTGGCCGTGCTTCACGTAATAGCTGGGGAAAAAAAGAAAGAAATGAAATGCAGGGACAAAAGATGACATTAAATGCACAGGACATATCTGACACATTCTACTTGATTTATGTGCAGTTTTATTCAACTGTAACAGAAGGGCACATTATGCACATGCAGTGAATATAGTATACAGATATTGACTGCTCATGAGGATGATGGTGGAAATTATCATTCTCGAGGTGCTTTTCATACCGACCCTTCTATCACCCCGAGGCGTTAGCCGAGGGGTGATGGAAGGTTCGGTATGAAAAGCACCGAGGGAGTGATAATTTCCTCCACCATCCGAATACAGAGCAGTTAATATTTGTTTTATATACCTCATTGTTTAAGACTTAACCAAGATCTAGGGCTAGACAAATACGAAGTAAATTCTAACTGTTAGGCCTAAATGTTAGCCCTAAAATCAGGTCACAGCCTACGCTTGCTTGCATGGTTTTCGTGCATTTCGTAGACTACCCAGTACGCACGGTACATTGTACTCACTCACACGGCCTTCGGCGAGCTCCTGCATAAAATCATGGCAGTAGATTACAGTATACATCCAGTTTCCCTTCGCTCGTGTTTTAATTTGATATTTCCAACATGCTGAGATTTGTCTCTGCTTTGGGATCCTAAGAAATCCTAATTGCAAAGTGTACGATCTTTGATCCAGCTCACTTGAAATCACAGAGGAGCACTCGATCACCATGCCACGTTGAAACATGCCTGCTTTGCGCTAGCGCTAGTGCGATGATTTTGCATGTGTTTATACGATGCGCGTAGTGCACGTCTTTGGGTGGAGGGGTTGCGGACACCGCGCGCGAAGTCTAGTGTACTTATGTGTACAAAAGTCGCGGAGGGTTTACGAATTCCATCACGAGGGTTTTGCCTTTCTATCACGAGGGTTTTGCCTTTCTATCACGAGGGTTTTGCCTTTCTATCACGAGGGTTTTGCCTCTCTATCACTTACATGAAAACCCCAGGGCAAGATAGACGGGACTACACCTTGTCACGTGATACACTTTTGACCAATCAGTGATACGAATCTCACTTATGAGGTATATAACATAGAATAGTACATTGCAGACAACGCTCCAGTCATTATTGTACATAAAACATGTTTCTTTGAGCACTGATTCTCCCTACAAGAATTCACATTGCACTTGTACACTGTCAAACAGTGCTGTGAAATCCAGAAATACCTAGGCACTTACCAACCAAACAGCAGGCCTGCAAGATGCGCCGCATGGTCGAAAACTTGCCAACCGAGAATGACGCCCATGGATTCTAGGCCTATTAGCGCTGTCAGGGCCTGGAAAACAAATGAGGAAAAAAAAGATGATCACACTCCTCTGACACTTGGGTTTCTTTGATGATGCAGCTTTTGCTCACTATAGAATTTTACATTCCTCAAGGCAAAAGCAAGCCTACACACATCGTGACAGGTTGTGGAGTGCATTTCCTGCAATTTTTAACTGCCTTACATTTACAGTGAGGCTGTCATGCGTGTAGAATAGCAAAATGTTGGTACAGTCTGTATTCATGATTGCTAACCATTGCCTTGGTTAATGGAATACATGTATCAGTAAGTTGTGCCAAACTTATGTTCATCTTGTAACATGGTCAGTTGCGTTGATGTATGATTATACAAATATTAATTATAAATCAAATGTCATCTCACACCATATAAGATGCATAAAAACAGTAGACCCCTTTTTTCCGTAACAGAGACATAACAGCTTAACACATCACGACAACACTGTTTAAATTACCGAAAGGACTTTGTTCAGAAGCAGTGTAAATGTGAGATATTTTTCAACCAGCCCTGAAAAAGATTTTCTTTCTTTTGTGCTGGTTCTTAAAAGAATTGATCTAAGTTTCAAGGAGCATGCCAAGGGCTCAACCATTGACCACAAAAAAGGGTAGCCATCTCAAGAGTTGTCAAACATCAATGAGAAATCTCTAAAACTAGTGCTCAACCAGGGATATCACTCCCATGGGGCTAATGAAAATCTTGGCCTAAATTTACAATGGTAGGTTACTGTAAAAGTGGAAATGTTTGCGGCATTGAAATTTTTGCACAAAAGCTAGCGTGAAAATAAAAGCATGCGGATATTTTTGCATGCCATTTGTTTCTGTGGTCGATGTCTGATTCCGTGGAATTAAAAACAAGCATGTTTCTGCGGTCGAAGTCTTGATTCTACTGAATTAAAAACAAGCAAAACTCATCTTATCCAGCCGAGCGTGAAGAATTATTCACACAAAAATAACCACTTTTACAGTCCCTCAAATCCAGGGTTCAAATTTAGTCCATGGACTCAAAGCAAGCATTTAATAGGCACTCACTGCACATGGACTGGTCAACTTGTGTTCATAAAAGATGTGTCTTGACACACATGATATGTTTTGTGCATTTGATTTTGTATAATTTAGTGTAGATTCAAACTTCACTGTTTAATTCCTACTGGAGACTTACTGTGCTGGCAGAGAAAGTAACGAAAGGCAGGAAGATAATGGCAAGCCTGGCGTCTGGGAACTGGATACACACAGATCCAAGCACAGCCATGATTGCACCAGACTAGGCAGGGGAAGACATAGAGAAATATAAGAATCAACAAATTTGTAAATCAATGAATTAATTAATCAGTGGATTAGTAAACAAATACATTCATAAAGATATAAATTAATAAAAACAAATAAATGCACACAAACACACAAAGACATATATTACAGTAGACTCCCGTTATAACGAAGTCCTCGGGACTGGCAGTTTTGTTTCGCTTTGTCAACATTTTGTTACAACTGAACGAACAAACAATTATAAAATACATTGTGAATAATGTTGCTGCCTGAATTATCACTTCATTGTAACCAGAATTTCGTTATAATCGTGTTTGTTATAATGGGGTGCACTGTATATACCAGATGTATAAAGACAACCGCAACTGCTAAATTGGCACTAGGATGGATAAGAACCTCTCTTCAACAGAATGATTTTATATTTATCTGCTTAACATACCATGTGCCATGTTTGCACGGCCGACTCAGTCTTCAGACATTCATAGCAATTACAAAATCAGTATGAGATTTATTCTTTCTGAGAAGGAAGAAAATTCTAAAGATTTTTGACAAAAAGTGTCTCAAATAACCATTCAATGTAAAAGTTTTGGTATGGAATAATACTCACAGCACCCAGTGAAGGGTTAAATCTTGATGTGGCAATCTTGAGAGCGTAACTTGCAAACGATGCCCACACACCTGCATGTGCAGAAATGAACACATTTTTACAAGCAAACCCATAAAAGACATACCAGTACTCATGTCAACAAAAGAAAAGAGAATGTTTTTGTAATCGCTAATATATTTCTTGAATATGTTTAAATCTGAAACTCTGTCCTTGACATCTTTAGAATATCTCCTACTTTCTACTCAAGGAATACATGCTTGTTCAGAAGCCCCTTACTTCCTTTTTTTTTTAATTAATGTAAATGTGCAGCAAAAAAAAGCTGCTGAAAACTGCTTGTCCAATAGTGTCGAGCCAAAGGAGTAAAATGGAGTCAAAAGGAGCCTGAGATTTCGATCCTAGCAGAATCTTCGTCAGAGGCTAAATGACAAACAGGCAGGGAAAGCAATCACATATAAGGACTTCACACAACAAGAACAGTCAAGGACAGGCTAGGGACACAGAACAAAGAAAACAAAAGGAGAGGGTAGGAGGTCATGGGCAAGGAGCCCAAAAGGTAAAGGGAGGGGGGATTTAAGCAGGAGGGTGGACAGACAAAAGGCACAGAAGGGTCAGTAATGATCCCAAGGACCAAGGGGGCAAACCATTGAAGGAAAAGGACGAATAGGGAGGCAACATCGAACAAGATAAAGGAAGAACAGATAGCACATTTGACGCATATGTGTAGGTCTGCTGCATCACAAGACATCCTACCATATAAAATGTTCACAATAAAGCCTAAAATATATGGAGATATCAGTATTTTACACAGTAAACCATAACTGGAGACTGGAGTCTGGAAACATTCTTATTGTAACCATTGTTCACATTTTGTGTATTGAACAATACTTAACATCGACTATGCGTATTCAATTTTTACAGTACTTGTTTCTATCCCTAAGTCACATTTAAGAACTATTTAAAAGCACTAATACTGGGTTTTTGTTTAATCTGCAAATGGTAAATTATGCCTTAACACACCCCCCCCCCCCTCCATCAAGAGCAAAACACATATGATAATACATTATATATCTCTTTGCTTTGCTAATGAGTGATTTTGACTGAGATCAACTGATCAACTGAGGACACTTATGACTCACCAGCAGACAGGTACATGGCTAGGAACTGCTCTTTCCCAAGTATACTCCCTATACTTGAAGAGAAGCTCCATAGAACATACATGTTGATTCCTAAATGCCAGAGGGAGTAGTGGCTGAAGACGGAAAGGATCATTGGAAGACATGTTGCACCTGCAGTGTAGAACAACACATTTCAAAACATACATACAACTGTATACTGTTTAACCTGTTGAGGATGGGCTGATTTTGCTACAACACACATTTCCCATAGACACCTGCCCGAGTATACTCGGGACTCGTCTTCAACAGGTTAAACTAGTTATCTAACACATCTTCATTAAAACGGGCAATATGAAGCTTCTGAATGCATCAACATTCACTTAACAGTCTATCAAAATGGATATAATACAAAAACTTTTAGTAACTTTTAGTTTTACATACATATGTGACCATGCATCACAAAACAAACAAAAAGTCGCACCCCTTGATTTTACGTATGAACTCAAGAAAGGTTATAATGGGACAATCGAGTCAATTTTGAGTTTTCCACATTTTCTGAAATAGCTATTCTTCTTCTACATCATTCTCGAGTTTGGGATCATAAACTGAATGGGAAAGTGGGTTTTCAGCAGTTTTCCTACAACCCCTTTTTTGATAGAGTATTGTGATCAGGTTTTTCTTAGAGGCCCCTTTTATTTCTTGAAAATCCTTTGCACACTCTTCACTTTCAACTCTAATAACTTTTGAAAGGATGATGCTACTTCTCTGAATGTTAACATTTATCATGGTCAGAATGTGGTAATAGACCATGCTCACTTTCAGCTTACTCTGATAATCCCTTAATTGTTGGTGCTACAGTGTTTAACATCACGTTTTTGTCCCATTCATGGCACAGGTAGCACAGCTTAGTAAAGATTAAGCACTTGAATAGACCCTGTACTTCAGAGCCTCTTTTCTCAGTTCACACTTTCCAGAGTGTGTGGGAAAGTGCTTTCCTTCCAACATTTATATAGGTTAGGAGAATCCATTTTGAATTGAGTTATACATCATTTTAAAGCTTAGAGTCTGCTCTTTCAGAATCTGCCCTTAACTAAAAATCCAGGTCTGGTGACTTTTTGTTTGTTTTGTGGTGCAGGGTCACATATAATAATCATACATATCTATATTTTTTGGGCATATATTTAAAATTGCTTATCATGCAGGCTTTAGATAAACAAAGTAATAGCCGAGTCACCAAAGCCATGATCGCATGCATCAAATGACACTAAAAATGAGGGGATAGGTTAACCTTTGCAACTGAAGCTTAATGTACAAATTTGGTTGATGTAAACGAGTCTCTCATTCACACAAGACTGTCTAATTTCCCCAAAACATTTACACCATCACCAATGGGGACTCACTTGCGGCCGGGTTGGCGCTGAACCAGTGGATCATGAAGTGCTGCATGGCTGGTATCCTCCAGAATGCAAAGACAGCAATGTTCGTCACCACGATGCCAAGGACCACCTTTTGTGTTCCGGTCAGCTGGCTGTACCACTGGTTCAACTGATGGAGAATACAAATATCAAATGACAATATTATAGAAACAAAGCTGCCATCGACTGTGGGTGGCCCCAAAAGACCACACTTTTCTGCGGATGATACAGTCACGGCACATCAACCAGGAGTACCTAATCCAATAGTCTTGATTTGCACAGTCTTTACATCTTCACAACACACAACCACATAAGTCCACAAAAGGACACTCACTGGTCAAAGATCAGAAGGAAACTCAGGATCTATCAGAAAAAATAGGAGCACTAACATTTGGTTTAGGAAAGTACTTCACATCAGTCTGATTATAGTAGCTTGACAGGGGGTCGTCTAAATCCAAGACACCTTTACAAATGATAAACTAACGAGGGAACAAGTTCATCTCAACTCTGAAAAGTGCTGATATTCCAGTTTTTCTGTTTCATTTGGGAGTTAATGGCGACTTTATCTCTTTTTATATGCACAGAGGCATGGAATAACTTGAGATATATCTGAACTCAAATTACAAATACATGATAGATCACGAATGTTAAATATATCCATCTAATCAAAATACTTACTATTTCAAACAATCCTGTTGATGCATTTTTCTCATTGCTCTCCAAGAAAATATACTGTGAAAATGAAACATTTGTGACAAACACATTGTCATCACTTATCCTCACCACATCTCTGAGCTCCCCTCGCTTGTGCTCCCTTGCCTCGAAGAAACCCGAGTAGCGCTGCCTAAGCCTAGAGAGGGCCCTGGTCCTTGCCCCTTCGTACTGCCAGATCGCTGACCCCGCAAAGGCACAACCTGTGAACTGTACAAAAAGCTAATATGAAACCAGAACGTTTTTCCACCCCAGTAGTGGTGCTTGAGGTGGGGTTGGATCTTAATATTCAGTAATGTACATGTATGTATATTTTCAGTCTGGAGAAAGAGGTGAAAATATATCTCAATGGACAAAAAATTTTGCCAAAAACCTTCAGATATTGTAGTAGTCAACACATATGGGTATGCCCTTCAGTAAAAGGTTTTTGTGTGCAGTATATGAATTTTCATTCCTTGGTACATCCATGAGGTAAATCCTCTTCATGTTTGCACACCTTTGATGCTACAAATTTGATGGCATAATATTCAGCATATTGAGTATAATTACATATGATATTATAATACCATATTTTACTAACTCTTTTTTTTTTTCATTTTTAACAAAGGAAACTAGTACCAAATTCTGATGATTAGATATCCAACACATGACGTAATCAGTCTCCCATGAGATCTGTGCAAGTATCTTTTGAGTAAAAAACATATTCAGTTTCATCTTGTTTTAAGTTTACTTGACATCAGAAATATTGAATACATTTGATATCATGTTACCAACCATGGCACTCAGAACAAATTCAGCCAACTTGTATCAAATGAATATTTTGTCATCAAAGCTACAGTACTTGGGCTTTAAAATCTACAGATGTAAAAATAAGTCCGCTGACAGCATACCGCGCAGGCAAAGACAAATGGCCTTCCAAGTCTGCTGAAGGGTAACTTCTGAGGAGTGTCCTCGTAGACAACATTGAACTGTTCCACCTGCCCCTTGTCAAACTTGGCGTTGATGATGTTCTTTTTCCCTCGCTTGCCTGAGAGTGCAGTCCTTGTGTTACCTGAACCTGAGGGAGCTTTCTTGAATGACCTGAGCTGCATAAGTCTGACATCACTGATGAAGAAATTCTGTGACCTATATAGAAGATATGAATTAGGCAAACCTGAATGTATTGACTGTGGTAAATAAGAAAAGCCAACCCATTCAGTCCATTCTAGAGCTAAACGTCTTAAGCTGGCTGTAGTATAACATAAATGCATGTATTAAGAAATAAATGGTACCGGTAATAGAAACTAGGTCTAGTTGTCATTCTTACACTGTAATTCATCATAAAATCAATGTATTCTGTGTGCTTAAATGCCCATGCTGAAGCTGCAGGGCAATGTGTGGTGATTATGTGAGAAGCAGAACATGCAAAACATGTGATATTTTCCAGTCGGAGTCCATATTTGTACAAGAAATGGAAAAAGAAAAGGGGTAAAGCAGAATATGCTAAAGAAAGTGTGTAAAGTCAACTACAGAAGACAAGAAAAAAACCTGATAAAAAAAATGCCCATTTAACATTCTGAGTTAACTCCTACTGCACTGGCACTGCATCAATTTTTCAAAACTAGAATAGTAGGATTTGATTAGTAGGAAAATGAAATATTATTAATGTTTAGCTTTAGGATTACTCAGCTCAGCTCTGTTATCAATTCACACAAACACAGTGTCAAAAGTAAAGTTTACAAAGAGTTTGATTTTGATCAGAATACTTTCAGTTTCACCTTTGTTAAAAATGAAAGTACTGTATACCGTAGTTATGGGTAAAGTCGGCCACCAGCGCACGCAGTACAACTACTTGTACTGCGCGCGCTGGGGGCCGACTTTACCCACTAGGCCGAGTTTACCCATAACTACGGTACGCCATATATTTTGCGAGTCTAAATTTTCGCGAGTCGGGAATTCCTGACGATTTCGCGAGTGGTTAAATTCACAATCGTGGAGTCCTGTACCAAACGGAGAAGAGTACACGTGTACGTCACATTAAGATCGGGATCAGAGTCAATATTTTCGCGTGTCTTTAATTTCGCGAATAGCACCTGACTCGCGAAAATAAAAACCTCGCGAAATATTTGGCGTATACAGTATCTTATTTTAAACATCCTAAAGCCAAAAGGAAACTTTATTACTAAAATAATAGTACTTAACGTCACACAGCTCCAGCCAGTGCCTCCCGGATTCTAAGAACATAACTAATTTAACCAGTTAAGTTTTAACAAGCCTGAGGCGAGGGCGAGGCTGAAGTCAGTGAAGAAGCTGAAGCAGCTAGCAGTTCACGAGAAATCAAAATCAAAATAAAAATTAAATCTTTCGAGTGCTGCTACTAGTTTGAACACACGCTCAAGCACTTAATAGTTTCGGTTACGGCTAACTGCATTAAAATAATAGAAGTCTAGTGCATATCCCTGACAAGGCAATGCTGACGCAATCAATGACAATCTTCTCAGTAGTGGGTACAGCAAACTTTGCTATGGATGGGACTGTACGTAAAGATCTTTACGTACTAACAGGTAATCGTGTGTTTTTGAGCTTACCTCGATAGAGCATTCTGATTGAAAACACTGAAAATGCCTCTTGCAAACATTATGACAGTCATCACCTACTTTCATCGGGAAGACATAAGAACAATCAGAAAACTGATTAGGCGTAGAGTAAAGTGAAGTCCAGAGCAGGGGGTTCTTCGGATGCCCGTCGATTTTTGCTTTATTTTCGGATTGCTGGGTGGTATACTGTATGAATACACCGTATGTTTTGAGTGGAGGGTCAGGGGTGGGGGGGGGGGGGGGGGGAGGGGGGAGGGGGAGGGGAGGGGGAGGGGGAGGGGAGGGGGAGGGGGAGGGGGCAACGGAAGCCCCATAGACAGCAAGGACTGTTTTTATGGCATGATGAATGCGGTACTGAAATTTTCAGTGAAAATCAATGATGATGATGATAATGATGATACTAATAATAATAATGAAAATAATGATAATAATAATGATGATAATAATAATAATAATAACAATAACAACAACAATATAAAACAATAGAAATAATTATAATCATGATTACAATTACAATTTAAAAAAATATAGGCCTAGGCCTAAAGAACAATAATTATCTCATGTTACTGTTATTCACTAATTACTGTTTTATTTCCGTTGACGAATATCCAAATAAATTAATAAATAGATAAATAAATAAATCCTCAACAAACCATTATCAATTCAATAAATGATTACACGTTAGGAAATATGTTGACATAAACAGGGTGATTTTTGGGAAATGAATCAGATAAAGGCAATTATTATATATCAAGAAGAATAAATTTACCTCGTTGATCAAAATTGTTCCAGGAATGTTTTATGTTATTCGTGAAAGGCGATCTCAGTAGGCCTAAATCAGGGCTCGACACTAACGGTGGCCCGGTGGCCAGGGGCCACCAAAAACGCACGTCGGACCACCCAAATTTCAGAAATGGAGATTTTGCTGGCCCGATCGGGCCACCAAAAAAAGTCGGATGTTTTCCTTTACTTTTGGAAATGGACAGCGGTAACAATCGGCTTCGTAAGATGCTAAAATAAATGTCAGATGTTTGCTTTTAATTTTGGAAATGAATAACGGAAATATTCGACTCCGTATGGTACTAAAATAAATGTCGGATGTTTGCTTATACTTTTGGAAATGAATAACGTTAAGATTCAGCTCCGTACGGTGCTGAAATTAATGTCAGATATTTGATTTTGCGTTCGGAAATGAATAAGGAAAACATTCGGCTCCGGAAGATGCTGAAATAAATGTCGAATGTTTGCTTTGACGTTCGGAAATGAATACTAATAATATTCAACTCCGTACGATGATAAAATAAATGCTGG
Organism: Diadema antillarum; assembly: GCF_040938485.1. Classification (NCBI taxonomy): domain Eukaryota; kingdom Metazoa; phylum Echinodermata; class Echinoidea; order Diadematoida; family Diadematidae; genus Diadema; species Diadema antillarum. Next base: position 175,221 of record NW_027271818.1, read on the forward strand.
ATGTTTGCTTTTACGTTCCAAAGTAAATACAATAACATTCTGCTCCGGAAGATGCTAAAGTAAATGTCGAATGATCCCTTTGACGTCGGGAAATGAATAACAATAATATTCAACTGAGTACGATGATAAAATAAATGTCTGATGTTTGCTTTTATGTTCGAATGTATATAGCAACAACATTCAGCTCCGGAAGATGCTAAAATAAAATAATGTCGGATATTTGCTTTGATGTTCAGAAATTAATAACATTCAACTCCGTACGATGATAGAATAAATGCCGGATGTTCGCTTTCACGTTCGAAGGTAAATAGCAATAACATTCAGCTCCGGAAGATGCTACGATAAATGTCGAATGATCCCTTTGACGTTCGGAAATGAATAACAATGATATTCAACTCCTTACGATGATTTAAAAATGTCGGATGTTTGCTTTACTTTCGAAAGTAAATAGCAATAACATTCGGCTCCGGAAGATGCTAAAATAAATGTCAGATGATTGCTCTTACGTTCGGAAGTGAATAGCAGTAATATTCTGCTCCATACGATGCTAAAATAAATGTCGGATATTTGCTATTACATTTTGAAATGAATAACAGTAACATTCAGCTGCGTTTCATGGTAAAGTAAATGTCTGATGTCTGCCTTGACGTTCAAAAATGAAAAACAGTAACATTCGGCTCCGTGCGATGCTAAATAATTGTCAGATGATTCATTTCACTTTCGGAAGTGGACAGCAATAACATTCGGCTCCGTACGAAAATGAAATAAATGTCGGATGTTTGCTTTTAAATTTGGAAATGAATAACGGTAACATTCTGCTCCGTACGATGCTAAAATAAATAACAGATTGTTGCTTTTACATTTGGAAGTGATTAACGGTATCAATCGGCTCAGTTAGATGATAAAATAAATAGCGGATATTTGCTTTCACGTTCGGAAATGAATTAGGATAACATTCAGCTCCGTAAGATGCTAAAACGAATGTCAGTTGTTTGCTTTTACATTTGAAAATGATTAACGGTAACATTCGGCTCCGTAAGGTGTTAAAGTACTAGTAAATGTTGGATAATTGCTTTAACAATCAGAAATGAATAACGGTAACTTTCGGCTCTTTACAATGCCAAAACAAATGTCGGATGTTTTTAAATGTCTGCAAATGCTCCCACTTTATCATTTCAAACGTAAGTTTTGACCACCTAAATAGGCATCAACTTTTATAATAATCTATAAGCCTATATTTGCTAAATCTTAGAACTCAGAATAACGGTAAGATGATTGAATTTTCTATTCATGTATTTTAGACATGGGTACCTGCATCACTTCAGTTATGCTCAACGTAATTTATAGTAGGATCGATTTAGTTTTTCTGATGTTTTTCTTGATTTTTTTTTTCGGGTCACCAGATTTTACTTTCGGGCCACCAAAAAATAAAAATCAATGATTTTGGTGGCCCGATCGGGCCACCAGAAATAAAAGTTAGTGTGGAGCCCTGCCTAAATCATGACTCCTCCCAAATGTAAAAAGGATCACATTTCTTGGTACAGGTAAATATGTTCCTATCACATTTTCTTATAAACATCTCGCGAAAATGTCTCTCCCCTTTCGCGAAAATATCTGTAAGCGAAGATAACAGCGTTGGGTCTATACAGTATACAGAGATGGTATACGGTCTGTGATCAAAGTCTAGCACGCTGTGAAAAGTACTGACCAATGATAGAGCGACGTTTTATCACGTGACAGTCACCATGACCAGCGGTGCAAACAGTGTATTCGCGAGAAAGACCGCGATCCTGCATTCTCCACTGCCCCTAGCTTCTGGCGTCGCGTTTCAAGAATTTCCGTACGAGGGCTTCGCTGCAGTGTGCAGTCCCATCCGTATACATGTAACACGATTTCGAGAACGCAACGCCAACGTACGCTAAGGGCGGACGCGACTGATCGATCATCTGATACGAGTGTAAATAATGATGGCAATTCAGGGCACAGAATCATCAGAAAAGGCTGCAAAATTCGTGGACATCTGAGAGTGGAGAGTGAGTACGGGTATTTGAATAGGCTAACTGAATGAGATCGCTAGATATTACTTCACATCACAGCCATGTCACTCATGACGCTCATCATGATCTAACCAGCTATTCGGGGCTTTTATCTGCCATCTGGCCGGACTCTGTATCAGTGTATGGCTGTGTAAGCATGTACTGTCGAGTTGTAGCTCCATGGTTTAGTGTAGACTAGTGTAGTGAATCCTGAATGTAATGCATGTGTCATGATGTAGCGGCCGGTATATGGCAAGCAAGACCAAGGCCCCGTTTCATAAACTTGTTAAATGATTTCACTAACACTATCAGTGACAAGTTGTGATATTTGTTACGTTTCTTAAAAGCTATTGAAATCTTTGCATCTGATTCAGTGATTGGCAGAGAGCAGATTTGTCATAGAAATATATATGGCAGTTGTCACTGGTATTGATAACAAATTAATTTTAACCTGTGTTGTGATATGCCGATGTGAAAATATAGGATGTAGGAGTCTGGTGGATACAATGTAGACTCTACAATGTACAGTAGATCTTTCAACCATCAAAAGCTATGGAACGTACTTGTAAGTAAAAACTCAAGACAGTTTATTTATTGGACAGGTAACCATGGCACAGACTCAAGTGCACAGGACTGAGGCGCACGTCTAACGTTACACACACACAAAAAAAAATGAACTAACTTGGGACGATACAACGACTTCATGCAACTGTGAATTGTTAGTTTTGAAAGATCGAGTTCAGCAAGCAATGACTGCGACCAGCCCGGCTATGACTGTACAACGGAGCATACTATGTAGAATCTAAGTTCTCTACCAGAGTTTCTAACTTTCTTTATACTAATTATTTTTTGTTTTTGTTTTTTTGTGGAGTTCTAAATACAACGTTATTGGAGTCTATCTGAGACAAAAACACTATACTGGTATTCTTACCAGTACCATGTCCACTGCACTGTGAGCTGGAAAACTGTCTAAAGCTAGCTTCACATAGCTAGACGGTTTTCCTTTGTCAGCATTTAATTTTTTTTTCTTCTGTTTCACTTTCAGATTCATAACATAGGATGCAGTCACAACAAATGAAAACCATAAGGTCTAGCTGATCAGTAAATCGACTTTGAATTTCCACTTGGAATAGAGCACTGGAGCCAAACAAGATGGACCAGAGTGAAATAGATAAAGTCATGGCAGAAGTCATCATGGAGGAAGCCGAAGATCTTTCCCTCGTGCCCTCGGACTCCGAGGTTGACGGCGTCTCTGTGTCCGCCAGTCAAGTCGGGCCATCAGATGTCATGCCGCACAGAACTAATTCCCGAGCGCAGCGGCCCAGCTCGGCACTGACCGTGGAAAATCTACGCATCCACGAGAAGAGCGTGGCGCAAGAAGAAACGTCCCTGACGAGGCTTGGCAGCGGCCACTCTTCGCAGAGACCTCAGTCCCGGGGGTCCCTCGGTCCCGTCCGGACACCGGGCAGCGGGACACCGGTCAGGCTGTGCTCGGGCAAATCGGGATTAGGGAACATGACAGATGGAACCAGCCCAAGTCCTGATGCGATAAGGGCAGGGAGTGGAAAGCGAGACCCATTGCCTCCGATTGGTACTGAGATGAACCCATCACAACAAGCTGGTAATGAAGTCTGCAGATTTCTATAGATCACATCATCTACCATTACCTGCAGTAGTAGTACTATGATACCATCTACATTGTAACCAGAATAAGTTGCCATATGAGAGATATCAGAGAATGGCTGTAAGAGAGTAAAAGCAAATTATCTGTGTCACTTTCCCTAGACCTTGATGAGGTTATCTGTCGCTAGTTATTAAGATACCAAGGTACTCTTTTACCAGCTGGGAACATAAATTACTGAAGGCACTGCAAGAAAGTAAATGTAAGTCATATTGTGTCCTCTCTCCTAGACATGGATGAGGTTTAATGGCTTCTAAGGGTACAAAGATGCTCTATCCAGAATAAATATGAGATAAAGAGTTTCAGAAAGTGCAAGAAAGCAAAGAGGAAAAATGTTTTGTGTCATTTCTCCCAGCACTGGATGAGGTTAATGGTTTCAAAGGATCCCTGGATGCTCAGAATAAACATGAGATAAAGGATTTTGGAGACTTCAAGGAAGTAAAAATGAAAAAAAAAAATGTATTGTATCATCTTTTCCAAACTATAAGCAGTTAACAGCCTCTGAGGATAGCAAGATGCTCTGACCAGAATGAGATTTTAAAAGGTGTTAGAAACTGCAAGAAAGTAAAAATAAAGAATGAAAACTATTGTGTCATCTCTTTCAGTCCTGATGTGTTTAATGGCCTCTAAGAATACCAAAATTCTCTGAACCGAGTAGATATGGCATAATGTGTTTCAGAGATTGCAAGGAAGTGATTAAAAAAACAAAATGTGTCATGCCATCTCTTTCAGACCTGGTGAGGTTATCAGTCTCCAGGGAAGACGGAGAGACAGTCCTCAGCACTGCCAGGATGTCTGCCCGCTCGGAGCGATCTGTATCGTTCCAGGAGAATGCCGAAGGGTAACCATACACATGTTTTACCATTCAAGTTCACGAACAACAGTACTTATCGTATCAGAGTAGTAACAGATTTTAACTGAATAGTAGAAGTTCCATTAAATAGTAGAGCAAGAAAGTTGTTGAACATTCAAAATTTTACTCATTTTCACCAAATCACAAACTTGAAGAGATGGTGATGTCATCCCCTCACAACCCTTCAATTTCTTGGAACACACACACACACACACACACTCACAAATATGTTATGAAACTCATGTTTTGGTCAATGATTTTAATAACAACTGCAACTCCTTCCCTCTAAAAGTCAATATTTGTAGTAACAGGAGACAGCAAGCTCAGGTGATTTGCCCTGTGAAATTGCATAATTTTACCCAAACATTGTCAATTCAAAACAACAGGATACATTGCAAATTCAAAGTTAGTGGCAGCTTTGAAGCTGGCTTGCGTAATTAGTGAGTTTTGAAATGATGATGGTATGTGATAAAGGTGTAATGTGAATGGTTTCTTCATAATTTTTATTTCATATCTTCAAAGCAACAAAAGGGTTACAATCTTGTAACCATTTCACTGACATGGACACAAAAAGTCCCATATCACTCAATGAAAAAGTGAATTCTAGAGCAGGTCTCTTTATATGCTATTATTGTCCATGATGTACTCAATACAATGCATAGTGTCCTTGGATGTGCATGTATCAAGTGGAAGTTTTTGATCAACATCTAAACAAAGTGGAGCAAAATCAAGATGTGTATACATTTCTATCATACATTTCAGACAAAAAAGGAAAATGGACTTGACAAAACCTCTTCTTTTCACTATTCAGGGGCCAGCAGCAATCGCTGAAGAGAGAAAAGAAGAGTTATCCGTCTCCAGCCGTCCGGGAGGTCCACAGGACCAAGCAGAGCAATGGGATGGAGAGAGTGACCATCTCCTGCCCGACAGAAACAGAATGGAGCTGGCTCGAGATGGTCAAGTTCCTTGGAAAGACAGAAGAGGAGCTGACCGCCATATCAGGCAAGCCTTGATGTTTTCATATCAATCGATTTATTGCCACTTGGTCTACTATCAGACGGTCTACTTCCCAGTTTGTCTAACACCACTACAGCTAAACTCATTTGGTCTACTATCAATTTTGTCTAATTCTCACTTGTTCTAAATGACCAGATGGTCTAATTGCAATTTTCTCTCCTTGGACTCTTTCCCGTTTTGTCTAATAAACTGTGGGTATTAGATGAAATGGGCATAGCCCATCTGAAAGTAGACCAACTGGTAATGAACCTAAGTGGCAATTGGTCTAAATGGTCATTAGACGAACTGGTTGTAGATGAAACGGGATTAGACCATGTGGGTGGAGACTAAATGGGTATTGGACAAAGTGGGAGTAGACCAAGTGATAGATCACTGCCAATGGGACGGTAAATTTAGCGGCCATGGTCTAAGGGTTGACAATTGTGTGGACAGACATGTGTGTAAATAAATGATAAAATCAAGTAGCAGTGACAAACTACAGGGAAAAAGGACAAGGTGTGTAGGACCCTTCTACAGGTAGTAGGATGTCAATGCAAATGCCACCCCATGATGCGTGTTTGAGAATCTTATAGCTGCTTTCTACAGTAGGACAGCCCCCACCCTGCCTGTGCTTCAAAGAGTAGGGCTACCACATTCTCTATCACAGTTTAGACATCGTACATCAGTCAAAGTTTTCACTGTGTTTTAACAACTTGTGCATGTACATTTTTGCTTCCCTATGTGTAACCAAACAAAAGCAAAAAGAAAAATCAGGAAGAAGAAAAGAACGCCAGGATGATTGACTAATCGCTTGTATCACTTTACCTGTCGATAACAGGAAAGCTCAGGCCGCAAACACCCGCAGACAGGCCCATCAAGTCGGCACTCTCCACCGGCAGCAAGGCATCATGCCCAGAAGACGTGCCGCTTCTGCAGGCCAGGGAGGGCAGCAGAGACCAGGGCGGGGCGGACAGAGAAAACGGCAACAGAAGTGAGGAGGAGGAGATGAATGAGGAAGATAACGTCCCGCCCTTGGAACTAGACTCTGATTCGGACGTAAGTAATTTCTAGTCGCCGCAGAGCTCCCAAAGAATTATGTTTGCTCCACAGGAAATGCTTGAAATCAGTTTTCATATCATCTAGAGTGCTCAACCCTAACTTTTTTCTTTGGTGACCCATATTCCGGCCACTGAAATCTGTAAATCTGAAATTTTGATGGTGCGAAAGGAAAGAGATATGTAGTGGCTCAAAATAAAAGCAAACGTAACAATCGAGCCGATTCATCAGGCCACCAAAAGATAACTTTTTTTAAAATTTAGTAGCCCTGTATTAACTTTTACTGGCCCAGGGTCATCGCTTATTTTGAGCCCTGATCTACATATCGTCGCTGGGATGATAAGACCTTGTATCTGCAATTTTGGTGAAAATGAGTTTTTTGGATTAATGGTCAAATAATGGGTTAAGTGATGTCCTGTCCAAATCCCAACTGTCTTACTCCAAAAATGAAGCCACCACGGCATGTCAAAGGAAAGACTATCCCATTCGCCACAGTGCTTTGGCCACTATGTTTTTTGGCTCTCCTGAACATTTGACATTTTGTAGATACGAGGTCTTATCGCCCCAGCGACGATATTCATCTTTCAGGGTCAATAACCTTTTATTTTCAAAGTATGAAAACCTCTTTTTTTTTATCAGCTTGCTAGCAATATCTGTTGATGATGTGACAGTGAACCTCTTTTCCCTGACATTAGAGAGGGGAGGAAATTGGTAGTCAAATGACACAGTGACACATTTCTTCTTGTGTGGGTTTTCATTGGTTTTCTGCTGGATTGATGCCTCTGAATCAAGAGGGTAGAGGGATCAAGTGTTTCCTGATGAAATTGTAATTGAATGCTGGTCTGTGACATTTGTTTACTGTTACAGAAGTGTCAGAAAATTGTTGTCATTTTCCATGTGGTAGTTTATTTGCAGTGCATTCATCACAATACCATTCAGTAACACTTTCATTTTGGACTGTCACTTTCATCAAGCAGTTTTCTGACGATGAAGGAGTCAAGAAATCAAGCTCAGACCAGGGCATTCCGAAGATAGGCCCACCAAGAATCATCAAGTACCAGCGGGAGTCTGAGCAGGTGCCCATCTCGAAGAAGTACAAGGACGCGGCCGACGTGATCGGGCAGAAACTCGACATCGACTTCAACGACTTCAACTCGGACGTTTTGAGTGAAGTCGAGGACAAGGAATTGGAAGCCAGGATCAAAGGTGAGACACCAACGGTTTCTCTGCCACCTCCATCCTTTGAGGGGTGTTTGTGTTAGACATGTTTAGTAGTCTAACCCGTTGAGGACGGGCTGATTTTGTTACAACACACATTTTCCATAGACACTTGCCCGAGTATACTCGGGACTCGTCTTCAGCAGGTTAATGGTACCTGCAATTCACGTAGTTTGTCATATGCCAAGTGTAAATTGTATCTGTAGGCATCAATATTTGGTCTTCATTTACTTGTGGACATGTCATTATTTTTTTTTTGAAAACCATTGGATTGTTTTGTGCAGTATTTCATAATTGATAAAATTTAGTCAAAATTGCCATGGTTAGCTCGGTGTGGTTGAGATAATTAGCTGCGTCAACAGTTTGAGTTTTATTTGATTGTTTACCTGCTATAACAGGCCCACTTCAAAAGGAACATTTACCTGCTTTTAACGGTTGCAAGGGTGCTCTTTCAGCTTTCCAGTGGGCTTGCTGTGACATATCAGTCTGTATTTAGCAAGAGTGAACCAGAAAGATAAATTTGTATGTTTCTGTGCCATATATTCAATTGAGTCTTGATCAAAATGTCTTTGTCAGGTCATAATTCTGTTTGAAAATCATTTGTCAATCTAGGCCGCAGTAAGATGCAAGCCGAGGACGAGTACGATTACGACTACGACTACGAACCGCAGGAAATACCCGTCGCCAAGGCCAGCCGCAGCAATCAGAGCCTGGCTGTGAGCGAGGCCAACGGAGGCGCCCTGACGCCGGGGCTCTCGACCGTCGGAGAGGTGAGCGAGGTGTGCGAGTTCTGCGGGAAGGAGCCGAAGCCGTTTCCAACGCTTGAGATGCAGAAGCTGAAAGACCCATCAGAGGTAATAATTGGCAGGCAAAACATTGTAGCAAATAAAGTCTCTGAAATCTAACAGGAATAGGGATTCGTTTAAACTGTATAGTATTGTTTGTGCTCTCTAATATCTTCATCACAAAACATGTTGGGTTCATAAGGGCAGGAAAGGATTTCCTTTATTTTTGTAGGATAAATCATTACATGAGCAAAATCAATGCCGTCTGCTCGTGCTCATATCATTGAATACACTTAAGATGACAAATCTCTTACGAAATATGAAAGAAATGGTTTCTAAGTATCTCGGAAAAAGTTTAAAGCTGAATCTTCACCTTAACCAATACTATACCATCCCTTTAAAGTCTATTGATGGTGGTTATTCATTGGACGTTATGTTAAAACTTACGTATTAAGTCATTCTGATACATATTTTGCCATCTGCATATTAGATGCATGAGACAAAGCAGAAATGTTCCATTCAAGTTTACAAAAAATGTACATAATTATGGGATTGAATAAACTAGAACTGTGGTGGTAATTACACCCTTTTCCACTGTGTTATGATGACTGCAAATCTATTTCATTTTTGTGTGCTGAAAAGTGACATCTCACTTGGATAATACACAGGATTAGAAGGTTAGAAAGAGAAGAAGGAAGAGATGTTCCTATGCCACACTGATTGATAGCGTGTGATTTTTCCCTACCGTCCGGATAATAGTTATACTGCTGCAAGGGCTATCAGGAACTAGTGGAGTACACCATGGAAAACACGCCGCTATCGCAGCACCCGTCGGACGAGATGATCGACATCGCGCCGCACGCCCCCTACGGCAGCAAGCAGGCCCGGCGGGCGGCCAAGGAGCGTGCTGCAGAGAGGATGCGAGAGCGTGAGATGGCCCGGCAGAGAGCGGCGGGCGCAAACCAGGCAAACTTCTACGCATGTAAGTTTACCTTTCCCCCTTTTACCCTTTCATTTCTTTTGTTTTGACAATTGTGCAAACGTGTGTGTGTATGTGTGTGTGTGTGTTTCATGTGGGATGAGATTTGAGATGACGTTAGCCTCAAGGGCAATCGATGGCATGTTCAGGATTTAAAGAGTAGCTGCTTTCCAACACATGATTTCTTGTTTATCTAATAATGGAGAAATTATAGATACAATTGTAGATAGATAGATCAGGTATGAAAGAAACCACAAGGTCTTGTATTTATTTGCTACTGTTAGATTTTGATCTGTGACACCCATGAATATTATATCAATGAGAATTTTAAATGAAATTCCATCACTCTTTTCTACCGACATCTCATACTCAAAGATTAACATGCAAGAGTTCATGATTAAACGAAATGACATGTGTTAATCTTTCTGTGTTATAATTCAAATTAATAAGTTAAATAAAAGTTTGATGCCTGTAAGTGAGAATGAAGGAAATAATTAAATTCATATGGACTTGGTTTAATAGAAACAGAGAGAATACAGAAGAGCTATGTAAATTGTGTGATTAGATGTGTAGTACATGTGTGTGTCCTATATATACATATCATATATATGTGTGTGTCACTAACATGGGATGTGTATATGCATAAATTATTTTTGCTGTTTCCTTTATAGCTCTTTGCTGTCACATATTTTATAGGATTTGTACCCACCATTGGAACTGTCTGCTTATTAATGCTCAGTCATCATATATGCAGTGAAGTTGGAGTGAGGGAGGCATATTATATACAAACAGCTTGTGGTCATTGTCACACCTGTAATGTCCTTATAAATAACCTGTGTTTGCTTTTGCTCAAATGCCGTAGGTACTCCCTTGATTTATTCCTAAGTTTAAAGCTTGTGCTCATTGCCATGGTAGTGGAAAATACTTGAACGGTCATTTAATGAAATTCTGCCTTGTGATATTACACCTTAACCAGACAGGCATCTTATTATTGACAAATCTACAGATTCCTTGTCCTGAAGATATTACAGTCAAGTTTGGTTAACCTAGATGTGAATGCCTTTTAGAGAGACCAGATTGATACTATAAAACCACAACCAAATTTTCTTGTGAGATAGAACCTGTAGTTAGTTGTTTTTAATTTTCCAAAATCAAATTGCAGGAAGATTGATGACACCGGCAACGTTTTATTCCACTGGCCTGCAGAAAAATTTGAATACTTATTAGATATATTGTGCTTGATGATATGATCTTTCTATCTCATCTCATCTCTTCAAATGTTTGTGCACAAATGCAATCAACTACCTTTGGTCATTGCTAACAACAAACAACAACAAAAAATGCTTCTTCAACCATCTGCCATCGCTTGCAACGTGATGCGTGGCTGCCATGTTGTGACTGCCACGACTTTGTTACGCCACCAACCGGATGGTTTGCTTTCCCCGAAATGTAGTGCAAGGTAGGTTTGGCGCCGGCAGAAAACAGTGACAAGTTGTGGGTTTTTAATTTTGTTTGCTCCCTCTTTTTCTTTCTGTTTGTTTGTCTGTCTGTCTGTCTGTCTCTCTCTCTCTTTTCTTACTTCACAGGTAATATAGAAAGTAGAAGGCAAAATCAGTATGAGTTTTTGGGGGGTTTTTTCCCTGCATTGCGCATAAATCCAATCCATTGCTTTTGTAAGGATTTGATATACCATATATATTAAGTGTATGGGAATGACCCTTTCTGGACAGTAACAGATAAAGAATGAAATGGTGGAATGCACGAAAGTTGTGGCAGATACTACAACTGCCTGCAACATAAATGGATAATTCAAATCCAAACAAAATAGCCAGTGTCAAGAGCAGTTTATACAAAGTCCTCACTTTCATCAACACTTGAGTGTGTAAATGGAGGAACAAACCTCGCCATCAAATAAACACAATATTTGACATAAAACTGCAAAACTGAACTTACAGACATGAATAAAAATAGAAATTGGATTTTACTTTCCAATTGACCTGTAACAAATGTTCACAATGCAAGGTCATGCAAAATGTACAATTTGCAGCAGTAGCTGTAAATGTCTTGAAAACTTTGTTTTTTTAATGATTTAAGGGTTTGTTGCTTAGTCCCAAAATTGTGCAAATGCAGTGAGGAAATTAAAGGGGAAAGAAAAGAAGCTCATTTGTGATGATTATGCCTTCTAGTTTCTTGGTTTCTAAGCTGTGCACTGTATTTACTGATGACTAGTGCTGTCAGGTTAAGTGAGTATTATTTGATTTATGTGTGTAACAAACTCAATGCAGCCATTGAGGTGATGTGAAGAGAGACATTGTTTTAGAAATATGATATTTTGACTTTTACCTCAATTGATATTAATGCTGTCTATAAAGTATGTGAAATCATGAAAAATATGTTACATTTTTTTACCATGCCCTCAGTCAAACAGATCCTATTCACTTAACAAATTCATTTGGAAAAGTCGTTGTGGCTCAGTGTTAAAGACCATGGGCTATCTATCACAAGATCCTGGTTCAAGTCCCAAGGCAGCATCAATGCCTGTAGGCATGGGACTTTATTGTCATTACCTAGCCCCTCTAAGGGGGCTTAAAGCCACCAGTCCTGTGATTGCCTGTTTACAAGCATTCATTGCTTTCTTAGGGGCCATGAAAAAGGAAAAGGGAGAAAAAAACAACAACTACAATTCAAATCAGTCAATTAAAGCTCACTTAACTATTTCTGCACTAGTCCTCAGTGAATACAGTGATAGTAGTGGTGACAGAATGTGGTTATGGGAAACTGGACTTTCTTCCCTCATTGAATACTAAATTTGAAAATATTCTCTTTTGTCTCACATTGAATTTTTAATGTATTGTTCTTTCTCCTATATTTCTGTCTCCTTATCCACCCCATCCTCCCCTCTTTCCCTTTCCGTTTTATATTCTAAATTTCCCGATATACCCAGCTCACCGGATTGAGTTTATGGACGGAGGTCAGATAATAAATTACACTGTTGTATATTTCTCAAGTTTGGTCAGCACAGCATCACACAACATCACTTGCAAATTAAAAAGATGTCTGATTTTGTCTGCATAAGTCGTAGCATTCCATACACTTGCAACGTCATCACATGCACAGTATGATAAAAACATTCTAATGATTAGCTCTTTACATGAATATGTCTTCTTTTATTTTCTATCTATTATTATTATTTTTTTTTTATAATGGGGGCAAGATAAAATGTAAAATATCATGAAAGTTGTGATTTTGTAAAGGGCCAATAGGATACTGTGGGGGGGGGGGGGAGGGGGGGATGAGAAACTGATTTTTTTCTTTTCTTTTTTTGTTGCAAATGTCTGTCCGTGTGCTGTACAGCAGCTGATATGAGTAATAGCAGTGATATTTTTTTTTCTTTAAACCACAAATATGCAATCTTCTCTTTTGCACAGACTACAAAAAGGGACATTTAAACAAAAAGAAAAAAAAGCAGCCTAAAAGCCAAAAACTGAAAAAAAAATGGTTTCAGTGACCATTTCAAATTGGCTTAACCTGCAACTTTCATGAGTATCCTGCTTTAATCTCATGCATTAACTACATATAACCTTTGACCCCTGCCCCCAGACTGACCCCCACCTCCATCTCACCATACTTAACCTCCTGTTAACATTCTTAATAGCAATGCCATCTGTAAGTAAGTGTATGAATCAAGATTATTGCAGCTGCTACCACCTGTTGAACAAATTAGGAAAAGTGTTTGAATTATAACCAGCAGCACAGATACAACATCTACAGCAAAATAAAGCAAATTGCTAATAATTTGTAGCCATCTGATTCTCATATTTTTCAATTTGGCATCCTATGGGGAACTTTATATAGTTGATGCGATCATTTGCCTTTATCACAGAAATTCTTGATTTCTGTATATACCAACAAAAAAAGGAAAAAAAGAAATAAGACACCCCCCAAAAAAAACAACAACAAACAAACAAACAAACAAACAAAAAAACACTTCACTTGCCTTGGATATTGTTCATTTGACTTCACAGTAGAGGATCGAGAAGTACCAACGGTAAGAATGTAGGACCCATAATGCAACTTCGAAGGGTAGTCAGTGTTTGATTTTGAGAAATGTAGGCTTTATGAGAACAGTATAAAAGAGTAAGAGCATAATGCAAGCACCATCACAATCGCATGGCCAATAGAGCATCGTTACCATGCCCATCTAGGATGTCATCTTAGATACACCTCCAGTATTCAGATGGCTACAACCTTCTCGTGTTTCATTTTACTCATAAATATCATAAGGAGTGCTTGCATGAAAATAGCAAGCCCTTTTGATGCTGTCCTCTTCATATTTTCTTGTTGTAAAAGCAAATAAGGATATCAGTTTCTTTATTTCTTCTGAATTAGATTAATCCCTGCAACAGCAATCCGCAGCAAGATGTTCAATGCAGCTATCATAGTGTTCATATGAAATTAGAAGATATATGCACCTGAAGTGATAATAGAATGTCTCTGTGGTATCTTTTTCTATCATATTCTATTCATCTTCTATCATATCAAGTCAATGCTTCCATATTGTCTGCTACACATGAAGCAATGTATGCCTTCATAATTTTTGATGTGTTTTAGGATTGCTGTTTCTTCAGAACTTACCTACATATGTATCATATTAATTAATATTCTCACATTTTCATATAATAATATATTCACATGTTTTCACCTTTTTATGTTCCCTGTCTATTCATGTGTACCTAATTTGTGCATTGTTACCCAATGTGCTATTTATGTTAAAAGACTTGCTATAGAATTTATTATAATTTATGTGTTCATTTCATAATTTTGTTGAATGTTGTATTACTGCTTTGTGTAAAAAAAAAAATAGTGAGGAAATTCTAATATTGTTTGTTTGTTTGTTTGTTTGTTTGCTGGTCTCGAGTTAACTAACTGAGCTAATAGATCTGATGGAACTCCTGTGTGTGAATGTATATAATTATACACACACACACACATATGCATTTATTGTTATGCTTGTCACTACTGAAAAATACTCAAGTTTTTATTTCAAACTTACAATTGTCAAAATGAAATTTGTCCTTTTTAAAATCTCTTCAGAAGTGCAATACTGAAAATGTGATATTTCAGTAATTGTGTGTTTTTGAAAAGCTGTGGTTGACAAAAATCTTTGTCGCTTTTCCTTTCTGATACGCTTTCTGTAATTTAGCTATGTACATATGTTTCTTTTGATCATCACAAGTGTCTGTAGTATCAAAGAAAAAGCATTGATTTTTTTTTATTTTATAAGCTGAAGTTACTATCAATTCTGTCACATAAAACTATCATGGGCAATGTCTTCCCTCCATTTTTAAATCATTTTTGTTGATGCTCTTTTAGTTTGTTTGTATCTCTAAAAATTTTCTGTCAAATTTTCATAAATTGCTTATTATAAGCCAATTTATTGCTGAAGTTTTCTGATTTAGTCAGATTCAAAGTGTTGCTTTTTTATCCTTGTCATTGATTCTTTGTGATTTTGTATTGCATGTAGGATTTCAAGGCTTTGGTATTAATTTTGGTCTTCAGATTTTTTAGTGGATACATGTATTCTTTAAATTAGCTTTATTTTTTCTTGTAGTTTCTGAGAGCTTATGATTCTATTTCTAACTTTCAATACTGGCTTGTTTCTCCTAATTGTACTTATTGGTGTAAACTTTTTTTTTCTTCACTTTTAGATATCATGAGATTCTTTACTCTTCCTTCTGTTTTATATTTCCTTTGCATTTTGGGATTTGGGGCATTTTTTGTATTTTTTTTTTGTGTGTGTGTAGATGGGAATTCTTTGTAGGACTCATGAAGTGACAATATTTGTCTCCAAACTGTTGGAAGGCTGGGGATACAATTATCTTTCATATAAGCATTAATTTGACTCTTAATTTGTATTATCTGATGACTTATGATGTCTTATTTCTCGTAGTTGTGCTTGTTGGTGTACACTCATTGTTATATTTTTTTTTTGCTTTAGTCTATCTTTTTCTTATTTTGGGGTACTTCTTGGTTTTCTTAAAAATGATGACCAGTAGTAATGTCAATGTATCTGCATTACTTTTCGGTCAGCCTAACCAATTGGATTCTTCCTGACCATTTTGCTGCTTCCCTTTGGACCTAAGTCTTGTTACATTTTTTTTTGGTTATATTTATATGATTATATGCATGTAATTACACTTGTGTAGATACACATATCTTACACATTACATTTGATTATAATGTTTGCTTTTGTTGAAGCTAGATGATCTTGAAAAATTGGCTCAGATTGAAATTGAATTAATTTTTTGTTGTTTGTTAAAATCTACCAAATACAGTGCATGCAGAATGTAGAATTCTAAAATCCCAGATTTATTCGCTTGTAGATATATTCTACATAGAAGTTTTGGAAGTGTCGGTATCAGACAAAGCAAGTGAAAACAAGCAGTCTTGTTTCTGTGGCTCAAAATTCAAACATTCTCTAGTACATAATCATATCTAATGAGAACTCATTTTGTTTTTGTATTCTTTTTTAGTAATTTGCCCAGGTAGTTTCTCATTTCTTGACAGTGTAGTCATGATTTTGTCCCCTCAAAAGTTTCCTAAACTTTGTTCTAATTGTAGCAGACAAATTACTTCTGTATTGAAGGTTTTCTGCTGTAATAAGAAGCCACTTCAAGATTCTGCAGGGCATTTTAAGGGTTTATACAGAGTATTCTATAACAGATTATAGCACAATATTTTAATTATGATCTATTTTACTATCAAAGCACTCCTGATTTCATTTTGTCTCTTTGAGAATGTAGATTGTTTTAGTACACAACGTAAAGTGATTATATTTATTGAGAATCTTTCTCATTTCACATAAAATATATCTGCTTCAGAGTAAATCTGGTCAAGTTGGCCACATCTATGATTACTTCTGTTGAGACAAAATTGCATGAAAATGTTGACAATATTTTGCATTAACAGCAAATCATCTCACTTATGTTGTGAAATTTTAGCAAGTCCTCCTACGATATTGTTTTTGTTATTCATATTTGGCACAAAGTGCATGTAGTTTTTTTTCAGAAATCAATTTACTTTTTTTTTTTTTTCTTTTGCTTTCTGTGATTTTGATGAATTGTTTTAGAATTTAATTACAATTTAAGTTTGTGGATTTGGTTCACATTGTTGACCTATAAAACTGAACTCTGTTCATGTGACGTCATAATATCAGATGATGGCCAGCTCAACGTCAAAGGGATGGAGGCATATCGTAAGTTTGCTTCTATTGCAGGCCGATGACTTCAGTTTGTTTATGTGTTCGATACATAACTGTGATTTAGGGTAATCTTGTTTCATAGGTGATGTAAAATTGGGTACTGTTGGGATTGTGTAACTGGGATGGGTTTTCTACTTTAATAAGAAGCCACCTCAGGATTCTGCAGGACATTTTAAGGGTTTCTATGGAGAATTCTGTAACAGATTATAGTATACAAATGGTGAATGGTCACGAGTGCAATGGTACAAGATTTCGCACGAGGTGAAAGATAGAGGCGCTCTATTCAACGAGGCGAAGTTGAATAGTGCGCCTCATCTTTCACCGAGTGCAAAATCTTGTTCCATTGCACGAGTAAAGACCATACACTATTTGTTTTATACAACGTCCAAGTAGATCTTTATTTGGTTGGAGGATTGTTGGGTAGGTCTAAGTAGGCCTAGAAGTCTATATATGTATGAAAGATATAGCCATACTTACATGTGGATCCACTGCGATTCTCTTTCTGGCTTGTGCAATCAGTGTAGATACAGGTCACAGCTATCGCTCATACACGTACACTAGCGCTACGTAGGCCTACATACGCGCATGCATGTACCGCACACGTACACTACGCTAGCTGCATGCGAGTGCGCGATCCTCAATATGCAACACACACAGTATACATGCAGTACCGTACAATTTCTCGAACCGTGGAATAGAACGAAAAAATCGAACCAAGTTGCACGCAAAAATAGAACCAAAATTGCACGGCTCGTTGAATGGAGTACTTATTGAATATCACGTCACCAACAATCCTCCAATCAAATTACAAGGATCTACTTGGACGTTGTATAACATATTTTAATTATGATCTATTTTACGATAAGAGCTCTCCTGATTTCATTTTCTCTCCTTGAGAATGTAGATTGTTTTAGTCATATTTTTCTCCTAACGTGTTGAGAATCTTTCTCATTTCACATAAAATATATCTGCTTCAGAGAAAGTCTGTTTAAGTTGGCCACATCTATTTCTGTTGAGACAAAACTGCATGAAAATGTTGACAAATTTGCATTAACACCAAATCATCTCACATATGTCACACAATTTTAGCAAGTCTTCCTACAACATTGTTTCTGTTATTGGCACAAAGTGCATGTAGTTTTTTTTTTTCAGAAATCAATTTACTTTTTTTTTTCTTTTGCTTTCCGTGATTTTGATGAAGTGTTTTAAAATTCAATTAAAATTCACATTTGTGGATTTGGTTCACATTGTTGAACCTATAAAACTGAACTCTGTTCATGTGACGTCATAATATCAGATGATGGCCAGCTCAACGTCAAAGGGATGGAGGCATATCGTAAGTTTGCTTCTATTGCAGGCCGATGACTTCAGTTTGTTTATGCGTTGGATACATAACTGTGATTTAGGGTAGTCTTGTTTCATAGGTGATATAAAATTTGGGTACTGTTGGGATGGTGTAACTGGGATGGGTTTTCTACTTTAATAAGAAGCCACCTCAGGATTCTGCAGGAAATTTTAAGGGTTTCTATGGAGAATTCTGTAACAGATTATAGCATTATGATCTATTTTACAAGGAGCTCTCCTGATTTCATTTTGTCTCTGAGAATGTAGATTGTTTTTAGTGATACTGATAGTTTTCTCTCAATGTAAAAGTAGTATTTATTGAGAATCTTTTTCATCTCTCAATGTAAAAGTAGTATTTATTGAGAATCTTTTTCATCTCACATAAAATATATCTACTTCAAAGTAAGTTGGCCACATCTATGATTATTTCTGTTGAGACAAAACTGCATGAAAATGTTGACAATTTTGCATCAACACCAACACCAACACTTATGTTGTGAAAGTTTTAATAGTAAGTCTTCGTACAAGATTCTTTTTGTTATTGGCACAAAGTGCATGTAGTTTCTTTCAGAAATCAATTTACTTTTTTTTTTCTTCTGCTTTCCATGATTTTGATGAAGTGTTTTAAGATTCAATTAAAATTCACATTTGTGGATTTGGTTCACATTGTTGACCCTATAAAACTGAACTCTGTTCATGTGACGTCATAATATCAGATGATGGCCAGCTCAACGTCAAAGGGATGGAGGCATATCGTAAGTTTGCTTCTATTGCAGGCCGATGACTTCAGTTTGTTTATATGCGTTGGATACATAACAGTGATTTAGGGTAATCTTGTTTCATAGGTGATGTAAAATTTGGGTACCGTTGGGATGGTGTAACTGGGATGGGTTTTCCACTTTAATAAGAAGCCACATCAGGATTCTGCAGGACATTTTAAGGGTTTCTATGGAGAATTCTGTAACAGATTATAGCATTATGATCTATTTTACAAGGAACTCTCCTGATTTCATTTTGTCTCTTTGAGAATGTAGATTGTTTTAGTGATATTTTTCTCCTAATGTGTTGAGAATCTTTCTCATTTCACATGAAATATATCTGCTTCAGAGTAAATCTGTTTAAGTTGGCCACATCTATTTCTGTTGAGACAAAACTGCATGAAAATGTTGACAATTTTGCATTAATACCAAATCAACTCACGTTTTATGATTAGCAAGTCTTCCTTTATTGGCACAAAGTGCATGTAGTTTCTTTCAGAAATCAATTTAGAATTTTTTCCCTTTTGCTTCCCATGATTTTGATGAAGTGTTTTAAAATTCAATTAAAATTCAAGTTTGTGGATTTGGTTCACATTGTTGACCTATAAAACTAAACTCTGTTCATGTGACGTCATGATATCAGATGATGGCCAGCTCACCGTCAAAGGGATGGAGGCATATCGTAAGTTTGCTTCTATTGCAGGCCGATGACTTCAGTTTGTTTATATGTTCAATACATAACAGTGATTTAGGGTATTCTTGTTATACAAGTGATGTGAAATTTGGGTACCGTGGGGATGGTGTAACTGGGATGGTGTAACTGGTATGTTGGTCATTTTATGGGGAAAGGGTTTTGTGTATGTTTTCTACATTCTGTGGTTTTGTAAAGTAAGTTTGAAATTTATCAAAGTTATCACTTACGCAGCTGGTTGGTCCATGGTTTGGAAGTTATTAAACATGCAAGGGTACTCTTAGAGAGGAGGTTGTAAGGTTTCTGTGAGGGGATTTTAAGGTGATTTTTATTGGTTTTACAAGGACTCTGGTATTAGGGGATATGGTTTGGTAAATTTTTGTGGCCACTCACATGTTCAAGTTGAGATTAATTCTCTGTCTGTATGTCTGTCTCTGTCTGTCTCTCTGTTTATCTATCTATCTGTCTATCTATCTATCTATATCTATCTATCTATATCTATCTATCTATTTATTTATCTATCTATCTATCTATCTATCTATCTATCTGTCTGTCTATCTATCTCTATCTATCCATCTATCTATCTATATATATATCTATCTATCCATCTATCTATCTATCTATCTATCTATCTATCTATCTATCTGTCTGTCTATCTATCTCTATCTATCCATCTATCTATCTATCTATATATCTATCTATCCATCTATCTATCTATCTATCTATCTATCTATCTATCTATCTATCTATCTATATATCTATCTATCTATCTATATATCTATCTATCTATCTATCTATATATCTATGTATGTATCTCTCTATCTATCTGTCTATCTATCTATCTATCTATCTATTTATCTATCTATATATCTATCTATTTATCTACATAAGTATGTTGTCTTTCCCTTCTCCTTTGGCAATTTTCTTGTAAATGCTATGGTACAACTTAGTACATTATATAATTGATGGCTGGTATTGGATGGGAACATACAGAATGAATGATCCAAAGGGTTTGAAATGATATATATTTAGGGACTTATAAACTCCCCGAAATAGCACTTCAAACCCAAAGGTGAGAACATTTTGTTATATTCCTGACAACAGAAGACCGTCACCTGCCACACGATATGGGTTAGTCAAAACGCTCTGCGGGAAATGTGAACCTTTGACTTGATTTTGTTGTGGTAGCCACTCTTCCAGCATTATCAACAACCTCACAGCCACCGTGATAGCTAGAAACGCTCAAGTGTACAAAGCTTCAATGTCTTAGTGTATCATGCGTATTTTTACAGTGTGCAAACAAATTGGGTTGCTTCATGCTGCTTCTTTCTGTTGCTATTTGTTATACCTGAAAATGCTCTCCCCTATGGGAAATCATTCCCAAGAATGCTTGCCCTTTGCTAAGAAGGTCGGCTGTCGCGTGATCATGTTTATCAAATGGCTGACTAAGTATTTGACTAACCCATCTGATATAGTTAACGGCTACTTTGATCTCTTTGGTATGCAAAGAAATGTAAAGTAGCAAAGGAGACCAACAAAACAAACAACAGCTTGTGGAATATCTGGGTAGAAAACAAGGAAGCAAGCAAGCAAACAAACAAACTAATATTTGCTTAACACTACTAGTTAACTAGTGTGCAGTCTCGACATACGTGTGTTCGCTAACTGGTAATGTAGATAGTGACATGTGTCCAGAAAGAAATGTACTTCAGAGAGAACGTGTAAGCAGTGTGAACTGGTTCTCAAAGCAAGGGCTCACTTTCTCTTTTGTCCGAGAAGTCCCATGTTGAACAGCCTGTCACAAAGCATTGAGTCAACAATCTTTTTTCTAAGACAGCAAATCCATCACGACGTTTCTATTTTGACTATTCGTTTATTTGCTATTTTGGTTTTGCAACATGTCAAAAAAAAAAAAAGAGTTTGAATGTAAAATGCAGGTTGTCATTAGAGCATGCGAATAAAGGCAAAATGTTTGAATACATTACATTAAAGTAAAAAAGAACCAAAACAAGGCGTGTAATCATTCAAATTTCAAATCTTGCCGGTTTCAAGCAACAGAACAATTGTGTTAAATTGAACCCACACAAAGATGTTAAAATTGTACAAAAGAATTTTGGCCTTGATCCATGTTTTGGCATTTTTATGTGGAGCACAGTGCAGTCAGCAAAAAGCATTTGAAGTGCAATCAAGTAATTCAAATGAAAATGAAAGTGATGGCAAAATGGTGGAGGAGAACCGTAATGCCACAAGATCTTAAGTAGAAACAACATTTCAGTTGACAGTGCCCTGGAAATTTCCAGGGTGAGTGCTTTGCTTTGAGAACTATGCATACACTCTTGCAAGCTCATGCTTCTAACACACGACACATTTGTTAAAAGGACTCTGCCCTGCATGTAATATTGGCTGGCGAAGCTAACCTCTTCTGCTTGCCCGATTTCCACACAACAGTCGCCAGGCAGATGAAGACCATCAACTACTCCCTGGCCTCGCAGAAGTGTCTGGACGAGGGCTGGACGGTGCGGCCGCCCTCCCCCGAAGAGGAAGACGGCAACAACAAGCTGGTCTTTGTTCCTGAGCCCACCACACCTCAACTCCCCATTGTGTTCAAGTCTAAGGTAGAAATAATTCCAAAGTGATGTGCCATGCAACAATCCCATTGGTCCCTTCTCTTCTCTCCTCCTGATCTGCGGGGTCGACCTCCCTCGCCCTCCCATCTGCAGGCCCTCCCACCCCCAGCACACACGCAATAGTAATGTGTACTTCCACACATGCATTTTATTTTTATTTTTTATTCAAATTCCATTCAATGATATAGAAATTGCAGTCACAAAGAAACAAAAAGACAAATTAAAGGGAGACAAGAACAGCTAGTATTCCACTCATGCTGCTTGATCACACCAAATGCTTGAATGCAACATGTAAGCATACATTACACTGAATACAAAGAACAACAAAGTGTGCAAACATCAGAATATATAACAGAGCTACACACATGCATACACACCTATATTACTATCATTATATTACTTTTTTTTTTGTACACAGACAAAGAGAGAGGGAGAGAGTGGGACCTTCAAAACTCCTTATCATATGGTATCATATTCTTTGTGGAGACATTGATCCTTGGTCTTGGATATTGATCATTTGTTGTAATATAATCATAAATCTTATTTCTACCAGCTGTTTCTGCAACAAGCAGGTCTATTTCTAATGCAAGTCTCTATTCATTTCCAGTTTCTTCATTCTGTTAATGTTTTTTTTTTTTTTTTTGTTCTACTTATTATTTTTTGTTCTTCTCAGAAGAGGCAAGGCAAAGAGACCCCCATTGTCATGAAACGCTACCGGAGTGGCCAGCTCTTTCTGATTCAGTTTGAGGACGGCACCGGAGCCGTTTAGTATCCTCTATTAAACTCCACTAAGGATTTTTTTGCCAGCATTGGTTTGTTTGTCTGTCTGTCTGTTTGCAAAATAACTAAAAAAGTTGTGAACGGATTTGGATGAAATTTACAAAAAAAAGTTGGTAATGACACAAGAAACAGGTGATTAAATTGTGTTAGTGATCTTAATAATAACTGTCTGGATCCAGGATATTTCAAAAAATCTTTTTTAAAGGATTATCATTGGCAAAGAGGGCCAACAAAGAAGTGAGTTCAAGTTGCGCATGTTTGAGGTGTGGGTATATGCTCACAGATAGGCACACACTCAAGGCGCAGGGCAGCGTGCACTAAGCTGCTTATGCGGTAGACTGCACTCTGAGACACAACAGAAAGGCTTTTCTTTCATTGGGAAATACATGTAAGGGCAATTTTCAGTATCGGTGAGAATGAGCTGCTTAAGTTTTCATTTTGTTTTGTGCATCTCTAAGTTGGGCAGTTTGCATCCTAAGTTTGCTATTTTCATTCTCAATTTCTGTTGAAAGTCTTCACCACCATGAGTTAAAAGTGTTATGTCATGATCACTTACAGCCATCCAATACTGCTGCCGAGCTGTGCTTGAGTTTGAGTAAGAACCTGGAAATATGGCATACTGGGGTATTTGAGCTATGGAGAAAATTTGTTTAGCTTTTGGAAACATTTCACTTAGACACAGAGCGAGATTGCTATTTCATAATCCAAAAAATGTGACATAAGATACAGGGTTGTAAGTGCATTGTGAGTGATGTTTGTTTCATGTTGCCATAAGAATTATGACATGAAGTTTTGTGTGGTAGGTTCGTGTGTGGTAGATAGTGATTTCATATATTGTCAAAAGATATATCATGTGTTAAATTCGTTGCTGCCAAATAGTTTGATTGTGTTTGATATCTGCCATGTTTTTCTTCAGCAAAAGTAACACACTATGTTTTTTGAAGGAAAGAGTTTTTTTTTTTTTTTTTTTTTTTTTTTTAAAGTTGCTATAGTACTGTATGTGCACACTGCATTTTTTAACCAAAATAGAATTTTTGCACTGAAAATATGGTTGCTACCGGTACTGTACATCAGAATGTGTTTTGATATGCAGAGGTTGACAACCCTGTGCGCTGTGTGAACTCTTCGGGGAAACATTACTTCCACAGCACTCTAAGAAAAGGTGTATAATACTCTATAGTATGCGTATCGTTAAGCAACCCTTGACCTTAGTCATCCTGTCAGTTATCCGTCCGGAGCCCTGGCCATCCTGATCACAGCCGTTGAGAAGAATCAGTTCGCGTACTACGTCCAGTCGGACGGCAAGCCAGAGGAGGTCAAGCTACTGGCCGTCTTTGAGCCCAACGGAAACGGCACCTGTTACCATAGCAACGGAAATATCAGGTAAGTGACCTCTTGTTTGAATGTTGCTATTTGACCATTATTTTTGTATCTTTGTATATATCTAAGGACCAAAGCTGTCAATACCGTGTGTGCACTGTACAGGGAGTTTTTGCTTTATGGACGTGTCATGTCTTAGTGGATTGTGCGTTTTAAATTATTAAATTGGCAACTCAGAAGTTTACTGTGTACCTTATATTAGACCAGGGAGGTGGGAAGAGACACCTCCCTGATTGGACAGAAGTTAGATGAAACAATTTAATTCAATAAATCTGCACGTAATCAGAAAGAAAATTTAAAAAAAGAAAATCCATTTTAGCCAGAAACATTAACTTTGATTTAATTGACTGTAAAAGATCTTTTATAAAATCTGTGATATTAATTAGGCTTTTCACAATTTTCAAACCAAAACAAACATTGGCTGAAGTGAAAGCAAACTTTATATTCCATCTCATGAAATACTAAGAATGAACAGAAGTGGGGAAAAAATATACGAAGATGCAGCACCAAACCTCAGGAATGTTGTTTCTTGAATTTGATATCTTAAAATAAAATGCACTCTTCTGATTCCCTCATATTTTTGTTTTGCTTGTGGATGTATTTGCGTGCGTGCTCCATTTTCTGAACACAGTCGTATTCTGTATCATGTTCTTTGCTTATTGCCACCACCCCCAGGCTGAACCTGAACCAGTTTGGGGGCACCTTCGCCGACCAGTCGGGCACCCTGAAGAAGCGCTGGTCGTGGAAGGATGAGGAGAACCTGTCCAAGACCCCGCCCTTCCAACCCATCTGCTTCTCCATCAACCCGCAGCTCAGCGTCCGCTGCATGACCCAGGACCAGATTTTCGTCAGCTTCAACTGCGACCTGCAGACCTGCCGCTTCAACGTCGGCTCCAAGTTAAAGGTGGGGCCCTGGCAATAAGAAAACTTTGTAAACAAAAATCAAACAAACCAAAAAAAATCTAGAAACTTATGACGTGGAACAGGAAAATATGTGAGATTCTTGCATTGTTTACGTAGTATGTTGGGGAGGGGGTTTATAAACAAAAGCGGGGTCTTGCAACAAAAAAAAAATAAAACTTTCTCCCAAAAGACGATCCTAGAGTCTTGTGATTTAGAGGAGGAAAATGTCTTAGATTCTTACAACAGTGAGCTTGTGGTATGTATGGCTGTCTTATTTTATCAACATTAGTATATATGAGAAGTATTTGTTGAGGGTATGCATCATTTGAAATGTATTTTAGTTCATGTAGCTTATGTCTGTTGAGCTAGTGGCAGGTATTTTAATTTTTATGTGTCCACACTTTGAAAATTCCATAGCTAATTTCAGATTCATTAACTTCATCAGACGTGGGAGTTAAGAAAATCACAGATATTTATGCCCATCTACATGGGATGAATGTCTTTTTTTCATTGATGTTTTGGTCATCGTTCATCATCCTTGTATCTCATCTCTGCCAATCATTTTTCTCAGCTGGTGGCACCAGACCACGTCCCACCCAAAGAGATTGACAGGGATATGCTCTACATCTCGGAGATCAAGACTTATGTCCAGTAAGTATAGAAAAATCAGAGCTCTAAAAGTTTAAGCTCTTAAGGAAAAGACCTGTCATGCGGTGTCATATTGCAACATTTTAAAGACTGAGAGATGAAAGTTGACCTTATAGGGTCAGAGAGATAAGAAGTTTCCTACCATTTTCGTTGAATGATTGAGAAACCCCAATCTCAGTATTCAAGGGATATAAATGCACTCAAGAGATCTAGGGCTTGTGTAAAACCTTTTACTTGAGAAAACTCTGAGTATGTGTACTTCGTAACAGTCTTTTCCGAGTTAAAATCAGTGGTAGAATCATACTAAACCCGAGTTTTAAGTCCTTACCAGAATTTTTGTCAGGTAAAAAGTTAGATTTGATATACAACAAGCCCCTGGACTTGAAAATATCTACTTTTCTCTTGGTGCTATTGTATGATTATGAACATGGCTAGCCAAAGCTTGTACATTGCGTGTGAAATTACGCTGCAGACATCTACATTACAGAGAGAAATGGCATATTCCTTTACTTCAGAGTGCAATGTCCAGGGCACCTTTTAAACAGAATTTGTTTGACAGTAACAGTATGTGTAACAATGTGTGTCAGTGTGAACGCCTCCACGTTCTTTATCTCGCCCTCTTTTCAACCAGAATGGTACTTGATCACATCTTCAACAAGAAGAACTTCTCCAAGTCGCCCAAGCTGGACAACCTGCGGCCCTCGCTCCCCCTCCAGAACAGGGTGAGGAGGAACGAGCGCCTCAAACAGAAGATCGTCGAGCGCAAGGCTGCCAAGAAGACCGGCGCCGTGGTCACCGTCAATTAAACACCCCCACCACTCTTCTGAAATATGGACAGCACAAGCGCCGTATCTCATTATTTTGCTATCATGATAATTACAGGTGTGAATCGGTACCCTCAGCAAGATGCCTCTACCTATAAAGGGGTCTCCACTCAACACGCTTGGTCTGTTCACACTGACTAAATCACATGCGCTCATCTTCAGTTACCAAATTTTATCTGTCAGCCTACGTTGATAGATTACACTGACCACATCAGCCAAAGATGAAAGTTTGCGACCAAAGTGATCATGCCAACAATATTTTTGTGATGTTGTACACTTATTTTAAAAAAAAAGGGTATTTCATCTTTTTTATGTTTGAAAAAAATATAACCTAAAAAAAATTGTCAAAAGTCTGGAAACAAGTTACAGGAGAGAGCAAAGAAGTGGAACATCCTGTCCTTTCATTTATGTGCTTTGCAACATATCATTTTGATACAATGGCAGTGTTGTAGGGCTAATGAGCAAAATATTAGATCTGCTATTAAATGTGCTTTCCATATGATGTGCATGTAATGCATGATCTGCGTCGTCATCATCTGTTGTATCGCTGTGAAGTATCCTAACGCAAATAATGTTTTCGTTCGTAGAAAACAGAATTAGTCATTTATGATCACTTCTCCTGATCTGCATAGCTAATGCAACCTGAAAAAATGAAATGGACTCTGGAAGATGGCCAGAGTTGGAGAAGGTTAACCTAATGGTATGTTTGACCTCTTTCAATCCAGTCAGCTGTGTGTTGATATGCAAGGTCAATAGCTTTTTAGAACGATAGTTCAGAAAGGGTAAGAGAATACCATACAACTAAGAAGATATGAAATAATGTTTACTTTACTTTCCAAAGTTCCTACACAATTTTGCGCGTTCTCTCGCACTGGATTTTGGATTACAAGACAGAAACAGGTGACAATTTAACCCGGTAACTCCTGCATTGACTTTAATATAAAGCGGTTTGTAGAAGAACCTGCCAGTGCTCATTTCGTGCTGGCAACCTATTCAGCATGTCAATGGCATCATGTATTTCACTGTCGATATCAAAGAGAGAAAAAGTCTTCCTGCTTGACGTTCCCAAAATGAGTACCAGCTCTTGACATTTTCGTGCATTGTAACTGGGTGAGATATCACTGCTACAAGAAATGAAAGTTGTACCTTCAGTAGATTTTCGAATGAAGACAAGGCTCCATTATATTTCATACATTTGTTTTGAGTACTTTGTGCAATATGTACATATTTTTGTTTTTCATTGTTTTTTAAACAGAAGATAATTTTTTTTTTGTTGAACAGCAAAATAAACAGGTATCTTATGTGTGACATCGTTGTAATCTGTGAAGTACCAGATTGACAGAATTGCTGAGCTCGTATTACAAGAAGTTTTTGTTTTTCTTTTTATTATTACTTATAGGTCGTATATCCTTTTTGCAAACATCACAAAATTTTGCATGGTTGAAGGATAGTGGCTCCCAACATCATGTTTCAAATTTTACGATAATATACCTCAAGAATTTTCTAAAAAGAAATGAAAAACTAACCCCATGCCACCTGAGAATGTGCTCCCCTTTTGTACCGAAAATAACAGTTGGAATTTTTGGGAGGTCTGAATACATTCACTGGAAATCTATAATATTGTTACCCCTCCATTATAACAAAGTTTCCATTTTTATTCTTCTAAGGAATTGGCTTAATTACGTACCTCTACAATATATCAGCTTATGAAAGGAACCTATTTTCAGGGTTGTGAAAGGGACACACAAACTTTTAAAGTTTACAGAAAAGAGGAGTATGACTATATTATACAGGCTACTACCACTAACTACAGTTAAGTCCTCAGGACAGGCAATTTTCTTTCATTATATCAAAGTTTTATAACTGAATCAATGAAATATATAAAGATAATGCATTATATAGATAATAATCTTGGGACCTGAATTCTTACTTTGTTGTAATGAAATTTTGTAATAACTTGTTCATTAGAACAGGAAAGCACTGTGCTCCAAATGATGCATATTCACTACATACAATGTATTTGCCACTCACTTGAGTATGCTCCACGTATTGCATTCAGGAGCTACAAAACATTTTATTCAGCATTGAAAAGTTAAGTTTGGATTTACTTTGCGCCGTCGTGAAGGGATCAATTAAATCTTTAGGAGCTAGCAGCACCAAGCATCAGGACTGACGGCTGTAAGACTAGGCAATTAGGATAAAGTGCTTTATTGCCTTCACTGGACTACCATCACTGGCTAGGAGATTTGAACTAGGGACCTCAAGACTGAGAGTCTATGCCTTTTTTTTTTTCTACGGGGGCTCCTCAGAAATCATGGAATCTACTGCAAGAGCCACCAGCTCTCGTGCATAGGTAGTGCAACATTTCAACAGGAAAATTTGAATTAAACAAAAATGAAGTTGTATACTTGATATTTTGATTTATTCCAAAGGTTTTACTATGATTATTAATTTTTTTTTTTTACTTCTTACGCAGGATATGGTGTGTAACAAATGAGTGATGTTTTATTGAATTATTGCAGTCAAGAGTAAACTTGCCATATGATCGCATTAATTTTGTATCTCAACATTGAAATGATTTATTCAATGTATGTTGGGGTTTAACACAACTTTCCAAACGCTGTATACAAACTCTGTAGTTCTGCCAGTAATCAAAACGGAATTGCATGGTTTGTATTTGCACTTGTAGATATCAAATTATAATGAATTACCGTATTTGGGCAGAAATTTTGTGTTTGGTCATCGAATTGCATGAATAGTCACGTACAGAGTGTTGGTAGTTGTACAATGTGCCTAATTTGTTCTTGGCTTTTTAAATGACTGCTTTGATGGTGTGATGTCAGTAATGCAAGCGTTTGGAAAGAGATGTTGTACTTCAAAGAGCTACATTTCCTTTATGCATGCAAGGTGCCCTTCCAACAGACTTTCTGTATCATGCACTTTCATGATCATGCACGAATCCGTCCAATATTCACCTTGAATATTTACCAAATTCATGCTCAATTCCTTGCATCTAGTCTTTCGAATCACCATCTTCCATGACGTGCTGGTGTTCATGTTTGCCAATAACCTCATTTACAATCATTCCAAAGATGATAAAATGTTATACATGTTGGCATTGAAGCGTGTACTTTCTTTGGTCAGTTTGTAAAACCTACAGCTTATTTTTGTTGTGGTAAAGACTCTTTAATGCATTCATTTTTAAGTGTATCCAAGCCGTGCTGCTCGTCTTTAATCCACATTTAGTCACTTCAAAGCTTTCATCGCATTGTACAGATCTTGAGATTGTTTGATATTGAATCATATAATGTATGATCCGAGAAAGAACGAATTAAAGTGACAAACTTTAAAAACCAATACACATGTCTCGTATCTCAGTACTTTTCAAGTCATTTCTTCATGTATTTATTCATTATTTCTCTCTCAACGACGGCAACAATGACAAAAAATACAAGATATAATGAATTGCTTATTCTCTCCTAATATTGTTATTAAAATGATAGACATAGAGCTCCCCATGCGGGTTTAATCTCGCCAACATTGATCATTACGAGCAATATAAGCCCAAATATCACACTGATGCAGAAACAATATACTGATATACAGTTGTATGCATCTCTAATAGACAAATTGATAAGGCAGTCAAATTAAACACATATTAGTGCGCCTCCTTGGGGGCATTTCATGAAGGAACTTGTCGGATAAAATGTCCAACAAGTCAATTATATCCGACAAGTTCAGAGAAATCAGCCAATCAGACTAAAGAATTTCTCAAAACTTGTCGGATATAATTGACTTGTCAGATATTTTATCCGACAAGTTCCTTCATGAAATGCCCCCCTGCACATCTCATCCAGGACCCAGAAAATAAATCACATACTTCAGCTCAACTTTTCGCGTTGATGCAGATCATGGCTGGAGCATTTATGACACTATTGGTTTGGCCAGGCTCATTGACTTACGGGAGAAGTAGACTCGACTCGCTACAAAAGGTTGCATTGTGGCTGTAAAATACTACAGGCAATAGGAAACAAAAATGGGGTCTGCCTTACAGAAATACAGAGATTTGAATATGCTCATGGAGAGAAAACAAAATAAGGTCATTTTGAAAATCTTTGCACAAGAGGGAAAAAAGACTTACATGAGATGATGACTTTTGCTCTGGTAAAGTCAATGGACTCTCCTTGGTCCCTGTGAACTGAATGTGAGCAAGAATTGTATAATATGTATTTCCATACAAAATCTTTATGGACTTTAACACCTGATGTACAAATACAATGTACATGGCCTCAACCGTGGGTCAAGATCTAAGAATTTTTATGAATAAGGCATGACCTTGTGTATGTTACATGTACTTTGGACATGACTGTGATCATTATAAACAGCATTAACAGAAGCCCTGTACATGTACAACGTAATTCATGAATTGTGACGTTTGACTTGTATGCTTTGAACAATCTTGGACTCGCTTGAACCATCCAAACAAATCTTTATTCAGTTTCATATAGCTGTAAAAACTAGCTTGATGAGTTCATGGACTGAATGCTGTTTACAGCTACATGTACATGTGTGATATAATACAACCTGTGTATGCCAAATAGATTGTATCATCATAAAGTGGAGTTCTTCAAAAGCGAAATAAGTTACAGTGACTTCAAGCTAGACAACATGGTTACAGTTGTGTCTACACAAAACAAAGATAACAAATAGATAAGAAACTTCAACACATCATCAACCTCTGCCTCAAATAAGATTTTTCCTTTTCCAATTCACATCATGGCTTCTACATCTATGTAGCAGTCTTTTGCAAAGCGGCTACAGCAAATGTAGCGAAGTTAGTTTCAAGGACTCCAATAACACATGTCCCAACATTATTGAGCTACATCTGTACCTCCATTCTAATCATCCATGACTTGATTTTATTTTTACTAGGTTTGCATCCATATTAAAAGAAATTGCCAGAAATTTGATTTCTTGTCTGTCTTCCGTATTTATCCATTCTGAGTACAGTGTATATCATTTGCCAGGAAGTAGTAGCATTATGAACTAGAAATGTCGCTATGGCGACTGGTATGCCTCCGCCATAATGTATGATTCTCCTAATAGGTCTAGATAGTACATGTGGACAATGTGTGATTACATTTTCACAAAACTGGCAAAATATTGAAATGACAAGTTTGTCAGAAATGTGTTGAATGTTCACCTTCCTTGAACTTGGTTTAATTGGATGAATAGGAGAGCATGTATTTGGGGATTTAAGGACTTTAACTTGACTTTGACCCATTCATACATTTATGCATTGAGTAATTTTCATGGTACCGGTACGGAGAAAAAGTGCAATTTCTGTACTGAATAGTAAATTGTTACCATGTTCATCTGGCCTTAGACCCTAAAATTCATAAGATAATCACTTTCAGGTAGAACATGCATAGATATGCAGTAAGTTTCACGATAAATTGAGCCACTTCCGAGATATGGAGGAAAAAGTTAGTTCAGCACTTTCACTTGATCTTTGACCTTTTGACCTTTGAGGCAATTAAAAAAAGAAAAAGAAAAAAAAACTCTCAAGAGAATTTCTATTAGGTTACACATGCATACACCAAGTGTAAAAAAAAAATACTAATCCTGCTGGCATTGCATGAACATGAGGGAAATAGTAAAATTTTGAAGTGTTGCACTTGACCTTTGACCCCTGACCTTTGACCCCATGAACCCTACACTCTCTAGATAATTACTGCCAGTCAGTACATGTATATATACTATGTTCCATGAAGATACCTTGAACAATTTTCCAATTTACAGAGAAAAAAAAGAAGTTTTAATACTTTTACTCGACCTTTTGACCTTTGACCTTTGACCTAATGACCCAAACTTTCACCAGAGAATCTAAATTGGGTAATACATGTATACACTAAGTTTCAAGAAAATATCTTCAGGCATTGCATAGATATGGTGGAAATAGTGAAATTTTATGTATTTGACCTTGACCTTTTGACCTTTGACCTTGAGCACGTGCACCCAAAAGTTGATAGGCACAACTTCACCCCCTAATACACATACATGCCAAGTTTCATTAGGATACCTCAACAGCTTTTGATAGTTACCTTGTCCACAAAATTCATTACGGACGGACGGAAGGACGGACGGACGGATGGACGGACGGACGGACGGACAACCCGAAAACATAATGCCTCCGGCACCACTTCGTGGCGGAGGCATAAAAAAATAAATGTATGTTCTGGGTACTGAATCCATTAATTTATGGCACACTGATGAACATTATAACTATGGAAAAATAAGTCCTCTTGGACATACACAGCATGAATGTGATTTCTCATGGGAGAGGATGTAGCACAGAGGAATGGTCCAAGCCCCTATATAAACTTTTTAACCCAATCATTTGAATGTAGCTACCATCTGTTCGGAGTAGCCACTGACAAGCTACCCCCATCATACAAAGAAATGAAATGCAGCGTTGCGTACATCAAGTACGGCAGCCACTTGTCAACATGGCCATGGACTTACGAATTTTTGTGACCTTTGCAGTAAGATACCATGGTCTTGGTACATTGGAACTTTCTTATAATGAGCTTCTTTGGACCATTGAAATTTCCATGTCATATCAGGTACATCGTTATATTAGGGATTCGCTCGAATGCATTCTTCTGACGAAGTGTGGGCTAAATTTCTACTTTAAACATCCATATTTTCGCTAGAGTAATTTTTCGTGCTGAGCGGCTCAAATACATATTCGCGGGTTCTTGAATTTGCGCTGCACAATTGCCAACCCATTCAAAATGTGAAAAAAAAAAATAGTGAAGATAATTTTGCAGGTAGTAGAATTTGTGCTACCTAAAAGTAGCACGGAAATTTGTGCGTTTACAGTATTTCATCAAATTGACATGGATAAATGATTGCCATGTTGGTCATCAGGTGACCTCATGCACGAGCTACACCTTCACAATGGCCGTCACCCTGTCCACAGTGGTCGCTGTCACTTTTCTACTAGCATGGCAGCTATACAGCATCTACATGACATCCAGTTGTGAGCTAATAATGAGTAATCCCCAT
This sequence comes from Diadema antillarum, assembly GCF_040938485.1. Taxonomy (NCBI): domain Eukaryota; kingdom Metazoa; phylum Echinodermata; class Echinoidea; order Diadematoida; family Diadematidae; genus Diadema; species Diadema antillarum. Next base: position 209,112 of record NW_027271818.1, read on the forward strand.
GTTTACAGTGGACAAAAATTAACAAATTTGATGAAAGCAGGGCTTCACAGCCTGTTCAGGCTAAGGACCTCCCCCTCCCCCCCCCCCCCCCCCCCCCCGAAAAAGAAGTACAAAATACAAAGCAAAACAAGATACAGAAAACAACAAAAAGGTAAACAGTTGAATAGATGTAACTAAGACATCCATTCTGGGTGTGGACAATTCATCAATATTGCCTTCATGTCTGACAACATAGCTATATTTCAATACATTGGTATGGGAAGATAGAATGCATTTGATTAGAAAATATACAGCAAATATACACTATTACAACAAAAACTGAAACTTGGTTTCATCTTATAATTTTTTGAAAAGAAAAGAAAAATTCTCTATACAACCTGTCCTTTGTAACTCTACAAAACAAAATTGCAGTACAAAAATATACATTAAGCATTATTCGGGATTATAGGAGAAAGAGGAGAAAATATGATAAATTGATCAGGAATGGTTCTGATTTTTTGTTCAGGAGAAATGCTTTATACATGGTATGTGTTAAGTTCTTATGTCTTCATAATAGATAACAATTTCTGGGTAAAAATGACAATTGCAGATTGCCAATGTCATTAGTCAAGGTACGTTCTTTTCTTGAATAACTGTTGGTCTACTTTAAATACTCTATTGTGTACATAAATCTGTAGCATTTCTATTTAAGAAAAAGAAAAACAGGATAGATTTACATTTATTCAAAGACATTTCTATGAATAAACATCTTATATTACACAAACACTTTCATGGCAGACACTTAACACCATGTGGTACATGATTGACCGAAAAAGAAATCAACGACAAAATTCTTAGACTATCTATTTCTCCAAAATTTACACACTGATAATTATTTCATGACTCTTTAGGCCAGTTTTAGATTACATAATCATGACCCCCTAAAAAAAAAAGAAAAAAGAAAAAAAATGAAATAAAGGTAAAAAATGGTAAGCATGAAAAAAAAAAGGTTTAGGGTCTTATTATTGCTTCTTCAGGGAGATGGTGAAATGTTCAATATTTCATGAAGAAGGAAACTAGGAACAAATATTTTGGACAAGTTTGCTAAGTTTGAGAGGAATACAATAACGATTGCTGCAATACCAGGGACATTCTTCCCACTGATCCTAGGGTTCCACCACTACTCTGGGCTCAAAAAATCCTAAAGGCTCCACAAATCTTCAAGTTTTGACCAATCCTTAACCCGTTGAGGACGAGTCCCGAGTGTACTCGAGAAAGTGTCTATGGGAAATGGGTGTTATGGTAGCAAAATCAGCCTGTCCTCAACGGGTTTAGGTTCCACCAACCCTCAAGGTTCCACCGATCCTAGGTTCCACAAATCTTCAAGGTTCCATCAATCCCCCTGGTTCCATCCATCCTGCTGGCGCTACTAAATCCTCCTGGATCCACCAGTTATCCAGATTCTACCAATGCTCAGGTGACTGCCTCATCCTTTTCTGGCCCCACAAATCTTCCCAGGTTCCACCGAACTTCCCAGGTTCCACCAATCCTCCAAGTTCCACCTATTCCCCAAGTTCTACCGATCTTCAGGTTCCACTGATCCTCCCGGTTCCACAATTGATCTTTCCGCCTCATCAATCCTCCGGTTCCACCTATACTCACGGTTCCACCTATCCTCCAGGTTCTACCAATCCCTAGGTTCTATATTAAACCAATCTTGCTGGTTTCCATGATTCCGCCTAGTTCCTCTGATGCTCAATATAGGAGGATGTCCTCACACAATAACGTTCCAAAGTTGCTCTCCTGCACAGTGACCCCCGTAGACAGTGATCCTCACAGGTTCAGGGAAAGTATTGCTGGATTCCGTAGGCTGAAGTCTTCATGGTGATGCAGCTAGAAGTAGATTAACCTGAAGGACAAATGAAATGACAATGAGAAACACATAAATTGATGAGATTTAGAAGAAAAATATGAATATGACACTAAAGAGATACATGTACAAGGTTTGGACACAGCAGAGGTTTACCATGTAAAGTTCTGTTCACTAAATTTGTCTTTGTTTTGTTTTCTCGCATTAATGCAAACCAGAATTTGACTTGGGTAATTTCCCAACCCTTTCAAATGATCATTAGTTGTCTTAAATAGCTGTAAAAAAAAGTTTCAGTGGTATTAGTTTGATGCAATGGCAAACAAAGCCTTTAGTGAGCTGATCAATCTGCTGTCCCGGAGCCACTGGACAGTAACTTGTAGCATTATGCAGGTGGCCGCTGGAGCGGGTTTGATCGTACATAAATTTTTATAAAGGTACACAGGAAGGTGTTTAAATTAATATAGAAAATCCGCAACTCTTCGTACTCCGTGCAAACACATGTTTGGGTTCTGAAGCATTACAATGGGATGTCTGATAAATACTTCTCTAAACTTTGAAGCCATGATCGGTGCTACTCTTTTGTCTTGACAAAATTTGGAGATGAAAGAATTTCTCATTTCATTATTAACATTGCAAGCTGTCTTTCAACTTAAAATTTTGAAACACATACTAGAATTTGTTTGGGAACAGAACAGGAAAGATAAAAGTTAGAAATATGCATAATCTCCTCGTAATGGGGCATTCGAAATAAAATGATAATTGGGTCCTCTGAATAAAAAGTTCATATTTTTCAATGATCTTTCATATAAAGTATTGGACTTCAGTGTGTTTCAGCGTGCTTTCCTACTTTTTGCACTTAAAACTGTACTAATTTTTACAATGCATTCGGATTTACTGCTCCAATTCAAAGCACACACATTGATTGTTGCCAGCACAAAAACAGAGAGCAACTGCAGCAGGGGAAATCTCTTCCACTGTGAGAGCACTAGCCATGATTACTAATGCACTTTTTTTTTTCTTTCTTTCTTTTTTTTTTTGTCAAAGCACCTGTGTGCCACTTGTGGTTAAGTGCATAACTTCTTGGAGAAGTTGCACATGACTTGAAAGGAGAGCATTTATTTCTTTCTTTCTTTTTTGTTCCATCTATAACAACTCGTTGGTATTGTATTGCAAAGTCTTGAAAAACAACCCCCCATTGTTAGTGTTGTTTTAGTTGTTGGGTATGCACCCTTTCATGAATGGGCCGACCCAATCGAAAGTTGACAGCCATTGGTAACTGCCTTTGTGGCATCAGATCAATTTATGGTAGCTGATAGATGGGAGCACTGAAAACATTCTGATTGTCATTACTTCTTTTCTGTTTTACAACATTCCTCTTTCCGATTGAACCCCTGGTATATGCTATGAATGAAAAACAAAACAACTTTACATCTACTAAGGATTAGAGGCATATTGTATCATTACAACATACAAAACCATTCAAGCCTGTGCTAAACATTTCACAGGCACACCATCTTCAGTGAAATGTCAAAACTGTTGAATTGCCACCTTCTAATAGGCTGTCCACACAAAGTTTGGATGATTTATCTGGTTTTCCAGATCACCATTGAAATCTGGTCACAAATAAATCTAATTCAACAAAAGGATACCATATTAATCCTGTTCCACCAGAGATTTCTTTGATATGCTTCATCTGAAGTTGATTCATTTTAATCCCCTTTGATACAGACTACTGGTGAAAAGCTTTCAACCCTTGATGTGCCCAGCCACTCAGCTTAACTACCGAGCTTTTTAATCAGCATTCAGTAAAACCATCCTGACTTGACCTACAATGTAGCTCTGTAAAGTTAGCAAGCCACCAATGTGTGATAATGTGCCTCAGTCCAACAGAAAAGCCATGATGACATTATGGGATTAAGAGAAATTACTTAATTTCCATCAATTGACGATTAATATCCAGACATCCGTGCAAAAGGGCTAGTGTGCCAACTGGCCAACAAAGCAAAGTGATCCTACATCATAAACACATCTACTTTGATCATCTTCCACAACAAGTTCATGCTATGAGTACTATGGAACAATAGACAAGGTTATGGGCTCAATAACGGGGGATCCCACATTCAAACCCTGGCATGACTGAGGGGTTAAAATGCATAACTGGCAATGCTTGGAGAGTGATTATGGCAGTCCCAAGTGTTGGAGAGTGATTATGGCAGTCCTAAGTGTTGGAGAATGATGCTACTGCCCGACTGCCCTAGGGGAATATTACCCAGTGGATTTAAGTCTTATCATTATCATCAGACTGACCCTTCTCTTTCTTGTGTCCACACTAAATCGGCAAATTTCAAGTAGGCAGAACAGACGACTCAGTTATTTGATCCAGATGGGACACCCAAGGATATTGAAATGATCGACATTGGTCTGTTACGGGTCAGTGAGTGTCTCAGTTTTCGGCCATCCCGGATGAACCAATTGCTGAATATCTTGCGGAACTCGCGATTCCAGTAGGCGTACACCAGGGGATTAAACCAGGAGTTGCTAATGGCAAGGAGGAAGAGGTAGGTGTGGACAATCAGCCGAATTCTAGCAGTGCCCGTGATTAGGTGGGTGAACAGAGTCACGAAAAACGGCGCCCATGTCAGGAAGAAGCAGCCGACGATCAGCGTCAGGGTGATCAGGGCGCGGTGGTGGGAGTGACGGCGCGGCGACGACTGCACGCTTTCGGCGAGGTCCGCGATCTGATTTGCTTGGTGGAACGACACGCTGAGCATGCTGCCGTACAGGTAGAGAATAATGAGCATGGGAAGGACAAACTGCGTGGCGAAGAGTGTGATGACGAAGCTCTTCGGCAGAACGTTGACAAACCAGCAATGTCTGCACGGAGTGAAGTTATGGATCCGCCAGCCGAAGAGTGGCAGGCAGCCGTAGAGCAAGCTGAAGGACCATATGAGCGCCACCACCACCTTGGCGTAGCCCGTCTGCAACCGTATGCGCGTGCTGTACAGGATGGGCCTCGTGACGGCCAAGTAGCGGTCGAACGCGATGCAGATGATGCTGGAAATACTCATGTTGCAGGATGCAATGTACATCATGGTTTCCCAGAGGCACCACGTGACGGACGTGACTTTCGCGAAATACATCGCCACGTGGAGGAGACACATGATCCCGACAAAAATATCGGAAACAGCCAGGTTCAACGTGTAGACGTAGCTGGTGAACTGCAGCACCCGGCTGCGGAAGATCACAACAATGACGACAACGTTGGTGGTGAAGATTAGGATCATGATGACCAGCACGATTCCGGCGACCACGTTGGCCTCCTCGTCCGACACGCAGTGTGAAAACGACAGTGGTGAATGCGTGGAATTGGCGACTGAAGTCACCCCATCTCCGTTGATGGATTCCATATCTGGTGAAAAGTGAGTTGTGACTGCATGCATTGCCACATTCCCATCACCGTCATGAAACAAGTCCATCATCAGCATATTGCATCTAATTTCTCCTATCAGCACCAGAATGAACACTCACGAGACATGCTGTATTTCATGCTAGCTTCTTCATGACTTGGAAATTCAAAGGAAAAGAGTTTTGAGGCTGACCACAAAAACGCAATCAATAGTTCATGAGTCAAGCCTGCCTCTTTGACCTGGGCAAGAACATTTTCTTCTTTTAATAAGTACCTCTTTTAAAGCAGTTCCTGGCAATCCAGTGAGTTACCATAGTGCTCAAGATTAAAGTAATACAGTCTCAGACAGCAAAGGCACACTCCAAGATAAATCCTGATGCCACGCAGGTATCAATCTTCCGTAATCCATCTAAGAGTTTTGAGGCAGATGATGATAAAATTTCCTACTCCACACGGATGTAGAGTTACCGTTTGCATGAGCGTGACACGTGCACATTAATTCCAAGATTTCTCACGTACTTGTGATGCTCCATCTACAAATCTCCACCCCAACAAATGGCCCAGGGAAAATCATGACTGCAAAATCAAACTTTCAGGGGCTCGTGAGAAGGTGACGGCAACGTCAATGTCAAAACAAAGCATTTGCCTCCCATGATCTGCATCGTCAAAGTACCAGAATTCCTAAAGAAAAGAAGCTATCCACCACCACGACAAACAGCGACAGATCTTACAAGTCCCATGGACAACTCGAAAAAAAGAAGGGTCATCCCATAATTGGCATCAGAGATAATGATTGTAACTGGGCTCATCATGTCTCACAGGTGCGATAACGGGTCTAATGAATTGGGCCCACTTCACATTATAAACTTCGGGAGAGTCCCATCAGTTATTCAGCTGAAAGATTCAATAACCATTCATGCACGCAAATAATAACCTTTTTTCTCATTTACAAGCTCTGTTGTAATCTCCACTGTTTGATATTATTATACATGTTATTTAAGTACTGTTAGGCCCTACTGATTTTATGATGTTGCCTTGTTGCACAAGTATGATAGCCTACAGTCACTACTAATAGGAACGAGTGATAATGACAACAGGGTGAGTTCGTGCATTATCTGATAATTGTGTAATAAAAATATCTGTAAAACAGAATAAATTCTTGAATAGTCACTCAGTGAAATTTGTATTATCATTGTGATTAGATTACACAAGTCAACATGGAAAGAAGATCGGCACTGGGATCATTATCGCTGTGCCGATTTATGCCGGCGCTGGTGATGAGAAAATAGTTGCTTTGACAACATTGTGCAACTGTATGATAATGGACGCTACACAATGCTATACCTTGGGTCACGGTGGTACCCTGGGGTACGGCACGCCGAATTATGTATAAATTCCTAGTAAAATAAGTTTAGAAATAACATAACTACAGAACACAAGCCAACAAAGTAAAAACACAATGAAGTCAATATCTTCCTGCAATTATGACCCTTTTTTCCTCACTCTGAAAGAAGTTATTAAGCCAGGACTAAGATTCAAATGTGAACCGCCCCTGGCCAGTCCATTATCTCTCTCACAGGGAGCCGGTCACTTTTACGACTTACTTCGTCCACTTCAAATATCTGGCATTCCAAGACAGATCCTGAAGGACCACGATATAATTAATCAACATGTCTCCCTCCTTCACTCGAGAAAAAAAGAAATGAAGGTCGTTGGTGGCACAGAAAGGTCGTAAATGCTCCAGGACAACCCTGCCCTTGTTTATGACCTAATTTCTCCGAAGATGACTTCACTGGGTCCTGATTAATGATTAACAGCTCAAGAATAAACGGAGGATTTATTTTTAGCATCCAGCTCAGACTTGGGTACCTTCTTCACACCTACGTGAGACATGAGCTTTCTCTCATACTGACTCAATCCATTCTGGGTTTGGGGTTTTTTTTCTCTCTTTCCCCTTATGTTGCTTTGTTTGCCAACAGAGAACAAAAGTGACGATCGCATAGTCTTTTGTTATAGCTTCGAGTTGGAACATGGTTGGAACCAGGTGCTAGCATGGTTTCATAGCAACAATAGTGTTCAAAGACTGAGCAAGGTGAAGTTGTGTCAAACTGGTTTCCATGGAAATGAATGGCTATACCATGAGCTATCATGACTCTAGTGGCATGCATGATGGAGTGCTCTCTTCACTGATTAGTGCAGATGTCTGGAAGCTAATTGTCAGTGAAAAGAGATTACCTAATCCCCCTTAATCCCTCACCGTGCCACAGCAGCCTTTCTGTTGGACATAGACACACTGCCATACCCGAGTGGGCTTTCTAAATTTATAGCTAGATCAAGTTTGGAGTTATTACTGAATACTACTAAAAATGCTTGGCAACTTAATTTGCTGAGGACAAGTCCTGAGTATACTCGGGTATTAAAGTGTCTACAGGAAATGCCTGTGGTAGCAAAATCAGCCCGTCCTCAATGATTTCAGCTGAGTGCCTGGGCACAATAAAGGGTTAAGCATCTCTGAGAATCACAAATCAAATTGTCATTGATACGATGTACAAAGAATTTCACAACTAGAAAAGCACTCTGAGAGCGCAGACCTCCACCAAGCAGCTACTTTCCACCAATGATCTTGCTCTTCTCAAAGAGATTTTTCTCCTCTCCACCACTGGGGAAAAGCTCTTTGGGCTCTTCCATAGAGATCAGTGATTTCCACCCACAGGTATACATGCTGAAAAATTGCCAGATTTCCCAATAATGGCAATATAGAAGCCTTTGTTACGTCATAAACCCTCAGCTGCGCAGCACGCCTCGCCCTAGCAGAAACTAGAGCATGCACTTTAGTGCGCGTTTGAAAACCTCAAAAATGCACAGCTTGAACTCCCAAGTTCATTGACCCTACCTGTCAAAATATTTAAATCCTTCATAAATTCCCCCAAAATTCTTGGATCGCCACCAAAATTAAATCATTTGTTACTTGTGTCATTCTCAACCTTTCCTGTAAGTTTCATCCAAATTCGTTGACAACTTTTTGAGTTATTTTGCACACGGACGGACAAACAAACAAACAAACAAACAAATGGTAACGAAAACATAATCCCTTGGTAATGATGCTATAAGACTGAGTCTGCATGAGTAAGACAGAGAACTACACAGTCAGCCTTAGGATATCCATTTCTTTATGCACTCAATCATCAGATAATTTGCTTCATACATGACCCATCAAAAGTTGCAGACATTCAACCAACAAATATGACAATAAAGTGTTTTGGCTGCAAAACCTCAAATTTGACTTTCATTCATGAAATAAAAAATGTTGGAAACATTTTCTAACCAAGTTTTACATTCTTAGAATGTTCTGTAATTAGAAACTTTAATTCTTTTAATGAAGCACATTACTATAGTGCTAGAATTAAGCTATTGTGTATCAATGCACAGTCTCTTGATAGCCCAAATGTGGGTAAACTTCACAGCCACTTTCTCATAACTCTGCTTTACTTGATTAGTGACTTTCTTTTATCGTTTCTGCGGTAGAGTTGTGGATATAAGGTGGGACAAATTTATACACAACTGAAAAGAGTCTGGGAATTTTAATAATGCCAAGGTTTGAGTTCAGCATTCCCTGACATCTTCTGGCTTTCATAGTAACAGGCAACATACTCTGTAACAAGCACATAACTGCATGCGTATGTATGCAATTCAAATGTGAAACACAGTTTTCCTATATTATATACATCTAAAATTGGCTAGCAGCCAAGATGCATGCGGTATTTTTAATCACAAACAATCATCACCTTTCCATCCATTGGACAAATGTTGGGTAGCCATCACGGGCGGAGGGGAACAAATTTGATGTTGCTTGCATCAAACATAACCCCTCTCTGCCGAAACCCTTGCAGCACATGACTACACATGTGCACACAACAGGCATGCCATAAAATACCCCCCCACAAGGTCGCCAGTCACATTGCACTCTGGGTGGACAGCACTACTGCATAGACTACGCAGCTATTCTTATTTCTTAATGACACTATTAAACTGCTGCTACCCTATGTATGTCTCTGACGAGTTTCTCCAAAAATACATACCAGGTGCTACAAACTGCTCTGCTCTTTTTTTCCCCTTTAATTTCCCTTTTCACCATCATTCATCATCATCATCATCACTACCTCTAATTTATGGCGAAGGGACAAATGTTCTAATATCAGATCCCAGAAAATGAACTCAGAAACAAGACATGAAAGTAATATCACCTACTATTAAAACATTTTATATCAAGTCAGCTGTGATGAGATTATTACTGCTCTCAAGTTCCAGGTTTTTTTTTTCAGCTTTCATTCTGCGCTCATCACTCAGAATCTTCGATGACAACTCTTCTGTCAAATTTTCTGTTGGCAATTGATATGAGCATCCCCATGAAAGTCTAAAAGAGATCTAGAATGCCATCACCAAACAACAGCCATACATCATTCATTACTTTTTTCACTTCTGTGCAAAGCTCACTCACTTTTTTTTTCAATTAACGACAAGCAAGGTGGCACATCGACACACAAATCTGCAGAAACATCTAACAATACAAGTACATCCAGGGGAAATATATCCCAGGGATGATTTAGGGTTCGAAATTGGCGATGGTCCGCTGGCCATTGGCCACCCAAAATCATGTCGGACTAGCTAAAAATCATAAAATTCTGAAGTAACTAGTCCGTCTGGCTAGCCAAAATATTGCTTCAGTGTCAAAATTGATTCTAAGTAGTCCGCCTGGCTAGTTAAAAAAAAAGTTAAGTGCGACCCCTGTTTACGGAACTCACACCCAGCAAACTGAACAGTTCCTTTAACCGCCCTGACAGAGGTGAACCATAATGGAGCTACAACATGTAGCTCCATGGGTGAACTTTGTGAGCTGCAGTCTTACAGCAGGTATATGATTTAAAGGCTACCACATGTATGACGCTCCAAGAGATGTCCTTGATGAGTTGCAATTACATGTAAGTTACGATATTATGAGTTACGATTAATCTACAATTAAGAGGGGTGTGTATTCTCAAAAGCTTTAACAAAGCACAAGACAACAATGTAAATATATTCATGCATAACCAAAAGACAAAACTCCTTTGGGTACTGACCTGTCTGATGTGTGTTTGTTTGTTTGTTTGTTTGTTTGTTTGTTTTTTCCACAATACAGTATTTTACCCCGAGGCAAAATATTTTATGAGAAACGACTGACTGGATAAGCTCACAACAAAAGTCATGTTTGTACTGAGCAACTCAATCAACACTGAAGTCACTGACCAAGTTTCACTGCATTTATTCAGCAATAGAGGAAGTTTTATCAATCCATTCATTCATATTCTATCTTTTCATTTTTTCTTTCTTCAAACAGAGCATACTGTATGTATCCACGTTTTGTAATAGGCATGTGTTCCTGGCATGGTGTATTTTCAAAGGAATCCACATCTGCACAAATCTACGCACAGACACAGGCACAGACACACAGAAACACACACACACATACATGCACATACTGTACAGAATACTCTACAGGGCCATCTACGTCTGAGATCAAATTCTTGTACAGGTTGCTTTTTAAACACAACAACAAGCAATCGGAATACATTCAAGGGATACTACACATACACAATAGTTCATAATATGCATTTGCATACAAGTCTGTGTGGCAACACAAGAATGGTGTCCTTTCTTCCACTAACCTGTTCCTTTGTTGGACATGCTATGATCTGCCGGTCTTCGTCTGAGTAGTTGTTATTTACCAGCTCCTCCACCTGCTGATATGCCTGTTGCACTCCAGTCTGTTGTTGGGAGATCACAAATTTGTTCAGATAATCACCAAATTTTTAACTAGTATTCAATTTATCAACCATTCCTCACTAATTCATCAAATCAATTCAAAGAATCCCAATAGAGAGAGGGGATGATTGTTTGACTGCTTTATGCAAGACCAAGAGTAAACCCAATGCTAGATAAGAAGCATCATGGTACAGTGTATTCTCATTATTATGAACATGGTTTTAATAAAATTCTCCTTACGACAGAGTGAAAATTCAGGTCCCAAGATTATCATCTATGTTTTATATCTTATGCACTTTACCGTTGTATGGCTATAGCAAAATTTCGATATAATGAAAGAATACTGCCGGTCCCAAAGAGTTCGTTATAACATAAGTCGCCTGTATCAAAATGAAACTGGGACGTGGTAGATGCGGATGTTTACCTTGATGGGCCGGAAGAGAATGTATTCGGTGTCCTTGTTGGCAAGGTAGAGGGCCATGCTCTGAAAGACTTTGGGAAGCTGGCTCTTGATCTGCTTGTACGACGCTCCGACCACCTCGTGGACACGCTCTGTGGAGACGGAAGTTTGGATTTGGACTGTTCTGATAAGTTTTCCTCCCGAAACTTCATGCTTCTTGATCAAGATGGATCAAATATTCATTTTCTAATCTAAATCTAAATCTAAAAATGAGAGTGAAATAAATGAAATGAAAATGTATTTTCTATACCTATTCTCATTTCCCTGTCAATCTAATCTTTGTGTTAATATCAGTCTAGTAATATTTTGTCATATTCATCAAATCTTGCAATCAAAGCAACTGTCATGGCAAAAACCTCAGCTTTCAGAATTTCCTGATGCCGGCAACATCACTGAACAATAATTCAGCTTTCAATTCCTGTTTGCCCACACAAAGGCAACAAACATTACACTGTCAGTTACTGCAGTAAAACGTCTGTGCGCAAGCATACAACAAAGCGTATTGTACAATTTAGTGCCATTTCATCAACCAAACAAATAAAAAAATCTGGTTTTGTTGCATCATCACTTTCTTATCTTAATCATGCTGTCTTAGAAACTTCAAGAGTTACTAGTTTTGTTTTCAAATAGTTAATCTGTCTCCTACAGCAGGGACTACACACCTAACTTCAGTTCTGATAATGCAAGTAACTCAAACTCCAATGTAATTGCCCTATAGATATTCCAAAAGAAATTGAGGTTTTAGTTTAGAGGCATTCCTGGGGCCCCATTTCATGAAAAGTTGCTATGATAGCAACTCTTGTTGCAATGTCAATTGTCATGGTAATGACAAGAATCCAGCTTCCTGATTGGCTGTTGCTACAAAAAGTTGCTACTCTAGCAAGAGTTGCTATCCTAACATCTTTAATGAAATGGGACACAGATCACTGTATCATCCTCCCAAGTAAAGACTTCATCTTCTGACATACCTGGGCTTGCAAAAGGCTGTGATCTCAAAGTGACCTTTGTCCCTCCTTCCTCTTGGTTGAGATCTACAATGACTTGAGCCTGAAATAGAGAATAGTTGGCGAAACAAGGGGCTAAGTTTGTTTGCGACAACACTCAGTGGATACTCAAAATGCCATTGAAAGGAAATACTTTTCATATAGCCTCGATTAATTGTCCTTTACAGACTTTATATTTCAAATCGCATGTCAGTAATTTGTCTGAGTTGGCAGTCTTCTGCATCTCGTATGATGAGGCAAATACAATCACATCATTATCTTAATTTGTCAACATATCATGAAACTAGTTGCCTTTTGAACTAGAGAAGCATTTGGAGAGCACAGACCTCCACCAAGCAGCTCATTTCCATCCATACACACATGCTGAAAATGGCTCTATTTCCCAATGAGAAACAATTCTTCCTAGAGTCTCTACCTTTAGCTTCCTGCTCATGTGCTCAGTGTGCATATGGGCATCTCCAATTTCCTCATTTGTTGGCCCTACAATGTATTTGCCACTAATATTCAAAACAATCCTTCGCAAAATTCAAACAAATTCCTGGAACCAGATGGTTATCCACATCACTACCAAAATGTAATCATCTGTTCCCTATGTCATTATCAACTTTTCTTGTAAATTTCATCCAAATTCACTGCAACTTTTGGAGTTATTTTGTAAACAGTCAGACAGACAGACAAACAAACATATGCCGATAAAAACATAACCTCCTTGGCAGAGGTATTAAGCACTGTTACTGCAAGAAACTAATTTAGATAATCTTATTCTGGCATATTTTTTTCCCCACACTACCACTACTTCTTTTCAACACTGAGGTACTTGTAGATGCAGAATAGGAGAAAGGACGAAAAGTGCATATTGGAATCCCAGCGTGAAATTCTCACCTTCTTCAGGAATGCCTGGAGCTCAGACGCGAGCGTGTCTGTGACATGCCGGATGAACACCTCGCATGTGCACTTTAGCTGGTTGTCAACATCCTTCTTGGAGTCAACGTAGTGCTCTGTGACCTGTGGTGCTCCCTAAAGAAGTAAAATACAAAAATAAAAGAGAAATTATGGCAAATGATTCAATTCAATTCAAGTTGATTCAAAATTTATTTGATTTCTATCAACACAATGCAAATCAAGAAAATACGCAAATGAGATAACGATACAGTGAAATAAACTGGCAATTATTATTTCTTCAAAAGAGATATGCTTGCCATGTACATGTAATAATAAAATTTAAGTTTCAAACATGTTGGGCGAAATATGGAGGGACCCACTAACCGACATGCAGAGCTTGTTATGAGCAGGTTCCTAAAAGAAAATCCAAATAAATGGATGAAGAATGAATTTACAAATAGATAAAGCCTACAGCTAAGGAAAACAAATTTGGGACAGGACAAGGGACAATATAATAATGTGACATACATGTAAACAGTGACGGGAAAATAAGGCAATGGAAAGAGAAAAAGGACAACATTTAATGCCAACAAGAGCGGACAGTATGAAGGTTTAAAGAGGGATCTCACAGAGATCTGAAACATGTCATGCTATATCTTCTTGAAGTTTCATGATACGGTTACGATAGTTTTATAGATCTAGATGTGTCCAGGGAGGAATGTATCTGACCGGCAAAGTTTATTCACTACTTGCCCATTGAATTAAAGGCAATGTTTAAAAATTTTTTCCAGTTAAAAAAAAGAAAAATCAAGCTTACATGGTCTCTGATATTACATAAAAATGAATATATGAAGCAAAGAAATTTGGTTAAAAATAATCACCAAACACCTATGCAAAAAGTGAACATCTACAAGCGAACTGATATACTGTACACACACATACAAAAAAAAAAAATCCATATCTTATGGCTGGAAATCTGCAATAGAAAACTGATGCATACAATAATGACCACAACAGTCCAATCAATTATTATTCAATATTCAACAGTCCATTAAGTACATTATGTATCCATTTCTATCATGGGGAAATAGCCTAGCAATTAATAAAGAATGACCATTCTGAACTTGAAGCTTATAAACCAGGCAATGGAACCTTACCTCAAAGAGGAACTCCAGGAATGCATTATTACTGCTGAGTGTGAAAAGGCTCCGCCGCTTCTTGAGAAGTCCAAAGGCAGCCACTAAAAAAAAAAACACACCAAAACAAACAACAATCATTCTTTCATTTGTTTGAGTACATTTCATGGAACTGGCATTGCGTGACCGAGAAACACACATGAGGTATTCCGATGGAATAGAATTTTGGCTACATACACTGTCTGTTGTTTCTTTGGGATAGTGGACCGCACTCTGGATTTGGAAACAGAAGGTCTGGGGTTCAAATCCTGCCAGTAGTGTTCATCCTTGTATAAGCACTAATTTTTACCATGCCGAGAGCTATCAAGTGCATAATTATTTACACATGCAATACAAAATTGAAACATAACAAAACAAAACAAAAATAAGACATTGAGACATTGTTATACATTTCCCCTATCAAAATGTCATTCCTGAGAATGACACAGTGCTAAGCATGGGACACATGATCAGATAGATGACTCCAAATATGAATTTGTTTTTGCCCTGATACAACAGAAGACAAAAAGGGCATATATTACAGTTGTACACGTATGTGTGGGTTCTTTTTTTGTGTGACAAAATGCTCAGATGAGGTGATCAGTGTACCCCACACATGTGCAAAAATACTTTATGTGCCCTGAGTGAGTACACTGTACGTGCTCATAGACGGTGTCACATATACCTTTCTTCCTCTTGTTCTCTCCACATTTATCTATTAATCTATTTACCTATCTAATTGTTTATCTATCTATCTATTCATCTTTCTATCTGTCTGTTCATCCATCTACCTATTAATCTATCTACCCATCCATCCATCCATCTATCCATCCATCTATCTACACCTCAAAGACAGTGCAGGGAATTGCTTGCAGCTGCACACAAAACCATGAATCTCCCCCAGCAACTACTCCCCCCCCCCCCCCCCCCCCCAATGTTCCAATCTCCAGAACCAGGGGCCCGTTGCATTAAAGTTACAATTATGGTAACTTTGCCATCCAGTGGTAACTTCCATGGAATTCTTGATTTTGCTTGGCTGATGAGTACTGTTGCCATGGTAGTTACCACTAGATGGCAAAGTTACCATAATTGTAACTTTTATGCAACGGGCCCCGGGAGTTCAACCTGCATCACATTGAATAGCCAAATGACATTATTCAATAAATTTCAGGAGAGAGATAAATGATTAAAAAGCATCATAGCGCAAGAAAACATATCAGATTCAAACTTGGAAACTCCCCTCTCAGAATACCTCTCACTCCACATGCAAGGTACCTTTGCATCGAAGAGATGAGGCAACAACAACAACAACGACAAAGGACAGACACTAGTTAATCTCAGGGATTTTTGCATTGGTAATATCATGCATTATTTTCCAATCAAGACAGAACTTCAAAAACATTGAATCCAGCTGGTAATGTGGAAAGTGGAATGAAGCATTGGCCACTGGTGCAGCAACGTTTAGTGTTGTTGTTGTCTTTTTAAATCAAACACGTGCTGTACGTGATTCTGTTTTACAATCTGTTTTTGCTGAACTATTTTCATTGTGAGGCAACATCCACAGACATTAACAAGCACCTTTGGTATGATGCATCCAGTCTTGTATGGAAAAAGGAAAAGCCAGAGGCATGATGCAAAATGAAGAAATTGCAGATTTTGAAATCATAAGGTGTCTTGAATATGGTTGTCATCAATTAAAAGATAACATAGGCCAATGAGAAATGACTATACTGACAGGGACAGATGTTACACAAAACGTATAATCACATAAGTGAGTACGATCTAAGAAACGTGTCCTTATAACGCCTCAGTGACTTTGATACTGGGTGAATGTACCACCCCCGATGAATAGGCCTACGTGACCACCAGAATGTCTTTAATATAATGGAATGTGCCAAGACCCAACTGCCCACAACCGTATAAAGCTAGCCTGTTCCACCCCAACACTACTCAAAGTTTCATGAACTTTTGACACTATTACTTCAAGACCAAAGTAACACACTCTTGGTGATATTTCAGGGGCTAAGTAGGAAATAATGGTAAACGTTTGTTGTACGAAGGGAAATCTGTTTACAGTACATGGGTAAATTCCAGAAATGATATTTGCATGACCTACAAAAATCAATCAAATGAACACAAAAATCACACATCTACACTAAAAATTGCATGTCAATTCACAGAAATACGTGGGAGATTTTGTTTTCACAGCTCATTCCATCCTACCCACAAACTAAAACCAAAATTATTGAAATAATTTTATTTCGGGGTGGTTTTTTTGTGTGCATATGCTAGGCATTTTATGATTTAATTAAAATGAATTGACTGTTTTTTGTCCCATATGTACATTGGCAAAGTTTGCAGAGGGTGCAAGTAAAGCTAAAATGATAGAGCTGCCAAACTCTTTTAAAAAAAGGAACCATGAAATGATAAGAATTGCACGATGGTAATGATAAAAACTACACTTTAGTAATGAGCAAAAAATTTAAAAAAAGCATAAGGGAAACAAAAATCTGAGGGAGAAAAGCACGTTGAGTCCAGAAATGGGGAAATTGCACAACTATGTAAAGAGAGCTAGCCCCCACCTCTCATGGAGCTGAAATCCAGCGCGGTTTCCTTAATGGAGAATTCCACCTGGAACGGTGCGATCTGCTCTCTCAGGATCAGCAGGTGCTTGATGAGGAACAACTGACCATCAAGTTGTGTCTGAAACAGTGATAAAGAGATATATCTCTCATAAAGAGAAATGGTACCAGGCCGTTTAAAGGTCCAGTTTACCTTTGGGAACAGTGATTTAAAAAATTTTCAAGATATGACATTTAATGCATATGTGTAGGTCTGTTGTACCACACAACATCCTATCATATGAAATATGAGATATAAGGAGATATCTGTATTTTTCTCAATAAACTGTAACTGTAGACGGTTTAGTCTGGAAAATTTTTTATTATAACTACTGTTCACATTTCGTATATTTAACAATACTTACATCGATTTTACCAATTCAAATTTTACAGTGGTTGTTTCGATCCCTAACTCACATTTGAAAATTATTTCAAAGCACTAATGCTGGGTTTCTGTTTCATCGGCAAAAGGTAAATTATGCCTTTAACCTCCAATAGGTGCAATTCTTCAAACCAAAGGAGTTTTCATGTGTACTTATGGAATTGACATTTTGGTATTTCTGATTTTTCTGGTTTCCTTTACCCCTTTGGAAATACAAATGATGTGCATTTAGGGATAAGATTGGGACAAAACTGTAAAATATTTCCAGAGAAATAATGGGTTGTTTACATCTACATTGTAGGTCCATGGGACTTTGAATCCAACCAATCCTTCATTGTACTATAATCATGACTGTGAAATTTCCGTTTCCTTGGGGCTGAGTGGAATGTGTAAGAACACAACACATCCATTCTACTCATTAGCTTGAGAAGGTTGCAGATTTTTATGCATGCCCATGATTTAATTTGTATCAATGGAAGAAAATAAACCTCCATGAGGATTCTTTACTCATAAACTGACTTTGACAGTAATGACAGTAGTTCATGCTAACTGCACGAACTCGAGTAAAACGATTTTAAGAGTCGTCATTTATTTGATCACAGTGTGAAGGAATCTAAGTTTACATAGCAGATGTTAATGCAAATCCTGTCGCTATGGCGACTCCTCCGTACCTTCCGCTTGATGATGCCCTGGCAGGCCACAGTCAGGGAATGGATGCAGGACTGTAAGATTTCTTGCGATAGACCTTGGAAGATGGATTTCTGTCGTGGGAAAAAAACAAACAAAAAGAAAGGAAGAATTGATTAATTCAATATTCTTGTTAAAAATTTCACAGCTAGAGCACTGACAGAGTACTGCTTGATTGGATTTGATGATTCCATCAATTACTTTTCAACAGAAATCCACATGCTTTCTAACAGGTTTCTCCAATTTGTGTTAGAATTATACCTAGAAGGTTCAGGCTCGATGGACTGCAATGCACAGGCATCACCCTACTGGGACTAAATGATCAAGTGAGCACCCTAGAGGCTCCAGAGCCACGATCATGAATCATCCTCGTGATGATGCTTTTTGCTATGAATGATTACATATTAGCTACACCCATATAATTGAATCCTGGTGACAAATGTGATGCATCATCACAATCCCAACCTCCATCAGTTGCACCCCTGAATCTTGGGAGAAATGCAAACGAGCATCAACTTCAAACACTGCACATGTCACACAGTTTCAACTAGAAAAGCACTCCGAGAGCACAGATCTCCGCCAAGCAGTTCCTTTCCACTAATGATCTTGCTCTTCCATAGTGATATGTGATTTTCACCCACTGAAAAATCGCCCGATTTCCCAATATAGAAGCCCTTGTTACGTCATAAACCCTCAGATGCGCGGCGCGCCTCTCCCCAGCAGAAACTAGAGCACGCACTTTAGTGCGCGCACGCAAACCTCAAATACGCGCAGTCTGAACTCCCAAGTTCATTGACCCTACCTGCCAAAATATTAAAAATCCTTCATAAATTCCCCAAAAATTCTCGGATCACTGCCAAAAGTTAATCGTTTGTTACTTGTGTCATTCTAAACCTTTCCTGCAAGTTTCATCTCAATCCGTTCACTACTTTTTGAGTTATTTTGCACACGGACAAACGAACGAACGAACGAACGAACGAACTAACTAACTAACAAACAAACCAACGGTAACGAAAACATAACCTCCCCCCTTGGCGGAGGTAATATGTTCTCTTGTGACAGGTGAGAGAATAAGAAGGTAAAATACCCACAAATGTGACACTTTTTATTATGGATTGAGCAGACGAAAAAGAGAGAGGGAAGGTAATATTCACAGGAGTTCGATGTGCTCATGGCTCAGTGCA
The DNA here is from genome assembly GCF_040938485.1 of Diadema antillarum. Taxonomy (NCBI): domain Eukaryota; kingdom Metazoa; phylum Echinodermata; class Echinoidea; order Diadematoida; family Diadematidae; genus Diadema; species Diadema antillarum. Next base: position 228,561 of record NW_027271818.1, read on the forward strand.
TTGCAAAAACACAATCAACTGAGAACTGTTTGAATCGTAGGAGATACAAATTGTTATCATTTTCTAATAATGCTTCGGGCACCTTGGGGGCAGAGGCATAATCATGTTATCAATTGCACATCATAAATTATCATCATTATTATCAGTAGTAGTATTACTATCATTATCTGTTTGGCCACACATACATGATTGCGATATATAACATAGTCATACAGACAATTTACCCATACATTTACACAAATAAGATACAAGGGAGTGGCATGTGGGCCAGGTCTCACAAAAGTAAAATTCCTTATAATTACTCAGAGGCAACTCGTGTGTCACTCCCTGACACATAATAAAGGTGTTGATATGAACAAAGCCAAAATCATTAAAATAATGGATAGATAATCATTTGAATGGAGATATTGTCTTACATCGATGCAGCGGTAGAGCTTTGACAGGCAGACCAGTGTTCTCCTGACGGTGGGGTACCACATGCCATGGAGGTCAGCCGGTGAGAGGGAAGCATTAATGTGGAGGGTTGCGGTCCCGGCACCAGTTCCTGCATGATTATGGGACAAACAACAAACAAACAAACAAACAAACACATTTCAGTGGTAGTCTCATCTTACTATCACCCATTTTGGTGATTCCTTATTCATTCATCATTTTCTAATTGGTTACTTCTTTCTAATTTATACCATGACTCAACAAAATGTACCGTTGGATAGAAGGCACTGCAATATGAATTTACCACACTTGGCACAACGTCAGTGTGGTTCTCAATCACGAATTCAACCATTCTAAATTCTAAACTCTACATTCTAAACAACTCCCAAACCGTAAAATATCATACTCACAAGATCCATGGCATAAACAGTATACTAGAAAGGGATACTTCATGGGTGTCCATATATGAGAGCATCCATTCCAACATGCAATGTCCATCTGAACCAATAATTTAATGCCATCACTATACATGCACTTTCGGGCTGAAACGAGCACACGGCGCCTCATAAACTAACAAGACCCCTAGGTTTAGACAGAGGAGTAGCGTGTGTATAATTCGCAAAGGCAGCCTCACCGATGGGGGTCATGACAGTGCTGTTCATCCTCCCAGGGGGCGTGCTCTGGCCGCTCATGATGGCAGACGACGACTGGTTGATGGCAGCCACCTCCCCACTCGTCCCCGATCCCACGGAATCCACGGAGCTCCGCCGCGAGTCCGTCTTCAGCTGCTTTTCGCGCAGGCTCTCTGCGATGCTCTGAGCAGGCGGGAATGAAACCACACTGGTTTTAATGACTCGCTTTCCTCATTTTTGAATAGTCATGTCAGGAATCATTTTCACCAAAAGATCAACAGAGATTTAACCCATAAAGTACCAGAAACGACATGTCTGAGGTCTGGATGTGCATTTCTTTATCGTAATCTTTACCATCCATTGTAAGTGTTTTTGGTTGCAGAACTTTCAAAAGCCTCTAAATTCCAAACACGATTCCTATATTGGCAACACAATTTAGAAGATTTAAGTTCCCATTTCTCTCTCAAAATGTCAAGATTTTGCAAATTCTTTTCCGATTTTGTGCTGATTCAATTAAATTCAAATGGATTAATTGATTACAGGTAGTTGTAAGATCACTTAAAATGTAAATAAATTTTCATTTGTTCGCACATTTCAGTGAGCGTTATGAGCTGAAGAAATATCGGAGATCATGGTACTTTCTAAAATTCTGCACAGCGTAAAAAGGACACTTGCTCGAATGAGTTTGGCAGCATTGAATTACAATGAAACAACAACAGCAAAAGCAAATGCAACACCACAAGCAACAGCAGCAACAAAAACAACAGCAAAATGAACAACAGCAACAGCAGGAACATCAACAACAACAACAAAAGAAACAAAACAACAGCAAAAGCACCTGATGTAGCAACAATAGCGGCAACACCAATAGCAGTAGCAATGAAAGCAATGCAGCAAATAATGATTTAAAAAAAAAGTGAAAATAGCAATAACAGCAGACACAATCGCAACAACGGCAGCATCAACACTGATAACCTCTTCATCAGCCACACTCCCCCTCACCTCCATCATCTCAAGCTTCTCCGGGTAGGCCAGATCCCCGGAGGCCGGGTTGTAGTTGAGGATGTCGGACTTGACGTAGACGCTCGTCCGGTACACCAGTCTCTCCTGCACGTCTTCCAACATCTGATTAGCCACGACTGCGAAAGCCGCCAGATCAGTTGCTGCCACATTTCAAACAACCACACAAAAAAAGTAGAGGATTACAGAGATTCCCAGAATAGGAAATACACAACCTCACACTACAAGGGTGAAACTACAGTGTTGAAATATGAAAGACACCCAATTTGAACTTCACACTTCAAACAAGGAAGCTTGGTATCATTAGGAGTCGCATTTGAACCGAACCAAACCAATTCATGCTGTACCATACCATACCATGCCAGATTGGGAGCGTTCAAGTACTCTGTGGGTATAGCGTATCTCAGAGTATTTTTGGACTTGAGTTAGTGGGGTCACAAGTATTGTAGCAACAGGGTCATGCACCTGATGTGCTTATGATACATACAGGTGTCTAAACAAAGAGAATCAAGTCTCTGCATCATGACATAGTGCATATTACGCACATTCTTCTCTTAACGACAGGTGGTACAATACGCTTTTGGACCACTTTGCAATCAAATGCATGCCGGCATGGTATGGTTCAATATGGTACACTTTGGAACACATCGAGAAGTGGTCCACTTTTGGCTTAGTATGACACATTACGGTACACTTTGGGAGAGTGCTTAAATGCACCCTTTGTTGAAAGAGGTGTCGGGGTAACGGGAGGCTACAAAGTTTATATGCAAAGTACCTACAAGTGTGGAGAGGAAAGAGATGACGAATGAAAACAGAAAGTAATGAACAACATGACAAATGAAAAATAGGGTTAAGACGAAGAAATGAAACTGATGAGGAGGAGGAAAGAGAGAAGAGGGGAGGAAGAGGAGGAAGGAGAAAGTGTAGGAGAAAGGAGGAAGAAGATAGAAGATCAATAGGGATAAGATACAAACCGTAGCTCGGGAGTGACAGGAGAGGAGACCAAGAAGAACATATATGAATTTCCCTGACTCCACTCATGATTTGAATGGGCAGGATTACAATTGTATGTCACCTCTCATAGAAGACCATTCCTCCAGAAGAAAACAAAAAAGAATCCCTCACCGAAGATGAAGTGAATACTACATGAAATTTCACGACAATCCACTACTTGTAAAAGCTGTTCTTTTCACGTACAGATATCTTCACGAATGAGGAGGTCACAGACATTTTTGCAAGACAATTGTTTCGGCTATCGTAAGTGTCCTAATGCCTGTTTGTTCACCCCGCTAGTGCATCAGGTGGCGATATTTTTGCGTGTCGTTAAATTTGCGGCCCAATAGTGATTTGCGAAATACGTAAATATCAAACCCTTGCAAAAATATCAACTTTCACAGTACTTCTCAGCGGGTCCACTCACGATTTGCCTGGACGTGGTCCTGCAGCATCTCCGTCTTCAGGATTCCGCACAGCTCAGCCAGGGTCTCCAGGTGGTTGACGTGGATGATGAGGGGGCGGAGGACATCGTACAGACTCATACACAGTGTCTCCAGCATCGCGCTGCACGGTGGATCAAAAAAAGGAACCAAATACAAATATATATATTTTTTGTTCTTGCACTTAGAGACATTTATTAAGACATTAAGACATTAAGACATTAAGATTGATCACCCGCACAAAGAAGAATTCTCACATAACCCCCATTTTGAAACAGCTCCATTGGCTTCCTGTTCAGTCACGTATAGTTTTCAAGATACTGTTACTGACTTATCAGTGCCGCCATTCAATGGCACCAGAATATCTCAGTAAGTTCTTGGTCAGGTACGCTCCCTCTCGTAATTTAAGATCAACTCAGAAAAATTTTCTCCAATGTCCTATTATCACAACAAAGTTTTATGGTGAGCGATCTTTTGCCCATGCTGCTCCCACACTGTGGAACGCTGTTCCGTGTTATATAAAAGAAGCTCCCACAGTGTTAAAGTTTAAAACTGCTCTCAAGACATTTCTGTTCAAAAAGTATTATGAATGAGTTTGGTTCTGCATTTATGGTACACATATTGTACACTGCATTTCTTTTTTCTACTTCATCCCTCTCCTTAAAGCGCATAGAGACACCACGGTAGTGATATGCGCTATATAAGCACTGTGTTATATATATATATATATTTATAAATGTGATACTGTAAAACACAATATATTCGCGGCATGAAAATTTTGCGAATTGGAGCCGACGGCCTTTCTCGAAGTATGAAATTTTCGCGAATTGCCACTGTTATCCAATGCATATTGTGTAGGTGAGAACATTCGAGTGCATTTAAATTTCGAGAATGTTGGCGCTCGCAAAATTCGCAAAATTAAAATGCACGCGAACATTCCTCGTTTTACAGTAATGCGCTATACAAGTATTGTCAATTATTATGATTATTCTATAAAGATATGTATGAACGTACTGTCATAGTTACATAATTGAAGAGCAAATTACATCAGTCCTTGACAAAAAAAGAAGAGATGTCTGATTTAAAGACAACGGTTTTCTTCAAAATATAGCCACAAAATTCATATTTGGCACTTCATACTTCTTGGCCCATGGCTGTCTTGACAAGTAGATGATACACAAATACTGGAATGGTATATAAGTGTGACTAACTGTTCTTTATTACTATCATCTATGGAGCCGAAATCACTTACTCCAGTTTCTCTGTCTGCTTGGAGAAGAAGTGGTAGAAAAGCTGGCATTCATCTTCACATACGTGGGCCATGAAAGCACATCCACTTCTCACCTGGTGGCGGAAATAACAGACAATCATGTTTAAATACAGATGAATACATTGCAATTATTCAACACTATTAAAGAATTTTAAAAGGAATTAAAAAAAATGCTTAATTGCTGGTTTAGCCCAGCATCTGTGATCACAATCATCTCCACTTGGAGCATCAACATCGTTATTGCTTTTATTATCATTGACATTGTCATCTGCACCCCTTCAACTACCTTCTTGCTCCTAATCCTCCTGCTCCTTAATTTCTTCCTCCTCCTCTTTCTCCTCCATATTACCCCTCCTTTTTCCTTCTTCTCTTTTCCTCTCCCCACTCTTTCTACTCCTCCACCTCATTCTCACCATCCCCATCATCATCATCATCATCACCACCAATATCATCAATCATCACAATTATCATAATCGAGACCACTATGATCACGATCATAATCAAAATTATTGTTTTTCTTGTTATCATTATCTGGTATCAACATCAAAACATTCGCTTTCACCATCACTATCAGCATCATCTTCATCATCGAGAGGGACTCTCACCAAGGCGCAGTGGTCCCTTGAGTACTTGTTGGCGAGTTCGGTGACCGCTAGCCTGATGCTAGGTTCCAGGAGCTGCTGCCTCTTGCTGAAGTAGCACTGTAGGCAGTCATCCAGGAGGGTGTTGTACCTGATGGAAGTGATAGTTTGGGATTTCATTTAGGTCTGAGGAAGCAACTGGATGTTTGTATGTTTGTGTGTTTGTGTTCAATTCATTCGACATGGCTACTAAGAAAGCACATAAATGCGCATGTGTGGGCAATCCCCAGAACGACTGGTTTTTATGACCCAGTTTCACTCTACATGAAAAACATATGTCCTCCAGGATTAAGCCATGAAGGAAAAGGGCAAGTTGATGAAGTGGAGCATGTTTCTTTACATTTGCTTGCGAGTATGCGCAAGAAAAATGACTGTATTGATTGTACATGCCGACAGTAATGCTAAATCACAGTGAAAAACTTTGCTATCACTCTGCCAGCGTTAAGACACAAAATTTCACTTGAGAATCCCACTCCCACCCTTACCCCCCACCGACATCTTACTCTGGAGTTTTGTCCAGTCTCTGCTCCACTTGCTCCATCAACGCTTTGATCTTTGGCGCGTTGCTGCGAAACTTCCCGTAGAAGAGTGTGAACGCATTCTCTGAAGTGTTGGTCACATCCTAGGCAAAGACCAAAAGAGAGAGAAAAAACCAAACAAAATTGTTAGGTCAAAAGGTCCTCTAATCTCAGAAGAAAAGGGGAGTGGTGGTGGAAGCCTTGGTAGTGGTAATGGTAGAGGTGGTGGTAGAGGTGGTGGTAGTGGTAGTAGTAGTGGTAGTGGTAGTGGGGGTGGTGGTGATATTGGTAGTGGTAGTGGTAGTGGTCGTGGTAGTGGTAGTGGTAGTGGTAGAGGTGGTGGTAGAGGTGGTGGTAGTGGTAGTAGTAGTGGTAGTGGTAGTGGGGTTGGTGGTGATATTGGTATTGGTAGTGGTAGTGGTCGTGGTAGTGGTAGTGGTAGAGGTGGTGGTAGAGGTGGTTGGTAGTGGTAGTAGTAGTGGTAGTGGTAGTGGGGGTGGTGGTGATATTGGTAGTGGTAGTGGTAGTGGTCGTGGTAGTGGTAGTGGTAGTGGTAGTGGTAGTGGTAGAGGTGGTGGTAGAGGTGGTGGTAGTGGTAGTAGTAGTGGTAGTGGTAGTGGGGTTGGTGGTGATATTGGTATTGGTGGTGATATTGGTCGTGGTAGTGGTAGTGGTAGTGGTAGAGGTGGTGGTAGTGGTGGTTGGTAGTGGTAGCAGTAGTGGTAGAGGCAGTGGGGGTGGTGGTGATATTGGTATTGGTAGTGGTAGTGGTCGTGGTAGCGGGGCTAGTGGTGGTAGTGGCTGTTATTGTGCTTGCAAATGTGGTAGTGGTAGCAGCTATTGTTGTTTTTGTTTTTTATTTTTGTTGTTATTGTTGGTGTACAGAGAAAGATCGTCTTACATGTTTTGTCCAACAAAACCTTCCTGACAATACATGTATCTTTTTCACAACTAATTGCATGACAGACAACTTTGAATCCATCGGCCAGACACTCAGCCATCAATCTCACTCATCTTCTAAATTACCGTGGTATGTTTCATGTGCCAAATCCTGAATATTTCATAGAAAACTTGAAAATCTTGGTTTGATTAGTCCATGTACAAGCATGTACATAAGTTTGAAACAAGGTTCAAGTGAATAATTTCAATCAATGCATGAAATTTCTGTGTGCTACTGCTTACACATCATTACAAGAAGTTTTTTTTTTTTTTTTGGGGGGGGGGGAGGGGGGTTCTTCTGTATAGGAGCTGGAGTATGAAAAAAAAAGTTTTCATAAAGAGTCAAACTTGGACTGAATTATTCCTCATACTAGTCATTTTTAATACTCAACTGCTTATTGAAACTAAGAATATGCCAACAAGGACAACATCATAGGAACATTAAAAAAAAAACAAATGAAGAAACACACAAACAACTATCATCTTCTTTTGGACTACATATGGATCTTGAATGGGTACATGTAGAGCTTTGGAAAATTCAACAGCTTCTGCATTAAAAAAACAACAAACAAACAAATGAAAACATAGATAACCAGAAAAGCACTCTGAGAGCGCAGACCTCCGCCAAGCAGCTAATTTCCACCACTGATCTTGCTCTTGCATAGAGATTAGTGATTTCCACCCATACGTATGCATGCTGAAAATCACCCAATTTCCCAATATAGAAGCCTTTGGTATGTCATAAACCCTCAGCTGCACGGCGCGTGTCGCTCCAGCACAAACTCGAGCACACACTTTAGTGCGCGTATGAAAACCAAAATGCACAGCTTGAACTCCCAAGTTCATTGACCCTACATGCCAAAATATCAAAAAATCCTTCATAAAATCCACAAAAATTTCCGGATCACAACCAAAATTTAATCATCTATTCCTTTTGTAATTCTCAACCTTTCCTGCAAGTTTCATCCAAATCCGAGCACAACATTTTGAGTTATTTTGCACACGGACAAACAAACCAATGGTAATGAAAACAAAACCTCCTCCCTTGGCGGAGGTAAATATAAATAATTGCAAGTAATCTGAGACTTGGGACCAGCAGGCTATATTGAAAAGAGAGCAGGAGGGGGAGGGCGGGGAGGGGAACGGGAGGGGGAAGCAGCTTTACCTTGGGGACTACCTGCTGGGTTGCACCATTCAGGATGGTGAAGACAGCTGCCTTGATGAGGGTCAGCGCCTTGCCCAGACACTGCTTGAACCTGGCCTGGAACAACTCGGACTCCTTGTACTGGGGCTACAAGGGAAAAAGAAGGAAGGTGGACAATGTTACGGAGAGTAAAGTAATTTGAATTTTTTTTTTTAGGTACAAGCAAGGCAAACTGGTTGAACGGTTTTCTGTATCTTCTCTGCCTTCATTTTGGCTATTGAAAGGAACATCTGTACTAACCCTTACTGTGCTGTGTTCTTCAATTGGCACACAGGCTAGGGTGCTTTCTTCAATTACTGGTACTGACTGGGGTGTGAGAGTACTTGCAGAAAAACGTCTAAGAAAATCTGACACTTATGAAAACAAGTTTCAAAAGCGGGTTTCAGGCAGAGTAAAAAAATCTTTAATCAGATTAAACTCTGAACTCTCACATCCCTGCACAAAAGTCTGGAAACTAATTGTTAATGGATAAAGATAATCCAATCCCCCTAATTCAAAGAAAGAACCAAATACACATTAAACCAACAGTATTCATTACAAAATAAGATCCCCCCTCCCCCATGACTGATTTAGATTTGCAACACGTCTATTTCTGATGCACATAATACAAAAATCTCACTTCACATAGTATGTTGAAAGAAACCGACAGCTAAGTAGCATCATTAATTCACAATGTCACCTCCAACAGCAAGCACCCTAATCCCTGATTCTGCCAACACAAATTTGGCCCACAGAACACTCCTAATGACTCTGAGTGATGGGCAAGCATCTACTCACGTTCCCAATGATGTACGCGATGCACTCGTCCAACTTGGACAGCAGGGGCACGAAGGACTCGTTGGTGACGGAGAAGGTCGGCGAACTCAGTTTCTGACAGGATGAAAACAGGTGCTCTGACAAATCACTCATCAAGAATGATAATGATAATAATAATTTGCATTAATGTAATCATAATCATTATACATGTGATAATCTACAAGACTCTCTTCAAGCTTACAAGACTCTCTACAAGCTTACAAGACTTCCTGTGCATTAGAAAAAAGACAAGTTTTCAAGAATTTCACAAATTGCTTAGTGTCTATCTCAGCTCTCTTTCAATATAGTAGTACATCCTCACATCATCTCTAATAATGCCATTGAAGCTTGTTCAATATGTACAACATATGTCAAGTATATACTGTTCATTGAACAATTTCTGGTATACTACATAATGTATTATGTATTGAGCCGTACCAACAAGAGATTTTACCTGCACAAGTGATCACATCAAGATAAAAAGATGATTAGTAGTAGGTGCATCAATATATTTGACAAAAACAGAATATCATCATAAATTGGGTTGATAGCTTCATAGAGTTGACATTTAAAATGAAGTCCTATGTACATGTATCTGTTCTCTCTGTTATCACCATCATTACAGAGTGATATATCCAATCTATGTTAGCATATTCCTGTCTGATCAAAACTACATTTGGGCCAATGTTGGGATAGGACAAACCACATTTTACCTTACTTTTTACATCTCATCTGCTCTTTCCACAATGTTCAATACACTTTGGTAGCCAATCTCAAAATATAAAATCATCCTAAATTGGGGGGGGGGGGGGGGGGAGGTAGAAACTGATAGGTCTTGGACAGAGAAATACAATCCCCCAAACTGAGCATATCAATGGTAATAATGATGCTTCTAATAATGAAAAGGAATGAAGGCAATTGATATATTGACTGAGACAATCCATGTACATACACCATGTCTCATCAAAAAACAATTTAGGGGTAAGATGTTAAAAAAATTAAGGATTTTTTTTTTAATATGAGGAGGCTTGGGGAAATTATGACAAGGGAAATACAAGCCATGATAATGGCATACAAAAGCCATCAAGACAGTCATCTGATATGACATTAAAAAAAGGGGGATGTGAATCGATTCTTCCAGTGCAATCAGCACTCACTGCTAGAAGCAGGGTTTAAATGTATTTGCACTGCAGTGCTAAAGGCACCCTGCTGCACACAAGCAACATTCCTCACTGAGTTTTAAATGGTTTGTGGCACAAAACTGCACAAACCAAACTCAGTAATGCTCTGATAATATCCTTTCATTTCAGTCACATTGCAAACAGCTGCAACTGTCTGCCAAAGGTATTGATTTGTATAAAGAAAAAAATATGTAAACAATGGGATTGGACTTTGTGACTGCTGCCAAATGGCTCGGTGTAATACCTGATTGATTCGTTCGAGTTCGTTGAAGTATGACAGCTTGCAACTGATAGCCTCCGCCTTATTCACCAGCATTGTCTGCAATGGAATTGACATAAAAAACAATTACAAAAAGAAGATATTATGCGTTCCTCCTAATTTTTACTTGTATGTGAGCAATAATAATATAATAATAATAATTGATATGATTTATATAGCGCCAAATCCACTCTGCAGAGTGCTCTACGCGCGGAAGGAAGAGAAAGTGACGAAGTAAAAGACATACAAATATCAAGTACATGTAATGAGTAATCAAATTGAGGCTTTAAACAAGTGAGTTTTTAGACTGCTTTTAAAGGAGTCTGATGAAGAACAATTTTTAACGGCTGAAGGTAAGTTATTCCATAAGGTGGGAGCAGCATGGCCAAAGGCACGTGTGCCCCATATTGTAGTGAATCTTGGAATTATCAGAGAACCGGAGTTGGATGAGCGTAAAGATCTAGCAGGGATGTAATTATGGAGTAAGTCAATGTTATACTGAGGAGCAGCGCCCTGAATGCAATGAAAAGTCAAAAGTAAAATCTTAAAAATAATGCGATCTTTGACTGGTAACCAATGAAGTGATCTCAAAATAGGGGTGATGTGAGTGTGCTTCTTGGATAGTGTGATGATGCGTGCTGCCGCATTTTGAAGCCTCTGTAGCATGGAGAGCTGAGTTTGTGGTAAGTTAAATAAGACAGAGTTTCCAAAATCGAGCCTAGAGGATATCAAGGCATGGACTAATTTTTCGGTAGAAGAGCGGTTCAAATATTTTCTAATGAAGCCGATATTACGAAGTTGGTATCTTACAGATCTACAAATGCTAGAAACTTGATGAGACATAGTCATATTACAATCTAGCATTACACCCAGGTTACGACAGGTTTGGGACACACTAATTGACATGCCGGAAAAAGAGATGAAATTAATGTCAAGTTTACCTAATTGTGTCTTCGAACCAAACATTAAAAACTCAGATTTATCCGTATTCAATTTCAAAGAATGTGAGTTCAGCCATGAATAAACATCGTTCATTGCATTCTCAAGCTGACTCAAAGCATGTAAGGCATCGGCCTGGTTAGGTTTGAAAGACAAATACAATTGAATGTCATCAGCGTATATGTGATAATTAATTTTGTGCTGGCGCAATATGTGTCCCAGGCTAATAAGATAGATGGAAAACAAGGTGGGCCTGCCCACAGAGCCCTGTGGAACACCGCATTTGAGAGGCATAGCATTTGATTTACAGCTGTTGACATACACTGCCTGTGAATGGCATGAAAGGTAAGATTTAAACCATTCGTATGCCTGACCTTTTACACCAAGACACCAATGACATCTTCTGCTGTGGAAGACACTACAGGTTTGCGAAGGACTTGAGACAAATCCGTCAATCAATTTCTCTGATGTCTTTTACATCAGGTCTCAAAATCCCAGGTACTGAAATTTAGTATACTAATATTCTCATGATGCTGGATAGCTGTATGATATTGCGTGAGTAATCTATATATATATATATATATATATATATATTTGTGTGTGTGTGTGTGTATATAATTTTCAGATTAACAACATCAATGGCAACCACATTCTACTACGTGTATTGGGAAAAGTGAAGTTCAGGGCCCCGTTTCATATAACTTTTTATCAGCGATAAGTTGTCATAGTTATCATAAGCTACTAAAATCACTGCGGATGATTGGCTAAGAGCAAATTTGTCACAGAAATTTGGCAACCGTCACTGACAACAAGTTTAACGAAACGGAACACTGGATAAAAAGGCTCCAGCTCACCTGATCCTCCATGGACTGCTCGCACGCCTCATGGAGGGCATTCGTCTTGGTGGACACCAGCACATACTGGCGCTTGAGGTCATTCAGCTGGTCAAGGGCCGTGGACACTTCCTCCATCACAAGGTCACACTGCTCCTTGTAGTGACGCAGCTGCTCGCAGTAGGATCTGTACATTGAGGGCAGAGGTCAGACAAAAAGGTCAGAGGTCAGACAAACAAGGTCAGAGGCTGAAAGTGGTGTATCCTTGGGACAAACTTGCAAGGTCTAACTCGTAGTATTGCTAAAAGTGTTTACAGATGCCATTTCCAAAACTGCTCCTCTAATTTAGGATTCCACATCTATGCAAGCCAGCCATCTAAAGACTCGTAGAACCTGTTAACCCTAAAAAGACTGGGCTATTTTGGTAACTCGAAAGACTGGGGGGGGGGGGGGGGCCTAAAGGGCCCCCCCTTAAGATCTCGGCCGTGGATCGCGCGATCGCCGCGGAAATTTGCAGAATGGTAGTGTGCGATGTAATCTACAAGATCGTATATCTAAATTTTACAAAATAGTCTTCTTTTATTTTATTTTGATTAATTATGCTAATTTATGCAAGAAATCAGACTCTTTGATCTAAATCAGTAAATAAAGCTCCAAAAGTGCTAATTTTTGGTCTAATTATTCTTTGTGGCATTCTTTGCAAATGTACTTAAAAAAATTCGGTATCAAAATTAATTTCTTATTTATTTTATTGTTTTATGAATTTCTTATGTATTTCTTTGTTTTATCGACCTTTTGTTTTTGTTGTTTTTATTAACAAAATTTGTGGCAGACACTTTTTGAAGCATAATACTCCTAAAACAAATTAATTTTAGCCATTGAGAGTAAAAATAAGCATATTTATATGAACCATGTGAAAAAACTCAATTTGCATTGACTTTGTACACAAAATCACATTTTTGAGCCATTTTCGGCCTCACGTGCATGTACAAAAAGTTATGTAACTTCAGAACCGTAACCCCGGGCGTCACAAATTTGGTGTCAAAATGTGTGGGAAACTCGAAAGAAAAAAGTCATAGAACATCGCGGCGAGAGCATCGCGTGTCGCAGAGTAATCGCGCGAAATGTCAAGGGGGGGGGGGCCTTTTAGGCCCCCCCCCCAGTCTTTTTAGGGTTAAACAATGGTACCAAGTTGTTGCGTCATACACATGCACACACATACACACAATAGAGAAAAAACAATGGATTTTTTTTTAACTTTGCTCATTTGAGAACCACTTGAGACTACTGAGCAGGCTAATGAAATGAAAATAAGATGACTAAAAAAAAAAGAGGAAAATCCTGTCTACCAATATTTTCATGACAAATCTTCAAAATGTCCATGTACACTAGCTCTTGCCCAAGAGGATCTATTCGAACATGAATGCTTTTCAAAAAGATACTGACCACGCATGGATACACTTACAAAAGATCGAAAAGCTTAAGATTGCGATCTTTATGATCTTGAAGTTTTGCCAGTGTGACCGCAAACTTCCCACTCCAACTGGAGATATTTCCCCAATCCGCCAAACTTCTCGATCTTTAGCCAATCTGACCATGCCCACTGTTTGACTTTTGCCCTTTGCACTGACCTGTAACACAGTTCCTCCTCTTGCTCCATCTGGCTCTCCACTTTGTTGAACCAGTCAAAGAACTACAATGATAAAATCATAAACATTTATCATAATCATGTTATCTATTTTTTTCAGTTCAGTTCAATTACATTTATTTCCAGCAAACAATGTACTTAAGTACAAATACAATATGACAATTTTGAACATGCTGGTAGCGCATCTTTAGAAGTAATTAAAGTAACAATGATGACAATATTTGATAACGATGAAGATAACTATCATTGTCGCAGGAAGAAGAAAAAAAAAAAGAATTGAAGAAGGGTGACATACTGCAGTATTCGAAAAAGAAGGGAGCCCTAAAATCAAATCAACAGACAAGGCTTGCAATGTACTTGTGGTGGCTCAAAATGGTAACCTCTTCTGTCAATGTACAACATACAAGGAACAGGGTTCAACGCATGTGGCGCACTACCCTTCCAGATCATACTGTTAAGTTCAGCTTGTTGACGGCTAACTATAGTCCTATCATCGATGATAAGCATTGTGTGAATATACAACTCGTCCTCGGGAGCTATTTAGCTTATTATCAATGATGAGGTGACCATGCAAACATGGCTATTGTTAAACATCATAAGTGATAAAGCTTCTAAAAATTGTCATGAGTCCCAATTAGTGTTTCAGTTTCAGTTTCAGTAAGTTTTAATTCTCCACTTGTATAGCACAAAAATAAGTATGACAATATAAAACATATTTGCAAATCATGGACATATAAACAGGAGTTCTCAGCACATAATCACGTAAATAATACATATATTTCATGACGACAAATCTTTAAGTATACAGGTGGAGGAGACCATTTGTCAATAAGCAAATCGCTTGACTTGGACAACGGCCTCTGAGCATTACGGCTTGGAACAATTCTTTTTTATTTTTTAACTGAAGGAACAGAACACATAGTTACACAAATCAAATAAATAACGTAAAACTTTCAGGTATTTTGAATGTCATTTGACCGAAAAGGACAACACAAGGTGGAATAATAAGAGACAAAAATAAGAGGGTACCCGAATAGGAAAAGTACAGAGAAGAGAAGAGAAGTGAAGGGAAGAAAAGTGATTATGAGCAGAACTGTGAAACTTGCGTCGTTGCGGCACCTGTCTGTCATGCTACTGTAGTTACTAACCTGTTGTGCATTTTCAATCTTCTCATCCTTCATTCCCAAGGAGGCAAAGCCCTCTGCCAGTGAGTCGCCGCTGTGTGAGAGTTGGGGCGTAGGCGCTAGAGAAAGCTGCTGAGAAAAACTGCCTGGCTCTTCCAGTGGCAACTAGAATTTTGAGAGGGAAATCAATGTCCATTATACATAATAAGATAACCTGACAAAATGTCAAGTAACCATCTGTCTTCTTATTTAAATCATACATGTACTTCCTCATTGTCTAATAGGCTCATGAATAACAAAAACAAAGATTGAAACTTAATGGAAGGTTAAAAAAACAATCAGTTTCCATAGCATATACATTGTACATATAAATGGAGACAGAATAAAAAAGAAAGATGAGTATGAATGTTGTTTATATAAGGATTGTGTGTGATCTACTGTACATTATGTCTCAGACTGTCAGAGTTCATTACCCAGCATGCATACTATAGGCCATGGGCACAGTACACGGTAATGCACTTGTCAATGTAATGACGCACCCCACTACCCCCGGACATGGGTGCGTCATGGTCATTTTTTGACTGACCACACAGGGTTTTTGACGGACATCACAGTCACTTTTTTGACGGACATAACGCTGCAAGTGACGAACACCACAGTCACTTTTTTGACGGACAACACGTTGAAAGTGACGCACACCTCGGTCACTTTTTTGACGGACATCCTCGGTACATTTGACGCACCCCCGTAAATACTGAAACGATTTTTGCATACGTTTTATTCAAGCAATTTCATTTTCTTTTGGTTCGTACACATAATTTGTAAAAGTTTCGGCAAGTTTCCCTTACCATGTAAGCACCGTATTGTCATTCACCGTACATCACGCTGCTGCTACGATATTCCGTACAGTAGTATGTTCATGTATTCTGTGCATGCAATCCATACATGACAATCACATGTGTGCAGAATGCGATATGTGTGCGCGGCCATTGCTAGTGCGGTGGATGCATACTGCTGCAGCGCAGGTAGGTACACACCACGCCACGGCATTCATATTCCCGCTCGAGTACTGCGTAACTACAGCCTAGTCGCGGAACGTAGAGATTCACACAGCTAACAGCGTCGCGCGCGCGTCTGGCCAGCTGGTCGGGCTATCCCGCGAGCAGAAAATGGCATGCGGCAGGCAGTTCTTCTGCTGCCGTTTCGACAGGAAAGATTGAACTAAGTTGTTACATCGCTGAACAGTCCCTGGTTTGAGATTGAGTATGCATGATTTCATGGGTTTGTTGGAGGGAAAATGTAAGGAGAAAGGGTGGCTTTTAAATTCTTTGCTTGCCAGATTCTGGCAAGCATTTTTTCCTCTTATTCCAAAACGCTTCCCGACTTTGATTTTCACTTGCCGCGGGAAAGCGCTCACTGTAATTTCACTCGCGGTACGTGTATCCGGGACCGGTAGCGTGCAAAAATGTGTGCAGTTTTCCATAGCCAAGTAACGTACCATGACACACCCCTCGGTTCAAAATAATGCGTGTTATTTTCCATAGCCAAGTGACGTACCATGACGCACCCCTCGGTCAAAATTTTGACCGACAATGATGGGATTTTGACGCACCCCTCGGTCAAAAATTTGACGGACAAAGCTGGTAAAATGACGAACACCTGGGTCACAAATTTGACGGACCAAACGAGGAAATGACGCACCCATGTCCGGGGGTAGTGGGGTGAGTCATTACATTGACAAGTGCATAACTATAAGGTTCATAAAATGCACTTAGCCACTAGCTCAGCCTCAGCCTCACTCCTCAGGGCTATGTGTATGGCAAGGTAAACAGTACCACGGTAACTGGTTAGATAGAAAAATCTGTCTATTAGCGTCTGTCCGGAGGAATTTTTTTTAAAATGATTTTTTGACATTTACGGCTCTCCTCCATGTGAAAGGGGATTTGTGAAGCAAGATGCAACAGTCTCCGCAGAACATATCCCCGACAAGATACAAACCGATCTTTCGGTCAAGGTAAGCAGCTAATTGTTGCAAATATACGCAATGATTGATAGATGAGCAGCACCCATCCAGATGACATCTTCCACCTCCAGTCGGGCAGTATTTCGTCTACCACTTTCTTTAAATTCTTTTTGGCGTCAAAAAAAGGTGTTTGTGTTTTTTTTTACGTATTGTATGTGTAGTACGAAACTGTAAAAGAACGTGACTAACTGTCTTTGTGCAACTCTTTAACTTAATTTCCACTGAAGTGAAAACTATTAATGACTTGCTGCATGACATGCCATGCCAGGCCATCCATGTATTACAATCATAATGCCTAGCAAACAGGAAAATATACGAGTGGGACAATGCAATTCACACCGGACAGTCAGTCGCTTGTTTTCATGTCTCGTGAAAACTCCCACTTACCTCGATCGGAAGAGGTCTATTTGCTGCATGGGTCGTTAGTTCCATGTAACTATCTTTTTGCTTTTCAGTGAGCGGGGCCTTTGGAGTTGTTCTTTGGTCCCACAGGCTCAGTTTCTCCCGCAACATTTTCAATTTCTGCGGCTCAGCCATTTTGGTGTATACGTGGTCGCCAGTTTATCCAAAGACTTCACGGTCGTACGATTGACGTCTACTCGCGTCTACGACTGCGACTCGACGCGACTCGACTACGACTGTACAGATGCCATGTCGTGCGATGCATGCCACACGTGTGAAGTCACCCGAGCGAGGTTGTGCTGCTGATTCGCAGAGAGAGCTGCAGATAGACACTCGAGGAAATATGGCTTCTTCTCAAAGTGTTCCTTGCCCCCAACTTGCCGGTTTGTATGATTTGCCCAGTATACTTTGAAATTGAAATTTTAAATACTGTAAATACATTTACTTTCCAGACAGAATCTGTATCTCGGGCATTCTCGGCCAGCCAGCTCCTTAGCTGTAGAATAGTCTAACAATGTTAATAGTCCCATTAACTTAAAATGAAGTCGGCAGTGTATAGACATGTGTCAGACTCGACTCAGCTCAAGAGTCAAAGTGAAACACTGCACTGAATTGTGTAAATTACTGTAAAAGTGGAAATTTTCGCGATGTTGAAGTTTTCGCGCAACCAGAAACTAGCGTGAAAATAATGCATGCAAATATTTTTGACTGCCTTACGGGTAACGTTCCTGTGCGTGATGTCTTGATTCCGCGGAATTAAAAACACGCGAAACTCTTTTGACCTGGCCAAGCGCAAAAAATTAGTCGCGCGAAAATATCCACTTTTACAGTAAATTACTGTAAAACGTGATACAAAATTCGCGGCATGAATTTTTTGCGAATTGGAGCCGACAGCCTTTTTTGCGGCATGAAATTTTCGCGAACTGCTAGTAGATCTACTGGCATTCAATGCATAAAGGGTCTAGTGTAGACAAGAACTTTCGCGTACATTTTAATTTTGCGAATCTTGGCGCTCGCGAAATACGCAAAATTAAAATGCAAGCGAACATTCCTCGTTTGACAGAGTAACTAGTAGATATAACTGTTAGTAGGAGACAGAGCTAGTGGATGGTATCATTGGACGCATTTTTTTTTTCGTGGCTCTGAATTCCGTACTCAGAGGATGATATTTCGAACAAAAATAGCATCAGTTATTCACAAAGTCCTGGAAATTAAGAATTTGGCAAAATTATGAAAATTATTCACTCCGATTTGTGGAAAATAGACTTCAAATACACCCCTCTCCAAAATGTTGTCTTTCAGCGTGGTGTAAAATCACATTATAATTCTGGACATGATTTTCGTAATGGAATAATTGACGTCTTTCGCATCTTGTCCTTGCATCATTCCTACCGAATGAATGACAAAGAAAAAATTGGCAAATGAGGCTCAAATTTCCTATTTTACGGTAAAATGTCTAACATGAACATTTCAAACATTTCACGTGATAAAATCTTGTGAAAAAAATTGACATCTTCTTCTAAACTAGCGTTTTTTTACATTTTTGTGGCGCATTTTTTGCAATTTCGGTCTATACAACCCTCTGTAAGGCTAGTCTACGAAGCCCTGCGCGTACGCGCATATCAATGTCATTAATAGTACGCAAAAATGTGCATGCCCGGAATTACCATGCTGTCCGGTAATACCATACCTGTAGACGAATCGTAAGACCTAATCAGTGAATCACAAAGTAGAATTTAGTAAATTTTAATGACTAGAGAAGATGGTAAACTCATATCAATTATATAATGCAGATGCTCCTGTTTAAAAGAAGACAGCCTTCACAAAAAGAATTGTTTAAAAATGAAAAGCAGATAGTGAGCACTGGTGGGTAAAGTGACCATGGCACGGTGACCTGGAGACAAGTCTTATATCTTGCACTGTATGTTGATGAGATTCTGTGAGTCCACAGTACTAAGAGTCCTCCAAAACTCTCATGCACTTTTTAACAAACAGGCTTCACCCCCTGCCCTGGTGCTTTTTAAGTTTTGAAAGACCCAGTTGTAGGCAGTAGCACTGTAGCATGGCCATGGGGATAGATACCATGAAATGCCGAATGGTAAGGCTGGCCCGGCTTTGATACATTTCTGAATACCCGAAACAAACTGTGTACAGCTTTAAATCACTGATCTCTATGCAAGTTCACACACATTCAAAGAATCTGTACTGTAGTCAACCGTCGAGCGGTGGGCAGCAAATGAATCAGGCCATCCATAAATTCCCACACTGCTGGGTCTTTAACCTTGATGCTATCTAGTATTCATGCACCATTCTTTAAAGAGTTGCCTATGAAAGACAATTTTAGTTCATACACTTAATACATGGCATCACTGGAGAATATTGAGCTCTAATGATCCTACTTTAATTAACTCTCAAAGTCACAAATTTATATATAATGTTTCGATCTCTTTGTGTGCCAATGTGTTTCTTTGCCTTTAATGTATCTGGTCATCTCTTTGTCTTTCTTTGTTTCTTTGCAGTGAGGGGAACAGAAGGTGTCTTCATGATAGAAGGCCCTCCATCGTTTGCCTTCAATGAAACATTTGGAAGGTGAGTAGAACATCGTAATCATGCACACTTGGTAAATAGCACCCTCAATGGGTGACCTTTAGAAATTTCATATGTTGGGTCATAATGAGTATGAGCATATCTGAAAAGAATCTTTTAGAAGAAATTGTTTACATTTTTAGTGGCGAGCACAACATACTGTACATTTGGAAATTTCACACAGATAAGTTTTCATGTTGTTTTGAGTCAGACAAGTTTGACATGGTTTTACTTTTGCTGACTTTTGAATTGTTATTTGTAATATCTGGTACAGTATAAATTGTGGCAAAATGCCGTAATCAAAATATCTGTTCTTTTTATATTCACCCACATATCTTAAGATGAAAAGTTTACAACATAATATGCTATTTCATGCTTACAGAACATTGATTAGCAAAATATCATGCTTAATCTGTATATCATGACCTGATTTAAGCAAAAAATAATTGTCAAGTTCTATGTTATGATTTTATTCTACCTAATATTTCCATACTTGAAATGATAAGAAATTTGCAACATGACGTCAATATCGTACCGAAGATACTGGAAGATTGCTGTGTAGCAGCAGTCCAGCTTCCAGGTGTATCCTCATATATCATCAGCCCACTTATTGGTGGGTGGTTTCTTGTCCAGTTCAAAAGAAGTCAAGGCAGACAGGCTGTTAGTAATTACTGCTCATCACACATCAGAGTTGACTATTCTTGTAAAACACACTTCTTCCTTTAAAGACACTCAGTCGTGGCGAGTGGTTTGTGCGGCACGGAGACGAACGGAACACGCTGCCTCCCCCATTCTGTATCAAATGTAGTGACCCCCGAATGACAATAGCGCTGGCTCAATGGGTCAGCGAAAATACGGTAGGCTACAAGAGAGCTCCCTGTGCTTATCTCCTAACCCACAATGGCTGTTCCAGCGAGCCACGAGAGCTTCCAAATGGACGCACACTCTCAGTGTGCATGCGCATGAAGAGAGGCCAAAAGAGCCACGCGTCTTCTGGCCTCTCTCCTCCAATCACCGCAGCTCGCGGTGACAATGTTTGTGTATGATGCGTACACACACACGCACACATACACACTTGTCTCAGTGGTAGCATTGTCCCACACGTTTATGGATATAGCACCGATCTGGCATTGCGCAATTGCATGCACAAATTTCGGTCGTTCGGAGTTTACGTACCATTAGGGATGGCGATCGGCTGCCTTTAAAGGAATATTATTCTGGGAACATCAAAGTGATCAGAAAATGGAAGCAAAAGTGTGACTTCTGAGTTATCATTGTTACATTCTGTTGTTATTGTTGCTTTTGTCAAATACCTTTGACTTTTTATTTCACTCTTCTGTTGCAGGGATGCCAAATGTAATGTAATGGTCTTCGGCCCAAAGGGCAGGCAGTTTGCATACTGCAATGGTCAAAGGTATGTTACCTCTGCTACTGTCTTTCCTGACCTTGACTAACTTATCAACATCATCTTCCATATTTATTATTTTTTTTATTATTATGCTTCTTTCTGTTCATATCCAAGGGAAGAGAATTGAACAGTAATTTTTGTGTTTCACAGATATTAATGTGACATGTGCAGAGAATAAATCTGTCAAGATAACATATCTGTGCTTAGTAAAGAGCATTCATGTTCAGACCACTGATAAGTGATCCAAGCAAAACAAGCAAATTCAATAATATTGCAGACATGCTGATGCTCAGTCATGTATTGGAAAAAAGAATATGTATAGATGTATATGAATGTACTGCAGCTCTAGTTTAATGATTTGTATGAAGTTGCTGAATCTTTTTTTAAATGTTTAATTTCATAAACTTCATTGGTAGCACTTCATTTCTCATTCCATATCAAATTGTCAAACTATATTACTGGGAACCTTTACAATAGTAACCAGACCATGGCCTGTATTGTGTTTTCTGCAGCACTACAATAAAATTTGGACCCATGAAGAAAATTAATCATGAATTCAATTTATTACCAGTTTGACATTTTACAGCCAATGATGTGGGAGTGTAAATGTGGGAGTGTAAATGATTTCGGTAATCTTTGTAATATCCATTTATCTATCTCTATCTATATATCTATCTATCTATCTATCTATCTATCTATCTATCTATCTATCTATCTACCTATCTATCTGTCTATCTCTTTTTCAGTGTATTTGTGATGCAGCTCCCAAACTGTGAAACCTTACTGCAGGTGGATCGCCCCAAGACGTCATCACTGGCATTTTCCCCAAAAGGCAAATATTTAGCTACATGGGAGGTCTACTATGGTGAGTGCAGATATTTCCTTTAATTCATCCATCTTATTTTGTTTTGTTTGTTTTTGTTTGTTTTTGTTCTTTTTTTGTTCATTTTCAGTTCAAGTCAATTTCAAGTGTTTCCTTCCAGATATCACTTGCCGATTGTTTTAAAGGATATCCCTTTGCTTTAAGATAACAAATACTGGAGTTAAGAGATGAGGTACATGACTTTTGTCTGAATTTCATATTATTATGTGTAATACAAATTGATGATAATCTATTTTATTCCAATTATTAAACCACTGAAAATTCAGATGACAGCCATGAAACTGCATACACACGTGTAGCGATGAACGATTCATCCGGGTACCTTTTCCAGAGACGTATCCCACTTAGTAATGGCATACCTTGCTCCGCGAGTTCACAGAGCAATTGTACAGGGCATATCGCGAGTCACCACTCTAGTGCTAGCAGTATGTAACCTCTTTGTGCATGGCACAGAAATACAAGTCTCAACCACCTATGCAAATTAGGTGACTTGATGATGTCATCGCCTCACAAGTTTCCCGCTGACCTGCACACAAATCATCACATCATTTCTCTGTTTGACTTGATGCCCAAAAACGAAGCCTTGTATCCTTCACCGAGAAAAGTTTTGTCACGTTTTGATGACCTTGTAATGGTGGCTTTTTATAGGGAAAGGGTTGTAAATAGTGTAGTTGCCGAATGCACATTTAATTAAAGATGTATTATGATATTTTTTGTGCATTAACACTGTAAGAGTTGTGAGTTGATGACATCTTTTCCTGAACTAATTTGTGAATATGGTTATGATCAATGTCACTAGTCATAGACAACTTGTAAATTCTGAAATTCTATAACTCTCTTATTTTTTGTACCAAATTTGATGAAACTTTGAACCATTCTTTTAGTGTTAATCAACTCCTGTTATGTTAAAATCAACTTGAACATGATGGAGAATAATGTGTCACTCTAAATCTGTCCCTAGTGTAGAATTACACATTAAACCTGTCCTCAGTAGTGTAAAATTACACCATAAACCTGCCCTTAGTGTAGAAGTACAGATGTACATTTTAATCTGTCCTTTAATAGTATAGATTACCTCTTTAAACCCTGTCCTTGGTGTCAAATTACACTTTAAACTTGTCCTTAGTGTCATGTCAGATGCTGTTCAGTGTTCGGAAATCTTGAGAGCCATATTATAGCATTCATGTCATTCCGATAATATTCCTTCAAGTTCATCTCAATGTTTGTCACACATTTTGAATATACAGTCACGCCTGAGATGACTGGACCGAATCCCAACGTGAATGTTTGGGACATCGCAACTGGAAGATGCGTGAAGTCATATATTCTACGTCAACATGATGCATGGTAAGCTTCTTGATTCCCATATGCAGTGAGCCTTGAGCCCAAAGTGTGGTACGTGTACATTACACTTTGCGCACTGGGATGTGTTACATTGATTGACTCCGTTCTGGTGTTCTCATTAGTCCCTGCGATATGGGGAAAGTCCCGCCCTTTGGGACTTTCTCCTCAAAAATCATAATGTGAATGTTGGATGGGACTTGTCCCCCTGTTCCCGCGAAGCAAGTGGAGTCCAGGGACAAGATTTGAAGGGGAGAGTGATCCTATGTGCATGATTGATAGCATCCAGCAGTATTCATCAAATGTGCACATGCGCAAATGTCTGGCTTCAAATGGCAGAGCTTGCCCCAAGCCCCATTGTCCCCGCAGCTCGGGGACAGTTGAGATAAGCGGACAGTCAGTCATAAAACGGATGAGATCTCTGGCGACTGTCCCTGCAACGCAGGGTCTAATGGGAATGTGGGGTCTGTTGTAAGGCTAAACTTGTGGCACAATGGTATCCACATCATATTTGATCAGTTCTATG
Source organism: Diadema antillarum (assembly GCF_040938485.1). Classification (NCBI taxonomy): domain Eukaryota; kingdom Metazoa; phylum Echinodermata; class Echinoidea; order Diadematoida; family Diadematidae; genus Diadema; species Diadema antillarum. The sequence goes on from NW_027271818.1 coordinate 252,601, forward strand.
GTACCGAATAAGATTTTTGAAAGATGAATGTCGTGAAAGATGAAATATGTGGATATAATGTAGTGCAGTGGCTGAGTGCTGTGAATGTTCAAGACATTGGAGTATATTTCAGTTTCATTCCTGTCGGGCATGTTCATCTTCAGATGTGGTATTTTACCCACAGTGACTCTCCTGACCCAGTTCAAGGTTTAGTTTCCTGGCAGTGTAAGGGTTAAAGTGATGGTGATGTCCTCAGAAAGAGCAATAATTACTTTGATGGCATGACCCTAGCTAAATGAGATTTGAACTCATCAAGGCCTGGGGCTAGTTTGCTGCAAAAATTGTGAAATTGATACCAATGAATTACACCACATAAAAAAAGATCAAATATAAAATGGCTGGACTCTATAAATCTACTCAAAATAAGAAACACTTTATAAAGATTTGTTCATTCTAAGCATGAACATTTTGTTTGGTACTTGTAAATATGGTAAGAAATTTGATTATTCTGATGCTGAAATGAACAGTAGAATTTTTTCTAACATATTGATATTTATAGTAATAATGGTAATAATGAAATGCTATTAAGATTAACCTGCTGTTCCCGTAGGCAGCCGCAGTGGACTAACGATGAAAGGATATGTGCTGTCCAGGCCAACAGCGAGATTCACTTCTTTGAAAACAGAGACTATGGTGAGCTTTCTCTATGTTCCACATCAGTATTTGTTGCCACTATTCTCACAAAGGAAGCACAGAGTGATGAAATGTTTGAATTTTGCGGAAACCGAATGTCATCTTTTAAATTTTTCATATGGACTTTATTTCAAACTCCCTCCTCTCTCTCACCTTCCACATTTACGTTGTGACCTCATGAAGTGCTTTAATGTTTCATTTTTTCAATGAAAAAAAAAAGTTTGTTTGAAAATCTCAGTCATCTCTTTCATGTGATAGAAAAGAAGTCTCATGTTTAATTCTTATTTCGATTTGCAGCTACAAAATCATCAAATATTTGTGTATTATATATACCAACGATCAAATTATTATTTGAGAGTGTTGATGGTGTCTTCATGGCATACATCATGTCAGTTGTCAGAAGTTTGAATCTGATATTAAAGCTGTTTTGACCATCATGCCAAAAGAAGACATACTATATTCAGGTACATCTTTCAGCTAAAAACAAAACAAAGCAGAAAAAACAAAAAAAATGTCTGTACTACCACTGTTCTGTAGAGTATAATTCAAGCCGGATTTCCATTCATCTCTTACTCCTTCGATCCGTCAGGAAAAATCGTCAACAGGTTACACCTGCCCAAAGTCATGTGCCAGATGTCCAAGGCTGGATCACCCCCTCACGTGGCGGCCCATATACCAGGCAATAAGGTGAGAGGTCGTGGAAGTCCTCTGACTTCGGGAAGCTAAGAGGGGAATACCATCCTGATATTAGCATTGTGTTATATAAAAACAGAAAAATCAGAAAAGTGTAGTAGATCAGAGAAAATTTTTGGGGAAAATTAGACACACACAGAAAAAGAAGAAGATAGAAACTGATAAAGTTTGAGAGTCAGACAAATTGGCAATTATGTATGAGGAAGGTTTTGAGCAGTTTTCCATTTCATTTGTACACAAAAAGTCACACATTTTAATTTTTCTCCTGGTACAGTGTATATAGTAAGAGTAATACATATTTTGTGTGTCCTAAATGGATAAGTTCTGTCTCTGCCCAAATTTTTTGCGAAAAAAGAGAGTTAATGAAATTTCGTGTATAAAGCTTAGTTTACTGTGTGACTATCTGTCATTAATGATTATTGTCCCCGCCGAACGAGTTCGAGCAGGGGACTATGAAACGGGCTCCGTACGTGTGTGTGTCCGTGTGTCTGTCCGTCCGTCCGTCCGTGTGTCCGTCCGTCCGTCCGTCCGTGTGTCCGTGTGTGCGTCCGTGTGTGATCAAAATCTTCAATTTGCTACTTCTCTGTCATTTATGAGCCAATTTTGATTCTGTTTGCTTTATATGATAGCACTACATGGGAGCTTTGAAACTTCTACACAGAATTTCAGTCGTGACCTTTGACCTTGACCTTTGACCTATATTGTACATTTTGCTACAAAATGCTACTCCTTCGCCATTTCTAACCCGATTTCGATTCCGTTTGCTTCATGTGATGGCACTAGGTGAGGGCTTCAAAACTTCTACACAGAATTTTGACCTTTGACTTCTTTGACCTTTGACCTTGATTTTTGACCTGTATTGTACATTTTGCTACAAAATGCTACTCCTTCGCCATTTCTAACCCGATTTCGATTCCGTTTGCTTTATGTGATGGCACTAGGTGAGGGCTTCAAAACTTCTACACAGAATTTTGACCTTTGACTTCTTTGACCTTTGACCTTGATTTTTTGACCTATATTGTACATTTTGCTACAAAATGCTACTCCTTCGCCATTTCTAACCCGATTTCGATTCCGTTTGCTTTATGTGATGGCACTAGGTGAGGGCTTCAAAGCTTCTACACAGAATTTTGACCTTTGACTTCTTTGACCTTTGACCTTGATTTTTGACCTATATTGTACATTTTGCTACGAAATGCTACTCCTTCGCCATTTTTAACCCGATTTCGATTCCGTTTGCTTTATATGATGGCACTAGTTGAGGGCTTCAAAACTTCTACACAGAATTTTGACCTTTGACTTCTTTGACCTTTGACCTTGATTTTTGACCTATATTGTGCATTTTGCTACAGAATGCTACTCCTTCGCCATTTCTAACCCGATTTCGATTCCGTTTGCTTTATGTGATAGCACTAGGTGAGGGCTTCAAAACATCTACACAGAATTTTGACCTTTGTCTTCTTTGACCTTTGACCTTGATTTTTGACCTATATTGTACATTGGCTACAAAATGCTACTCCTTCGCCATTTTTAACCCAATTTCGATTCCATTTGCTTTATGTGATGGCACTAGGTGAGGGCTTCAAAACTTCTACACAGAATTTTGACCTTTGACTTCTTTGACCTTTGACCTTGATTTTTTACCTATATTGCACATTTTGTTACAAAATGCTACTTCCGGCGGGGACATATGTTACGCACCGCGTAATTTCTACTTTTCCTTGTTATATTTATGATGATGATAGTGGTAATTATGATAAAAACATGAACACATGTATTGTTACTATTTCTGTTACAATGACATTAACAGGAATAACAATCTAAAAAATTATATGATTGATTGTATTATTATTATTTTGGCTATCATCTTTCTTGTAAGATTATTACAGGGTTGTCTAGTCTTCACATGATCCTAGAAGAGATAAAGCGTACTTGAGACATTTACATGCAAAACGCATGGATTCGGGAGCATTCATTAAACATGCAGATGTCAAATCTTCGATGAATGTGATGCTCCATGCATTTGTTCTGTCTGTCAGGGAGCACCGCATGCTGTCCGTCTGTTCCAATATCCCAAATTCGATGGTCCGGGGTCCATGTTGGCCAACAAGAGTTTCTACAAGGCAGACAAGGTGGAGATGCTGTGGAACCGCAAAGGTATTAACGGAGTGACCTTGAAGTGACCCACATACTTATCCCAACTGTGTATTAAACTGTGTGCCCAAATAAACATGCCTCTAATACAAAATTCATCGGTACAGTGTAGGTCAAAACTTAGGTTCTAGATCTGAACTCTGGTGACTTTCCAGAGTACAGGGGAATGGGCTTCCATCTTCCCCAAATTTAATGTGTCTGGTTATCCCATTTAAGAATTTTTTTTTTTCCTTTATGCCCTTTGCTCCATTTTAGACCAATCTTTACAACCGTATTTATGACACACACACAAATGAAATGCTGCAAAATTTTCCATTTGCCTGTATAAATTATATGGAAAAAGACTTGTTGTAACCCCAACCCCCCCCCCCCCCCCCCCCCCCGAGATATCCGCTATGGAACTCGTGACAGCCATGAAATTTTTTACCCATCTTTCATGGGATGCAATCTACAAGACTATAATTGGCCCTCCTAAATCCTTTCATTCTTAATCAATAATTAAGTGATTATGCAAATTTATGTACAAAATTAAGATTTGGCCTAGAATGCTCATGTACGTGTAAGCCATGGGAATTATGTTGTTTTTTTAGTGGAAAAACGTACTACAGCAAGGTTTGGAAAAGATTGCAAAACAAAACAAAACAAAGGCTTTTTGGGGTTAAGCACCATAACCAGGCAAAACTCTGATTAAGTTCCAGGAATCACTTCCCATCAATATCCCATCCGCATTTGCATCTCTCTCATCCCAGGATCGGCGGTCTTGGTGGTAGCGACGCAGGAGGTGGATTCCACGGGCAGTTCGTACTACGGCGAAACGTCGCTGCACTTCCTCTCCGTGACGGGAGACAGCTCCAACGTCTCCTTCGGTGAGTGAAACCGCTAGAAGTCGGCTTGCGTGGGGAAAGGTGTGAACGAGAATTCCGATATTCCTTTGTTGCCCAGCCCAGATCTTGTTAGAACCAGTTTCATTGTTGTTTTTATGTTTTGGTTACTTTTTTTTTCAGATGGATTATCATTTCCATAGGAATGAAATACCATCAAATGTTACCGTCTTTGGTCATCATTACATTTCAGACATTATGAAAATGAGTATACTGGGTTATATATATGTTATGATACAAAATATTTCAACACGTATGCCCCCTTTACTACTGCTTATTTCTGTGTATTTTTGTTAATGCGCATGCGCAATTGTTTGTTGTTGTCATAGAAGAAATCATAACAAAAGAACGCTTTCATCCACTGAGCTGATCCGAGTCCAACGTTACCGGACACCCCGCACTCTCGCTTGTTTTGTGGATAATTTATCCACATTTAACACCAGTTAATATCGGTGGCTGAGGCATACTCTCTCCATCACGGAGTTTGTCAGGACTTTGTTGTCTGTCTCCTGTTTTAACGCCTGAGTTGATCACGATGAAGATGGTGTAGCTCTTATGGTTTAGCTCTTCACCTTGAACACAGTGTTGCGTTGTTTTAGGTTTACATTTTAATTTCATTCTTTGTATTCTTGTATTCCAAAATATATTGTTTTGTAATTGTTATTCAGATCTAAAAAATGAATAAATAAATAAATGTACTATTCAATTTAAAAGAATTGCTAATAGTGCGTCGTTCTTTCTCCCCCAGTCTTCTTATTTGAACAACAGATTTAGAAAATTGCTCTCCCACTTTGATATTTATATTTCTTTTGTATTTACTTAAATACCGAGTGGACGCCTATTTGTCCCGTCGGTGACATAATTTTTTGGTGCCGAAACCCGGGAAGATTGAATGAAAGAACAATCACCGCAATTTGTGTTTTAGCGATATTATAACTAAATTCATAAAGATTTAAACAAAACCAACGCAACACTGTGGACTGTGGACCGAGGACTACCTGACCACGATGGATACACCAGGACCACCGCATCTGTCTCCCATCACGCCGAATGGATCACCATGTGACACCCCCGTTTCTCAACGTACACCCAGCATGACGACAGCAAGGCTATCACCCCTACAGCTGGCCGGATTCGACCCGATGCCTGCCCCAGAAGTTCATCATGGACGCTACTCCAGCTCTACCCCGACGCTCCTTGTATCACAGCAGTTGAAAAGTGTTAATGTGTTCACAGGTAAAGGGGGTATGAGTGTTGATGACTGGGTGCGTGACATGCGTTACCTCCTTGATTCTAGAGGAAACATTTCTTCCCGCGCGAGTTTTAACGAAGTCGTCAGACACACGGGTGGTAGGGCTCGTGACCTGGTCCTGAATCTAGAGCTTCAGGGAGGAGAACTGTCGGCCGAGAGGGCATTCAGAGAACTGCTCGATGAGTATGGGGATAGTGATGTCACATCATCACCCATGGCAAACTTCTACTCACGCACGCAACAAGCCAATGAGACGCCGTCGGAGTATGCAGTAGCTTTAGAGGCTAAACTAAGGACTGCACGAGATCGTGGTGACCAGGCAGCCCTCTGTGGAGAGTCGGTCCGTGACGCTATGCTGACCACACAGTTCATGTACGGCTTACGCGATCAGAAGGTGAGAGCCCGTCTGGCACCAATGAGGCCAAGAGACATGTCATTCCGGGAGCTTCGGAAAGAATTACGGGTCATCGGTGCGGAAGAGAAACATGCCTCTGCCCAAGTGTACAGACAGCAGACCAGGCCGAAGGAAGGGAAAGAAGGAAACACCCAAGATCTGGATACAGTTATGAAGATGGTGAACGAGCTGGCCGTTACTCAGGAGAGACAGATGGACCTGTTCCATCAAACGATAGAGGAACAGCACCGTCACATCAAGAGTCTTGAACAGCGGCTTCAAGAAAAGGAACAAGTTAACAAAGGAGAAAGACAGACCCGCCGACAACTGTTGATCTGTTACCGATGCAGACAACCTGGGCACATCGCCAGCTCCTGCCCAACCCTTCGTACGCAGTCAAACTAGGACGACCCGCAGATGAAGGGCAATCTGTGGGTGTAGGAGTATATGAGCAACGCAGCCCTAAACGAGGAGAGGTGAAGCATGGCCATGGTGAATCGTTAATAGGACCAGTGAACAGCACTACGGTGATGATTTGTGGTCAACCGTGTATGGCTATCTTAGACACTGGTTCTCAGGTAACGACGATCACAAAAGACTTTGTCTTAAGCAACCCCCACCTCCAGAAGCAAAAAATTCAGTTAAGTCCTGTAAGAATAGAAGGAGCCGGAGGTCAAGACATTCCTCATGACGGTATCATCCTATTAGACATTCAAATGCTCGGGACTGAAGTGAAATCGGTGCCGGCTTTGATAGTCCCAGGAATTGGACAGGATGGACAAGTATCTTGCTTGTTAGGCACCAATGCTCTACGTGCATCCCGTGACAGAATTCACACGATGTACGGAAAGGACTTCATGGGAAAAGTAAAGGAGATGTCGACTCCCTACTTCTTGGCGTTCCAGGTATTGAACTGTGATGGCCTTGATCTTGCTGACGAGACTGGATACGTTGGAGATATACGGTTTGAGGGAAAGAAACCGCTAACAATAAATCCAGGACAGCGCATGGAAATCAGGGCCAGTACTCCAGAGTGCACACGTGGGCGCAGTTTTATGGCTCTGGTCGAAGGCTATGATTCGCACGATATCAAAGTAGATGCTACATTCTCTCCTGTCGAAAACGAGAAGGTGACGGTAACAGTGTCTAACATGTCTGCAAACACAATGACTTTGAACAGAAATACACCACTTGGGAAGTTAGAAATTGTAACTCAAATGCCGGAGATCCAAAATGAAGCTGATGGCAAAGAAATTGAGTTGGAAGACTATGCCTCCCCTCAAGAGATATTGGTGAATATTTTCAGTCAAGATGTCAAGACACAGATTCCTGATTTGAACCTACCGACTGGTGAGCTGACGCCTCCCGAAATGAAGGCACTGGAGGAACTGTTGCAGAGAAACGAAGATGTCTTTTCCAAGGGCCCGGAAGACTTTGGATGTACTGACACAATAGTCCATGACATCCCTCTTATTGACCCGACCCCCTTTCGTATGCCTTACAGACGAATTTCCCCATCTGACTTCAGTGAAGTGAAGGACCATTTGAAGGAGCTTCAAGCAGCCGGGATCATCAAACCAAGTAAAAGTCCCTTTGCATCGCCGATCGTTATCGTCAGGAAGAAAGACGGTAGAATTCGGCTCTGTGTGGATTACAGGAAGTTGAATACCCGTACAGTTCGCGATGCCTTTCCCCTCCCCAGAATTGATGAATCTCTGGATGCGCTGCACAAAGCTAAATACTTCACAAGCCTTGATCTGATGTCAGGATATCTCCAAGTCCAAGTGGCACAAAAGGACCGGCAGAAGACGGCCTTTACTACTCCAATGGGACTGTATGAATACACAAGAATGCCTTTTGGACTGATGAACGCCCCAGCGACTTTTCAGCGCTTGATGAATACGGTATTCGGTGACATGCATCTCAGCGAGTTATTGATCTACCTAGATGATGTAATCATCTTTAGTTCTACTCTGGAGGAACATTTGAAAAGACTGGAGCACGTCTTCACCCGGTTGCGGCAGCATGGCCTCAAACTGAAACCAAGTAAATGTCACTTTCTAAGGAAAGAAGTGAAGTACCTCGGGCATGTCGTTTCAGAGGAAGGCGTAGCTACCGACCCGGAAAAGATCGCAGCCGTGAAAGACTGGCCTATTCCCAAGACGAAGAAGGAAGTCAGAAGTTTCCTCGGCTTTACAGGATACTATAGACGCTTCATTCGAGACTATGCTAAGAAGGCTAATCCATTGTTCGCTCTGGTTGGAAGCAAGGTGAAACCAGGCAAACGATCAGCCGTAGCTGATGTCTGGACACCGCAATGTCAAGAAGCGTTTCAATGTCTGAAGGAGACTTTGATATCGGCTCCAATTCTTGCATATCCTGACTTTGAACTGCCGTTTATTCTACAGACTGATGCATCCATATCTGGTCTAGGAGCAGTCTTAGCTCAGGAACAGGACGGGAAGGAGCGAGTGATTGCTTACGCCAGCAGAAGCTTATCACCCGGAGAGGCAAGGTATCCAGCACACAAGCTGGAATTCAAAGCGCTACATTGGGCGGCAACCGTGAAGTTTCGAGACTACGTTCTTGGTAGGAAGGTGACTGCAGTGACAGACAATAATCCTCTAACGTATGTGCTCGGAAAGGCACGCCTCGATGCGCACGGTCAACGCTGGGTGAATGATCTGGCTCAATGTAACCTCGATATCAAGTACCGACCAGGAAAGTCAAATGATAATGCTGACAGTCTTTCAAGACTCTCGTCAGAGGATGTTAGAAGGACGCTGGATCTCTCTTGTTCAGGAACCACTCGCACAGAAGAGGACCCGTCGCCAGTAAAAGTTGTTCAAGTCAATGCCATGGAAGTGCGTGATGCAGAGGAAGAGGCTTCAACGGTGGTTCCAGGCATGTCCCTCTGTGAAATCGCCCAATGTCAAAGACAAGATACGACTATACAGCGCGTCATTGAGCTGCTTCAGACGCGCAACAAACCCAAATCACGGGAACTGAAGGAGGAAAAGGTCCCTGTGAGGATGCTGGTTCGTCATTGGAATCGTCTAGAGATTTGTGAAGAGGGAGTTCTATGGTATGTCAGGCCGGATGACCACAAGCTGTTGGTTCTGCCGAAGGGCATGAGGAAGAAGACACTGCATAGAGCACACCGAGATATGGGCCACCTTGGTGTTGAGCGGACACTGGCTCTCATGCAAGACAGATTCTTCTATCCAGGTATGAAATCTGTTGTCCAACAATATATCTCACGATGTCGACGATGCACTGTCAGGAAGACTAAGGAATGCAAATCGAGAGCCCCACTGATGCCGATCAAGAGTACAAGACCACTTGAACTGGTTTGCCTTGATTTCCTAAGCGTGGAGTCGTCAAGAGGTGGACTAGAAAACATCTTGGTGATAACTGATCACTTCACCCGACACGCACAAGCCTTCCCCACCAGGGATCAGACGGCATCAACTGTTGCAAAGACACTTTGGAGTAGATACATTGTACATTATGGCATACCAGAACGCATTCACAGCGACCAGGGCAGGTGTTTCGAGGCAGCTGTAATTAAGGAACTTTGCGAAGTCCTTGGCATGGAGAAGAGCAGAACCACTCCATATCATCCCCAGGGGAATGGAATGACTGAGAGGTTCAACGGAACTCTCCTAAACATGCTTGGAACACTAGAACCTTCACAGAAGCCTAACTGGAAAGAATATGTGGAGTCAATGACACATGCCTACAATTCCACAAGGCATTCATGTACCGGTTACTCGCCATTCTTCCTGATGTTTGGGCGTGAGCCTCGCATTCCTCTCGATCTCATGGCTGGAAACGACGATGTTGATGAAGACGAGCCCCAGGAAGTATCAGCCTATGTTGGCGATCTACACAACACGCTACGGGAAGCTTATCGCACTGCCGAGAAACAAGCGGACACTGCCCGCAAGAAAATGAAAGGGATCTACGACACTGCAGCGAGAGAAGCACCGTTTTGCAAAGGCGACAGAGTTTTATTAGCCAATAAAGCCATTATTGGTAGGCAGAAACTCGCAGACAGGTGGCTGGCAACTCCATGGACTGTAGAAAGTAGAATGCCACAACAGGACGTTTATGTCATACATAACGACGAAGGCAATTGCAAAACGGTCCATCGAAATCTACTTACTGCCTGCACGTTCTCAAGTGATGACGAGGAAGAGGAACTTGTGGTCAAGGAAGCGGCGCAGACTCTAGAAAAATGTCGAGGCTCAACAAGAACGAGGAGGAAACCACAACGCTATGGAAGCGAGCACTCCACCTCAGTGTCTAATGCAGGCTAGTATGTTTGTCACATTAATGTAATAACTTTGTTCATCTAATTTATATTAGTCTAATTTCACTTATTGTTGAGGACAACAATAATTTTAAAGCGCGGGTGAGTGTTATGATACAAAATATTTCAACACGTATGCCCCCTTTACTACTGCTTATTTCTGTGTATTTTTGTTAATGCGCATGCGCAATTGTTTGTTGTTGTCATAGAAGAAATCATAACAAAAGAACGCTTTCATCCACTGAGCTGATCCGAGTCCAACGTTACCGGACACCCCGCACTCTCGCTTGTTTTGTGGATAATTTATCCACATTTAACACCAGTTAATATCGGTGGCTGAGGCATACTCTCTCCATCACGGAGTTTGTCAGGACTTTGTTGTCTGTCTCCTGTTTTAACGCCTGAGTTGATCACGATGAAGATGGTGTAGCTCTTATGGTTTAGCTCTTCACCTTGAACACAGTGTTGCGTTGTTTTAGGTTTACATTTTAATTTCATTCTTTGTATTCTTGTATTCCAAAATATATTGTTTTGTAATTGTTATTCAGATCTAAAAAATGAATAAATAAATAAATGTACTATTCAATTTAAAAGAATTGCTAATAGTGCGTCGTTCTTTCTCCCCCAGTCTTCTTATTTGAACAACAGATTTAGAAAATTGCTCTCCCACTTTGATATTTATATTTCTTTTGTATTTACTTAAATACCGAGTGGACGCCTATTTGTCCCGTCGGTGACATATATATATATTTTTTTTTTTTTTTCTAATCATGGCTACTACCAAAACACTGATCAATTCAGTGCTTATTTACGTCGATGTAGGGCAATTTGTCAATCAGTTGCAATGAAAACATCTTGACGGAAGAATTTCATGAATTTGAACAGTGCACTCCTGTTATAACAAACATGGTTATAACGAAATTCTCTTTAGAATGAAATAGATATTCAGGTTCCAAAATTATTATCTATATTTCTTTACATACTTGACTGTTTGGCTATAATGAGATTTTGATATATTGAAAGAAAACTGCTGGTCTGGAGGATTTTGTTATAACGGGAGTCACCTGCGTATGTCTGCACTCTGTGTGAGAACCTTTTTCACTGTGTAGACCAGTGGGGGGGGGGGGGGGGGGAGAAAAATTGGACGTTTCCATGTATCAGCATAGATATGACTTTGCGACACTTTGGCTTTTTTTTGATTTATGGTTAAATTTCCTCATCTTTCTCCAGCTGTCTGATATATTGTTACCAATTTCAATCCTTGGTCCTTTACAGGTCAAAAAGCATTGAGAAATATCTAATTTTACGTGGAATTGTGTGACCATTGCAGCAATGTATCCAGGACTTGCTCTTTTTGCTTTTCTGGCATGCCAGAAGTAGGAACAAGGTTCTAGCATGTTTCACGTTTTGCTCTGTACTTTGCAGGCAAGAAGGGGCCGATATACAGCGTCGACTGGAATCCAAACTCCACAGAATTCTGTGTCGTCTATGGCTGTATCCTTTATTTGATCAGCAAGTTTGAAACTGATATACCAGGTGTAACATGCATTCACATGCATCAGTAGCAGCTACTGTTTTGATTGATTGATTGGTTGATGATAGATTGATTGATTTGAATTTATTTCCACTTTGTGTTTGCATAAACGTAAACACATATATAACTACAATAAAATTATTACTGCATTACAATAAGATGTTGTTTTTTTTCATGACGTAAATGAAAGTCAAAATGTATACTTTAGCAACAAAAGCTAATACAAAACAGAGGCTAGGACAAGACAAAAGTGGACGGGCCTTAATAGAAAGCATGGCTTGTATCACTTTAACCCTCCAAAAATTTGATATTTCACAAAGCATGTACAAAAAAGGGTTTAAGTGAAAAAAAATGTAGCTCCACTTATGAGAAAGATAAATAAAGAATGAGTAAGAAAGAAAAGGAGTAGACAGATTATGCACCAAGAAGTCTTGCATGATCACTGATTACAGGTTGTTGACATGATTAACTATTCCATTATAAACTGATTTTTTTTTTCATTGCCAGGTTTCACAGAAGACAATACTTTTAGTGTTAGGAGAGTAAATGATTAAGTGAATGTGCAGTATGTACCAATGCGTGAACCAGTTGAAACAAGTTTTGTGACCAAAAAAACAGGGAGAAAAAAGATCACCACTCCAAGTATGTTATTGCAGTGAAAACCAATGCATAAATACGGTCTAAACTTTACGTGACAATGCATGTCCTAAAAATTATGCATTTCAAGAACTACCTGATATGATTCGTAAATTTGACATGACCAAAATTTGACTAAGGGGACTACTTAGCAGGCAATTGCATGCCATAATGCAGGGCAGTGCAGAAACCAAATTTATGCAAGTGTCAGGATGGCTTGTGTGATCCAACCACAGTGTCACTGAGTGTAGACAGCCAAGTGAAATACATAGAATTGTCTTCTTCAAAGGTAATGAAATACACTTGTAAGAATTGCTTTTTCTGGATGCAAAAGGAATTGGCAGGGTGTCAAGCGGCAGGAGTTGTTGTACATGTTTCATGATGAATAATCCTCCCCATTGCACATTGTACTCACTTAAACATCACAGCATTCTTACTGATTATTTGCACATGCTGGTATGATTAGATCAGTCATTCAATGTACAAAATATCGTACATGCATATATCAGTACTGTATACGCTGTTATTTTCACGTACAGACATTTTAGCGAATGTAGAGGTCACAGACATTTTCGCGAGATGTTGTTTTCGCGAATTGACACAGGGACCTTCATAAGTGCACTATTACGCATGGTGACATTTTCACGTGTTGTTGAATTCGCGGTCCAACCGTGATTCACAAAATTCGCGAAAATTAAACCCTCGTGAAGACAACTGTATCGAAGGGCAGCTCTGATCCGAAAGCTTGGATTGTGCTATTCTGCAGAGAATTGTATGATCGTACCTCATTTTCCTTAAGGGAATATCGCAATTCAGTCATGCCCGCGAAGGCAACACTGTTTAACCTCAAGTGTGAGCCTGTCTACGACTTTGGCACGGGACCTCGGAACTGTGTCTACTTCAACCCGCAAGGAACCAATATCCTTTTTCATTGTTTCTGCCCTTTGAACTCATCAGTATTGATTCATGCTGAAGTTTCAGGAATGGACGTGGCACTGCCATAGTTTGTGCATGTGTAATTACATGTCAGTGTTTGAATAATATCATACTTACTGCCCCATCCACTTTTTATGCCTTGGCCCCAAGATGGATACACGCGGTTACCCTTGTTACATGTTTGGATTGCCAATGCATTTCTACAGCCATTACTTGAGCTAAGAATGTCCAGTGGCAATGTAATGTTGACAGGAAGGAGGGAGAGGGGAATTATGTACAGATACTCTATGTACCATTCTTTTCAGGAGTATGATAGTGGTGGAAGGTAAAGTTTAAAGGTCACCAAATACAAAACAAATTTTATTCAGAGAAGAATGAGCCTTGTGGAAAACCGTATAAAGAATAGGCCAACCAAATCAACAACAATGAATGTGGTGAGAAAGGTCCATTGAGTGTGGCCATTTTGTTTATTAACTCCCCACCCCCCCCCCCCAAGATATCTGAGAAAATTGCGTATATAACCTTAACTGCACAACACTGCTTGCTCTTGGAGGATTCGCCAATCTCAGGGGTCATATAGTGAGTAGAGCATTATTTCTTGGTTCTCTTCTGGATAGGCCCTACATGTCGTTAATCACCTCCAAAAGAGATGTGGTTGGTCGAGATATATCATGATTGATGCCGTAGAATTTGCAACTGTATGAAAATTTGCACATCAGGACAGGAGAGGGAATTGTTCTACGTCTTAAGTTGCCATGGTTACTTAGTGTCAGGTACATAAGACGGGAGACCCATCGGTTGCAATACACCTTAAAGCTTTGCTGTGTGTGCCAATTATCACTCGTAGTCTTCTCATTCAGCGATGGTGCCACCAAGACTCTAAAAATTCATAATTATTGAATGGATTGTCCTATTTTCTTCAAGCTTCACCAATGTGTTCTAGTAATATGGCAGCATTCGTTGGTCCACGTATGTATATTTGGGGAAACTTTCCCCTTAACCTACTGGAGATTAACGCTTCACAGTGCCATAGACTTTAACACTCAGACAGACTAGCTGATAGCATGGACAGGGTTTAATCATGAACTCTTTTCCTCTCGCAGCAAATCTGGGACAGGAAGAGCCTCAAGATGATCTCCCAGAGTCAGGCAGCGGACGCGACAGTGTTTCAGTGGTCACCGGATGGTCAGCATTACGCCACCGCTGTCTGCGCGCCAAGGCTACGTGTCGGGAATGGGTAAGAGGAATTTTGCCACATATTGATGCCTCCTTCTTCAACCACTCGCAAAACTGTCTTAAAAAGACCGAAATTACAAAATGTTGTATTCACTAAATATATGGCACATGATTCTAAGACAATTACCCCTGACCCTTCCCCTGACCCTACCCCTAATCCTAATCCTGAACCTTATCCTGACCCTAACCCAAATTTTAACCCTAAACCTAACTCTAACCCTAGTCTTTACTCTAACCCTATCACTAACCGGTATTTAGCTGGGGGGTAAATGTCCTGGGAGTTTAATTGTCCCGATACAATAGCGCATACAGTAAATGGCAAAACGTGTAGTGCATTGTGCCGAAAGAGTCTCTAATGTGATGCACAGCAGACGTTGAAATCAGTTCCCGATGGCCAAAAACTGCAACACGATTTCAAGCTCTGAACTCTCCCCCCATTTTCTCATGCAACTCTCACCAACAAAGGTACAAGATCTGGCATGTGTCTGGGTCGCTGCTTCACGAGAAAGTGGCACCGGACGACAAGACGTACATCTTCGACATCGTCTGGCAGACGTTGCCTGCAGAGCTCTTCAAGGACGTGGTGATCTCGAAGCCCACCGCGCCGATCATCCAGTCCAGTGAGCCGCAGGCGTCCAAGGAGGTGTACCGGCCGCCAAGCGCCCGGGGGAAACCATCTTCCTTCAAATTGGTGAATATCCCTTTCTGTGCCAGAGACTTTGGGCAGCGTGTACAATTCTATGGGGATTTCTGTGACAATTGGCACTCATAACACACATAAGCTTATGGACCATCCCCCCCCCCCCCCACTCCCAGTTATCACCATGAGAGTGCATTCAACTGGCTGTCTCTGCTGAGTGATCAGTTCAGACCAATATGTGCTTTGGAAGTATTTATCTAGACATCTAAAGGTATTTGTACTTCCCCTGACAAAAAATTGTAAAACTTGTTCAAATCTCCATAGCAACCATGATAACAAAGTGTAATTCGACAGCATTTCTGAAGTACGCAGATGCATACTGTTTTGTTTTCTTTTTTCAATATTCAGTAACATGCATGTGATCATGTTTCAGTTCAATCTAGTTGGTTTTGTTTCATATGCTTGAATATTTGATTGTATCCGTATGGATATTTTTTTTCCAACCCAAGATGAATGTTTGGTCATGGGGTGCAAATCAAAGATTGGTCTACTGGGTCATTTTTATGCCTTGCAGAATTGAAAAAGTGGACGTTAAATCGTCATTCCGCTAATACTAGATCGATTGCCAATCAGTCTGTAAAGCAATGGGTGATTTGTGTGGATTACTATGACATGAATGTCTCTTGAGGTTACCATGATACCAATCTGCAAAGGTGAATCCTTCAGCACGGCTCTCATATTCTTTGCATGGAGGGGGTGGGGATGCAGAATTCCAGGTTTGACTGGGAATCTACTACTTGAAAACATGAGAGTCCACTCCTTTCACATATACAAATTGTAGCTGAAAAATTATTTGTGAAAAATGTCTGGTGGCATTTTATTGTTTTTCTTCTATTCTTTCTTTTTTGACAGATATGCATTCACAATTGATCTTCCAATTGCTCTATGGGTATACAATGTAGATGTGGTATAAATTCAACATTCCTCAAATAACCCACCACAAAATATACAAATGGTGTCCTAAGATTCAAGTTTAGTGTAGTTGTGTTCATTTCTGTGCTTTCCCCTTTTTTGCTTTATCTCCATAAACAGAATGAAGATGAGCCACCACAGGCCTTGCAACAGGCTCAGAGTAAGTGGGATATGGATTAGCCAGATTAGGACAAGTTTAATCCTAGGATTAGCCTGGAACATCAACATTATATAACTATAACTGTGAAGTGCACATTTGCTATATTGTTTGTTTGTTTTTTTAAAGTATGCTTTCATCATCATTATCGTCATAATCATAACATTTACGTCATCATCAGCGTCACTGGTTACGTTCAGACAGTGATCCTTAACCTCGAGGATGGCTATCTTCAAGGATAAGCTCGTTGTTAAGCACTATGTAGAAACACTCATTGATAGCTAATTTGAAATTAACTTGAAAATATCTATCGACGTGATATCACAGGGCTAGTGTTCTATCAACAAGCCGCGAGGGATCCCCACTCGTAGTTAAGCATGAGACAGAACTTGTTCATAGAAACTTGTAGATAAGTGTAGTTGCAGGAGGGCAGCGAGCCTATCCCCGAGGATAGCTACCTTCGAGGATAAGCTTCATTGTGTGAATGGGCATCGTAGATAGGGGGCCAGAGCTTATCCGCAAAGATAGCTTTTCTTGAGGTTAAGGATCACCGTCTGAACGTAACTATTGTTAGTACTAGCATTCATTATCATAACAACCATTGCAGTTTTCATCCTGTTATCATTTTCATTGTTCATGTTATCACCATCAATGGAATCATATCTGTCATTATCATCATCATCATCATCATCATCACCATCATCATCATCATCATTATCATCATCATCATCATCATCATCATCATCATCATCATAATCATCCTCTCTTCCATCATTTTAAATTTCAGCATCATGATTAACCTATCCTTTGCCGACTTCATCACAGTACCATCCTCAGCATAGGCAACACAATACTTGTTTACACCATATATTGCGCTAATTAGGACCCATAAAACAATTTTGCGAGTGGTTTATCAGTGGTTTTCAGGAGAAAAGGTGGTAAAACCCTCATTATCACAATTTCTCTTTTGTGTTTAGTTCAAGTTCCATTTCAGTGGCGTAAACATACTTTTCTTTTATGTTGCTATTTTTTTTTTTGGGGGGGGGGGAGGGGGAAGAAGGCAAAGTGCAAAATTTCTTGAGTTTATTAAATGGTGTACAAAGAAGACAACCTGCTCTGTGCTCAAGGCAGATAAATGATTTTGACATCTTGCCTGGAATGTTGCTATTGTAGACCAGAATCTGTCCAAGTCGGCTCTGAAGAACAAGAAGAAACGGGAGGCCAAGGCCAAGGCGAAGCAGGATACTGCTAACATGGTGAGATGCTGCTTTACATGTTGTGTTTGTTCTTTCTTTCATTCTTTCCTTCGTTCTGCCTTTCATTTTTTTTTTCCTTCTTAACATATATTTATCTAATGATAACAGCAGACTAGATTGATTTTGTAAACTGAATGAAATGGAATGAAATTTTACCTGGTCAATCACAACGACATGAGTCATTTCATACATCAAGCGCTGCTGTAGACATTTGCGTTGCAATCGCAGAGGACAAGGGTCACTCCCCTCGCTATGGAAGTAAAGCATTTGCAATACAAGTGCACTGGTACATTAATGTTCTACAGACTTAAAGAACCCACCAACAATTTAACGTACAACATATGTACCACATACATACCACATACACTGTATGTGCTGGAAGAGGGCCTTATTGTACTTTGGGACTGTTAGGTACTGTGTTACACTTTGGGTCCTGTGGAGCAGAAGACAATTGTAGCATTTATGCCCCTCGACTTTTAGCCAATCAGAATCAAGGATTCATCAAATGAGGTAGATGAAATGTGATATTTATTCACTCGCCCTCCAACCACAGGACACGCGATCCGCGGAGCAGCGAGCTGCTCTGGCAACGGCCAACTTCATCCTGTCGGACCCGGCCCCAGCTCCGGCAGTCGGTGCCGACGTTGAGGCAGAGAAGAAACTCAAGAATCTCAGAAAGGTGAGATGAGTCTCGACTCTGTGAGTGCGCATATGAGTGGATGTGGTTCTCTCCAAGCCTTCATGGCAGAAACTATAAAGTGCTCGTAATGCACTGATTTCTAGACATTTGGCCAGGGTGAAGACAAGGTCTGCCAGAATGAGTATCAGATGACTTTAACTTTTTCATCATTATTTCTTTTTTTTTTTAAGGAAACCAAAACCCACAGAGAAATATGAATTGAGTGAAAGTACAATAGCAACATTAGTAGAACACATGAGTAAAAGTTTGAGGAAAATTGGACAATCGATGCAAGAGTTAAGAATTTTTAAAGTTTTGATGTTGGAACTGATG
Source organism: Diadema antillarum (assembly GCF_040938485.1). Taxonomy (NCBI): domain Eukaryota; kingdom Metazoa; phylum Echinodermata; class Echinoidea; order Diadematoida; family Diadematidae; genus Diadema; species Diadema antillarum. The sequence continues at coordinate 271,341 of NW_027271818.1, forward strand.
GATGAGGAGACTACTAGAGGTTATGACGTCATGTGTGGACAACAATATGAAGAAAAAATAAAGAAAATTCAACGTGCTTTCACTTTCTTACAGAAGGAAAGATGTTGTTCTTGCGAACTGACGTCAATGCTGTCTTATATGCACCTTTACCCTAGCACCTGGCGACATTTTCCCGTGTTGTTGAATTCGCGATCCAACTGTGATTTGCGAAATTCACAAAATTTAAACCCAGCCGAAAATAACATCTACAGTATAGTGATTCTAGCCTGTGACCCACATGTGATAACCTGCGTCTCTGCATTTTTCTTTTTCTTTTTGTATTTTCCTCTTCGGTTGCCGCCCCCAGAAACTGAAGCAGATTGAGAAGCTGAAGGAGCAGCAGGCGAGTGGGAAGGAGCTCGAGAAAAATCAGCTGGAAAAACTGACCCAGGAAGAGCAACTGCTGGCTGAGATCGCCAAGCTGGAGCTTCAATGACCCCGTGACCCTCGCAAGCTTGACCTCTCCAAAATTCGGAGTCCAGACACAAGCCACAGCTGCAGAACTTTACCTCACCTCCTTGTGAATCAGATCATGAGGCATCAACCGTATTAAGTGAAAAAAAAAGAAAGGAATAAAACGAGGTAAGGTCTGTGCTCTGATTCATGGGTAGGCATTTGATGCGAGCAATACACGCATTAGAAATATTGGAAGCTTTTCTGCAGTCTCGAAGGGTTTGGACCGAGGCGAGCTCGACGGCCTTTGTGAGTCAGACGAACGAGGTAAGGTGACCCCTGTGACACTCGTAACTTGACGTGAGTAAGCCCGCCAGCTGCCCAAACGTGACTGCTCAAGAGAGAGCTCTGTGGAATCTGTAAAGGAAATCTGTGACTTGAAAATCTGCTGGAGCCATCCAGGGCAAAAGAAAGTTGAGGAACATTGCTTCCCACCCCCACCCCACCCAATCATTCGTGTATATGATGGTGTCCTTGAAGCCAGAAGAAGCGGTGGTGAAAGATGTGAAATCAGTTGATCTTTTAATTGCCCATTGAATCTTTATTCTGGCCAGTAAGCAATATATAGCCTTTAAAATGCATCTGTTTTGTGACAAAGTTTACATATACGTTTTTTTTATGCCTCCGCCAACGAAGTGGCCAGAGGCATTATGTTTTCGGGTTGTCCGTCCGTCCGTACGTCCGTACGTACGTCTGTACGTCCGTCCCGTTTTGTTTTTGTCGATATCTTAAGAACCATGTGGTGGTTTTACATCAAACTTGGTATGAGGGTATATCCTGGGGGGATAATACTTTGTTTGGATTTTAGGGTCACGGGGTCGAAGGTCACAGGTCACAGGTTATTTTGTGAAAAAAAAGGTTGAAAATTCATGTTTTTCTCCATATCTCGCAAATGGTTCAAGGTATCTTCATTGAACTTAGTATATATGCTTGTTCCAATGGGCAGTGATTATCTAGGGAAGTTGGGGGTCATGGTTCAAAGGTCAGGGGGTCAAAGGTCAAGGTCAACTCCTCAAAATATCACTACTTTCCTTATATTTATGCAATGCCTGAAGGTTTTTTTTTTTTTACTTGATGTATACATGTATTACCCAATATATATTCTGTGGGAAGTTTCTTGCCTAAAGGTCAAAGGTCAAAGGTCAAGTGAAAGTGCTGAATTGCACTTTTTCCTCCATATCTCAAAACTAACTCAAGGTATCATCATGAAACTTACATATTTATGCATGTTCAACCTAACAGTGATTCTCTTTGGAACTGTGAGGTCAAAGGTCAAAGGCCAGGTTTAGATAATGCTATTTTCCCATTTGATACTGAAATTATACTTTTTCTCAATACCTTGAAAATTACTCAATGCATAAACTTATAAAAGGGTCAAAAGTCAAGTAAAAATCATCAGTTCCCAAAATACCTGCACTCTGACATTTTAATCATTCATCCAATTGAACCTAGCTCTAGGAAAGTGAACATTCAGCACATTTGTGTCAAACCTGTCATTTTGATATTTTGCCAATTGTGTGAAACTGTCATCACACATTGTCAAGACATTGTACTATAGACCTATTAGGAGAACCATGCATTATGGCGGAGGCATATCAGTCGCCGTAGCGATATATCTAGTTTTTCTTAGACATCCTTTCTTTATATCCACAAGGATTTATTATAATTTTTTGTGTGTGTGTGCAAGTGCACATTATATTGGACATACTTGCAGTCCCCACAAAAGGCATATTTGATTTTTTCTTTTGTTTTCTGTCTTATAATAAGTAAACCACTTCATTTCCACATACTATGTTGTGTTCTAAAAAGAGAATATTGCTTTCCTCTATGCTATTATATAAAACACATAGTTCAGGGATGGAAGCAGTAATGCTGACCTTTTCACGGAGACTAGACTGTGTGATGTTCCTCTCGTCTGTAAGGTGTGTCCAAAAACTGTTAGCAAAATAAGATATTAGACAATCCCTCTAATATGTGTTGTATCGTAATCCCTGATGCTACGCTACAGCAGAGTTGTCACATAAAACTTGCAGCCAAGTCTTTTATTAAAGGCATACCGTAATTTACCATTTGCAGATGAAACAAAAACCCAGCTTGAGTGCTTCAAAATAGTTCTAAAATGTGAGTTAGGGTTAGAGACAACCAATGTAGAAATTTGAATCAGTATAATCAATGCTACATGTAAGTATTGTTAAATATACAAAATGTGAACAATAATATAACAAAAATGTTTCCAGAATAAACCGTATACAGTTATGGTTTATTGAGAAAAATAGTGATATCTCTTTATATTTTAGGCTGTATTGCAAAATTTTTGCATGGTAGGATGTTTTGTGATACAACTGACCTACACATATGCATCAAATTTGATATCTCGAGCATTTTTGAAATCACTGCTCCCAAAGGGAAACTGTACCTTTAATGTTTATGAGGGGAGGGATTTTGTGTCTTGGGGATGTGGTACGTAATGTTTTGAGAATGCAGCAGCTGTCGGAGTTCAGATAAATCAGAGGAATTCAAGTAAAATTCCATGCCATTTCTTTGTTGATCTTACCAAGTCCTGTAAAAATCACGCAGACAGAATGGCAGAGGCTTTTTTTCTCGAGAAATCCGACTTGGTTTCAATAGACAGAAACGAAAAAGATGGAGAAGAAAGGTGGTAGAATTTTGCGTAGTTCCACAAAACAGTGGTACAAAGACTCCAACTCACCCGCTTTCAACGTGAGATCTCCCGCGGAAAGCCCATTTTTGCAAAATCTCCCGTTCTCCCGCTTGAGATTGAATTTCTCCCGCCCTGGCTTTGTGTCTCCCGCTAGAAATGATTTCGTACTTAGTGTCATCATATGTTGAAAAATAAGCCTTAGATAGCACGAGAGAGCATGTAGAACCCTTGAGCTTCAAGGGCCGTTAGGACCCTGGCCGCAAGGAATTTCAGGCTTCGCGCACATCAAGTTGGAGTCTCCCGTTTGCTAGGGGTTTCAGGCGGGAGAATCTCCAGATCAGAAGGTGCTTGGGGTTGGAGTCTCTGGTGGTATCAGTAGTAAGCACCATTATGAATCATATAATGATGAATCGTATCGTAATAGTTTGATGACAGGATGCCGATATGAAGTGGTTCATCTAAATCCAGTCCGACTTTGCATAGGCCAGGAGGAGGCTAGGGCTTAACGAAACAGGCCTCCCTGTGACAGATGTGATATTTTCACTTCATTTCACTTATTTTTCATTTGCAAGAAATTCATATACAATCATAAACACAACTTGATTGTATGACAAAATGATATTTCAAATATTTGCATCTACAAAATGAATTGTTATATGCTGAATGTTTGTAAAAATGTAAGTTGCAGTAAAACCAGAAATATTCCAGCGTGAATATTTTCGACTTGAAACTGACGTCCTTTTTCACAGCATGAAGTTTTCACCACTTGCCCCTGGCATTCAGTCCATTATAGTGTAGACAAGAACTTTGCATGAATTTTAATTTCGCAAATCTTGGCTCCGCGCAAAATCCGAAAAAAATTTCATGCATTTGAAAATTTGTTGTTTTACGGTAAGTCATGTGGAATTGATTTATGTAAGTAATTTAGGTAAAGAGTGATTTTGACCTCTTTCCCCCCACCCCCTTCAAAGAGAGTTATTCAATCCTCAAGATGCACAAAGAATTGCTTGCAATACTTTAGATAATTTTTAGATGGAGAGAAAATTAAGATAAGTTGTGTGTTCTCACCTTGTGGCCAAGAGAGGGCGCTACCTCACCTCTGTAACATTGTTTTCACTTATCATATTTGGATATCAAGTATAAGCTTACTCATATAAGCTGACTTGCACATGGTATGGAATTTTCACCATCATACTGGGGAAATATAATTTAGTAAAAAAAAACAGAGATTGCCAAAAAGTGTAGCATGTCATTTGTTTTTTCTTTGCTGTTTTTTTTTTTTCTTCTTTTTTTGGACAGTTAGCGCTTGGTTGAGTGCTATTTTCTCTGTTCAGGATCAATTTTTTTTTTTTTTTTTTTTTTGGGGGGGGGGGGGAGGGGGGGGAGAATTTCCCCGAGTTGTACTGGGTTTATTTTGATGTTGATGTTTTTGATGATAAAACCAGGCTGTCTACATGTTTGAGAATTTACTGTTCTTACATGGACAGATGCTTGTAAAGCAATTCCATTATGTGACTACAGCTGCATCAAATTGCAATTCATCTCCAATATTTTGTGAAAGTAAGGGAATTGTTGGAACAGCAATTAAACATTTGTAAGACAATGAAATAACATATAATCTTTTTCCTTATATTTGTAACTGCTTGTGTTTTTACATTCAATCTGTCATTTCAGAGAATGACGTAAAAACAAAGAGTGAAGTATGGAGAAGCTATGAGCTTAGGGCTGTGTGAAGAAAACAAGAGTTTGCTATGAATGTATGTTCTTGATCAACCCATTTGAAACCCTATATGTTACTCCAGCAATATAGAAAATATATATGTATATATACACTTGTATTCATATATAATGCTATTTTTGGGCATAAGGAGAATTACATAATTTGTAATTAGGGAGAATTTTATTAAAAAGACAAAAACAAACACTTTAATGAAACAATTGATCCCATATTTGATCTAAACTTTACTGTATAACAAAAGGATTATCATTTCATTTGTTTTATATGTTTGCTAGTGCATCTGCCCTTAGTGCATTAAAATGCGCTAAAGTGAATTATATGACAAATCCATGTGGTAAAATATAGGATGCATTTGGAGAACTCTCCTATATATATATATATATATATATATATATATATATATGTATGTATGTATATATATATATATATATATATATATATATATATATATATATATATATATATATATATATATATATCTAACGAGAGTAAAGAAGAGGCAGTAGACGTAGCTTTTGAATCCTCACAATTTGATTTTACTTCTCGAACTTTCGGGCCCTTCCCTAAAGTAAAATCAAATTGAAAGGATTCAAAAGCTACGTCTACCGCCTCTTCCTTACTCTCGTTATACACACTACTAAGATGCGACGGCCCAGGGGTTTAGCAGCTGAAGACACACATTTCATGCTATATATAAATACACACACATATATATGTATATACATATATTCTCCTTCCTTTCTCATATCTCATATGTGTATATACGTATATTAATATATATATATATATATATATATATATATATATATGTATATACATGTATATATATATATATATATATATATATATCAGATGAAGAAGTGGAGTGGTAATGCATTTTGTCAGTCCAACAGTGCTATTTATTTGGTCTGACTAAATAGCACTGTTGGACTGTCAAAATGCATTACCACTCTACTTCTTCATCTGTTCTATACTGGTACCAACACGCGGACTACAAATATCATATATATATATATACATACATACATACATACATACATATACATATTTTCATATTGCTGGGGTTATGTAGATAGATGAATAGATATTGAGAGAGATACTGTAGAGAGGTAGACAAAGATATAAATAGACATATTATGACAAACAAAATAGACAATGGCAGATAATGACAGGAATATAATGTGTATCCATTAATTTATTACCCCTACTTAGGCAAAACTAATACATGTATAGTGAGTTTAACCCATTGAGGACGAGTCCCGAGTATACTCGGGCAGGTGTCTATGGGAAATGCATGTTGTAGCATAATCAGTCCGTCCTCGACGGGTTCAGATCATACAAAATACCAAGTACAATATCCTTTCGTAAGTGCACAATAGTTGTACTGTGAGATTACAATGAAATGATGTTTTTCTTAAATATAATCATATCAATGACTGAAGGTTGGACAGGAAGAACTGAGTGAACGGATCACCGCATTGACAAGTTTGTTTCAATTCTTTTGGTTTTTCCCATAATAATCGTTTATTCACAGTGAACTTGCAGTAGCTGAAACTTCTCACTAGTAAAACATATCAATGAAATTCATGGTACATATTCTTTGTATTGTCTGCTAGATAATTTTGCTTGCTATGAAAGTGACATTAAAAGCTTATGTACAGTGGAACAGGCTCAAGGTGCTCTTAACACATTACAACACATCTTAAAAATACGTCATCGGATAAATTGAATAACTCTTCTACTGGTTAGTGGTTAGTGGGGGGGTTTTTTTTGTTTTTTTGTTTTGGAAATTTCAGTGCTGTTGTGTGCTTTTACCTAGTATAAGCAGCTAGTAAACAAGTTCATAATATTTTCATTCCCATGTAATTACAATATTCATGCTCGTTTGATTGCTGTAAATTGATGCCTGACATTTCAAACACTGACGCATTTCGTTTGATACGCCCAAGTATTGTTTTAATTTTTTTATTTATTTATTTCTAATCTTTTGTCAGGGTAGTCCATTCACCAATAAATAGTGGTCTTCCATGGAGCCCTGAATAATATTGATGAACATATGTACATTAAATAGCAAAACGTATATACAGAAGATGACATAATACAGTGTAGATACATACCAGCATACTGTACATTGCAAAGTAACATAAAAAGTACATGCCACAGCAAGAGTTCACCAGAATGCCGAAATACCAATTAAAAACGCTATTATACAGGAATGATAAAGCCCAGAATGAATTTCGTGTGTTACTTACAAATAGCAAATTTGCTTAAACAATCTCTTAAATGAATATATGGAAGAAGCTGATCTAATTGAATGATCTAGCCTGTTCCATTAAGTACAGAGGATACGATTGGGCTGCACTTGTGACAATCAGAGCGAAATCTTGGCACACATAGATTTCCACTGTCTATTAGCCTTGTATGATGTTCATGTACATCACTAGGCTTAACTAAGTGCACCTGAAGGTACGAAGGTGCTAAGTTATGGACGCATTTATATATCATCATAACGCGGCTGAAATCAAAACGTTTGTCTAGTGTCATCCATTTAAGACTTTTGAATAAATCAGCCGACGGTGTGTCATATGTTTTGTCCAAAATTATTCTTGCTGCCCTCTTTTGAATTTTTTCTAGCTTAGTTGTATGGTATTGAAATCTGTTTGACCAAACAACAGAACAGTAATCAAATTGTGGTAACACTAGACAATTATAAAGTAATTTTAGGGATTATTGTCATAAATCAAGCAGGGAGAAGGATTAAACGGCTAAAAATGATGCGCACTTTGGACTTGGAATATCTGACAGTAAGCATAATCTATGGAATGCCAAATACGTAATACTTGCATTACATCTTTTTCTATGTCAATGACTGCTTTGTCACACCTCCACCTGTTGTATGTCTATCTGGACACTGTCATTTGACGGGAGAACAGAATTTCAGAAATAGTGCCCTCGTCAGTCTGATATTGCTACACAAGGTATTTTTCCAATTCCATATTTTTTTTCTTTTCTCATTTCAAGGTTTCAACATATTGGTGGATGTTACATCCTACATACATTAACGTCTTACACAGACAGTTTTTATAAAAATAATGTTTTGCCAATATTACTAGTTAGTAGAGTAGGTGTAACCAAACTGGCCTACATAACGATCAACCTATCTCCTTTAATCTAGTACTTACAGGCACAAAGTTGCCATGTTTTTACAGGGGCTGCTAAATTGGGGGGGGGGGGGGGCTGACCCTTGAATCAACCAGCCACAAGCACTACTCCCCCACCCCTCAAACACACCCACACACACACACACACACACATAAACTCAATTGTAAATAAATGTTCAGCGGCCCCTGTCTAATTGGGATTTATAAAATCTGGGTACCCAAATTTACTGTGCTAGGGGGGTTTCTCTACACCCTATTGTCACGAAAAACGAAAACAAAAAACCTCTACTGCTGGAACCTCTCCACTCAAACGCCTTGTTAGACTGCCGGAGTAGGCCCTACCTCCATTTGTTTACTGGTTATGGTTGGTGTCACAGAGGGGGTAAAAATCTTTACAAACACTCCATATATCCCCCTAAGAATTTCTCGCAGATGGGAATTACATGTACATATGATTTGCTTAGTCTAAACTGTACACTATTTACAAGAAATGATGGCGTTAAGTACTTTATCTAGGTGGACATTGTACATCATCACATTCGTTTTCTTTTTCCTTCTTTACAATTTTTTGCACGAGTGACAAAGAGTAAAAATGATTAGATGAGGAATGACTGGGAAGCATTGGCATTACTACCAGGCAAGAGGAGGAAGAAAAACACGAGAGATATGAAATATCATTGTATAAGGCATCATTGCGAAATTCTGTGCATGAAATTGTTCGGCTGCATTACTAAATGTTTCACTCTGATCAGTAATTTTTTTTTTCTTGGGACTTAAAGATGCCTTTGTTCTTTTATAAACTCAGGGGCGGATCCAGGAATTACAAAAAAGGGGGGCGCACGCGCCCCCTTTTTTTTCTTGTTATTTATTTTATTTTTTTAAAAATGAATAAATAATGGGGGCGCACCCGGGTGCCCCCTCCTGGATCCGCCACTGAAACCCCTCCCTCCCTGAAACATAAGGAGCCAACTGACCAAGAAGACAAAAGGGAGAAAGATGAAGAAAATGAGGATAGCATTGAGGATGAGGAGGAGATAGGGAGAAGAAAAAAACAAAAATCAAGAAATAGAAGCATAGTCGGTAGTATTTGTACAGACACATGGTCAAATGTCCATCAGCAAAACGCCCAAAAAGCCCTGGTGGCTGGAATGGGAGATTAGGAGGAGGAAGAAGAGGAGGGGGAGGAGGAGGAGGAGGAAGAGGAGGAAGAAGAAAAAGAAAAAGGAGAGGAAGAAGAAGAAGAAGAAAGGACACATAGACCTGTCCGAATCATACACCTCTTAAAGGCCCAGCATTTGAAGAAGATATGGAATAAGAAAAAGGCGATGATTACCACTTGCTAGCGGAGGACGAGGAGGATAGGAAGGAGGTTGGAGGACTTTAGACGTGGTTGGCTTCGATGAGCTCGAAAACGCCTGACGGCAAAACTCGCGTTGGTCTGTCGAAGTACGTCAGGGTTATCTCGCCATCGACGTTGTTCAGGAAATGGCCCCCTTGAGCTTGTTCTCGCTCTGAAGTGTTGGCAGAACACCGATAGAAACAAACAAATACAAAATGATAAATACAGGTCATATTTCGCAGCTGACTCGTGTTCGCTCATAAATACCAGTGATGAATACAATCTGTAGCTATCTATAACTTTCGATCTCGCTCAAGTTATCTTCTATCAACTCAGCTATGCATATCAATCCTTGGATAAATTACTTCAGAATGGTGTTATTTGCCCCAGGTTGGTCCCTTCAGTGTTAATGCTACTCTTCCAGAAGTCCCTGCCGTTATTATTACCCCAAACATTACCAGGTATTCATTTTACACCTGGGTCACGGGGAACACGACGGGCAAAACATGTTTTCCATAAATGAAAGCACCGTGCAGGCATCTATTAAAGGAATATTATGCAATGCACACGCATTTAATATTGACTTGTAATGACTCGTATTACCCTGATCATTATTTATGTTTCCAAACAAATATCTGTATATGTGCCGTATATTTCAAAGTAAATTTTTCTATTATTTTTCTTCAGATTACTTGGATACGCTCACCAAAAGAAAGAAAGATAGAAAATATAGAATATATGGCATGTATTTAGATACTGATTTGATCACATAAGTGATGTTGAGGGTATCATGAGTCAACACAAGTCATGCATTGGCAATATTAAACTTAGGTCCTTGAACAACATTCAGAGCTATATCCTAGATGCTACGGTGTTCCACCATTTAATCACTGTCAACATCACCACAGTGTCAACATGATCGCGATCAATACTGGACCAGTGGCAACATGATCGCGATCAATGCTGTCCCACAGTGACAATATGATCGCGATCAATACTTGACTGCAATATGCATTTCAAATTACAGTATGATACTGACTATTGAGTTCATGATACTTACGTCTACGCTTGCACTCGGCGCGACGGAAGACGTATCTATTATTCTCGAATTTCGTGATGTCGAGCAAGAAATCTTCGATTGCCGACTCGTCGAAAGGCTACGTTGATAGTGGAATTTAATTTTGAACAAAGGAAAAGACAAAGACAAGAAAATAGAAAGGTTAGGACGGATCGATTTATATTCATTCATTTTCATTTAAAATGAAAATCTGTAACAAATATGATTATACACCACACTTACGCATTATTCTTTCAAAGTGTGAAGCTTAACATTTGTTTGAAGTCAGCGTGAAATGAACAGAGAACTTCATTTTAAAAAATCAGTTAAAATTAGTGTGGAAGTCACTGGGACTAATGGGGTGATGACATCATCATACCCGTCTACTTTGCATATATTATTATGTAATCATGAGCTATATCACTATTCTGTTAAATAAAGGTGAACTTTGTAACTTCTGAATCTTTCTTAAAAATCTTTCCAATTTTAGTGAAAATCTCGCTATCCTGTTTGTACGAATTTATTCTCAATAATTCATGGAAGAAGTAAACATTGCACAGAGTTTCTCTTTAGACTTGTGAGGTGCAGCAAGGCGCCAGTTCTGTAACTCACCTCCATTTTGATGGTGGCACTGCTGAAGGCTTCTTTTGACGATGCGTTCCGCAGAACGTACAAGGTGCTCACAGGACGGCTTAGGAAGCACGCTACAGGTACGAGTTCAAATTCACCTGCGTGCGGAAATTAAAAAGAAGAACAAAATACAAATGGATATGTCACCAAAATGTGTTAGTGTTTATATAAACACATTTCATGTCAGTTCAAGGATAATTCTTGTTCTTTGGTTAATACCACGTGGTTGAAATAGCGGCTATACGTGTTTTGTTTTGTTTTGTTTTTGTTTTTGTTTTTTGGAAGGGGTTTGTTATGCACAACGCTTTGTCGTAACTGTATATTGATTGCATTGTTATGTCTTCGTTGTGAGAAAATATGTGAAACAAAATATTGAAAGGTAAAATTGACATAGGCATTATTAATCGGTGATGGTTGAATATAGCTGATTGATTCAATTTAAAGACTATAATAATCATGCAGTAATAACAGGCCTAAATACCGAGGGAACATTTCATGAAGTGGTTTGTCTGACAAACTTGTCGGACAAATTTGCTCTGAGCCAATCAGATGCAAAGATTTTAGTAGCTTATGACAGTTTTTTAGAAAAAAAAAATCTGACAAAACACTTCATGAATGCTCCCCTGGGCACCGTTTCATGAAAGATGTCTCTGAACATTCCAATAAAATTCTTGGTTTTGATTGGCTGAGAGGTCACTGACTGTTACTATGGCGATTGTCAGAAACTAGCAACTTGTCAGGGCTGACAGCTTTCATGAAGCGGTGCCCAGAATGACCGTTGATGAATGATGCGTTTCATTGCCTTGATCTTCAGGATGAAATCAATGGGTGAGTTTACATTGTATTCAAACGAACGGATCTTTTTTTCCCCTCTGAGTACTGTAGTGCGCTATTTCATCCCCTATCCATTTCTTTGTTTTGGGTCTGGCATGAACATGTCTGAGGGAAGCATTCTTTTAAATTTTCTTTAAAAATCGTTTGCTGTTCAATGTATTATACTGATATCAATTCCTGCTTTGATTTTAATCAACTCAACACAAAAAAAATGACATGGATTTACCCAGTTATTTTTAGTTACCCTTTCAACCAACAGAGAATCCCCGCTCTCCTGAGCAAAAACAATAACGGCGGTTGCTCAAGAGTTTGATAACCGTCCATGTCAATTAGCTCCATGGCATACCTCGTTGTGCTCGCATGGCGAGTCTTCCCGTGCGTGCATTGGACTGCATGAACACCTGCGATTCGTTGTGGTGATCCTGGGCTATGTAATATGTTACCGTCACGGGCAAGATGCGCACCCCCGATGACGTGACCACCACCTCAACGGAGCAATCAGTAGCTATACAGCGGGGATGGTAAATAGTGATGATGATGATAATGATAATGATGATAATAATAATAATGATGATAATGATAATGATAATAATAATAATAATAATAATAATAATAATAATAATGAATATAATAATGATGTATCAAACAACAACAATAATGGTAATAGTAATAATAATGATAATAGTAATAATAATAATAATAATAATGATAATAATAATAATAATAATAATAATAATAATAATAATAATAATAATAATAATAATAATATGTTTGAAAAAATATGTCTTGAGTTTCAATGAATACAATGGACTTGAAAGCCCTGGCCGTATATCACATTGCCCTATACGAAATACTATACTAACATAAATGGCAATAAAAAAATCTTGGTACAACATCTATACGACTGTTCGTTAGTTGTGTTTCTATTTTATATGGATGGTGATGAACACTTCTTCAACATCCATAGCAGGAGCGTCCCTCTTGGCGCCTAAGAAGTTCTTCTCTTAGAGACTGGAAGATTGAAATTATTTAGGATACGTACCGCCAAGTAGTAATTAGGTGGAAGATATATATATATATATATATATATATATATATATTATATATATATATATATATATATAGGATATATATATATATATATATATATATATATGTATATATATATATTATTTGTTTTTGTTTTTGTTTTTGTTTTTTGCTACCATCTGTCATATATATATATATATATATATATATATATATATATATATATATATATATATACATATATATTATTTGTTTTTGTTTTTGTTTTTGTTTTTTGCTACCATCTGAATATCTACACTGACAGTCGTTCATTTCTCTCCATCCCCCACCACTCTCTCTCTCGGATATCTCTCCCTCTCTTTCTCTCTTCTGTAGAACTTTAGAATTAATTTTAACTCTTGATGTCGGGTTTATTCTTTATTCTAACTATAGAAAGAGATTTTGGTATTTCACCCCTCCCGTCAATGATGTGAACTTACTCTCGATATCAATCGTAATGGTGATCTCGTGCTCAACCAACTCGAAGTTTCCACAGATCTCGACCTCTCTCAGAATTTTCTGCAAGAAGGAAGTACATTCATGAGACATGTTGGAGAATTTCGAAAAGGTTAAATGCATACCTAGGAGATAGCTCTCGCAGGAAAATAGCATCAGACATTTCTTAAACAAGCCAACTGTTATATATTTTGTGTTTAACTTTTGCTTGCGCAAAGCATCGGAAAGGTAGAAGGTGATAGACTGACTAATGTATACTCTGTGAATTGTACATTAAACTCAGAGTATTACACAGCAGAGTGTGTCAAGGAAAACTGATGCTTCAAGAATGAGTATTACAGATGGATACCGATCGACGGTGCATGACTGGCATTTTGTGTAACAATAGACATCTAGAGAAACAGCGTGATTGACAGGTTCTTCACCCAGAAAAATTAAACAACGACAATAACAAGACAAACAATTATGAAATGTAAGGGCTTAGGAAAAGGATGTGTAGAGAGTTGTAGTCTACGGTATATTGAATGTGCGGAACATTCATCAGTTGGCTTAAGTTCTGTTGTAAACGTATGTTGGGCCTCTTGGCTAGCAACATTATTTATTTATTTACACATGTATTTATTGAATTATTTATTTATTTATTTATTTGTTTATTTGTTTATTTTTATTTATTCTTATTTATGTATTTATTCATTTAAATTCATTCATTCATTTATTTATTTATTTATTTATTTATTTATTTATTTATTTATTTATTTATTTATTTATTTATTTATTGCGTTCAAAACTAGGTTGTTGTCCAGGGAGCATGAGCGGGTGCGTTTTGCCTCCTGCTCGCGCGTTCCTTCACCCCTTGCCTAGCCTTTTGGCAAGGCCTCGTGGCTGAAAAAAGAGACTTACTGCGAGAGAACGGAACCGCTTTCACCGATTTCTAGCAATGCTCGGTGTGGCGAGTTAGTCTCATTCCCCAGCCACGAGGCCTTGTCAAAAGGCTGCCCCTTGCCTCGCCCTCATTCTCGGAAAGGACGCGCGGTGTGTGGTATAGAAATTAATAAGCTAGAGGCCTTGCCTCGAGACTAGTCTAGCTGTAGTGGAACCAACTTACCAGGGTCAGTTTGGTCTCAACATCCAAGAAAAGCTCGTGCACTTTGATGATGTTCTTGGAACCCAGCTCCACGCCATTCAGATGGGTGATGATGTCCGATTCCCTAGAAGACGTCAAGCGTATAAAATTCTATGACGTAAGAGTGAATACCATATGAAATACCAAACAAGCGACCTCATCGTACGTGCCCCTCCCTGTTAACGACATCAATCTATAGGATATCCGACAGAATTAAAAAGACAAACGTGAAAGAGAGAAGGGAACATCTTGGTATTCGCTAGAAATGAAGTGTTTCCAACGTCCTTTTTTTAACCATTCTACAATCATTTCACGCGACGAGTGTAATTTGTTGCGTTTCGATCGAAACAAAAGGAATTTGGTGAAGATTTGTGGAGCAGAAGTGAGAACCTCGTGAAACGAAGACACAATATACAGTACTAGTAATCACTCCTTCTAATACACATCACTAGTATGATTACGACCAGTGTCATCGTTTTGAAACTTTACAGCTTTGTATCTTTCCCAAATTAAGTGGCGTATCTATGACGAAGGGAAGTTTTAAAAAATGGGAAGAACTGTTTTTCTTTTTGTTTTTGTCTTACCTCAACTGTGCATGATGAGCCAGGGATTGGTCGAACACTTTTGCGATTTTGTGTCCTTCGGCCTCGCGGACGAGATGTACGCCGAACCGGCGGGGAATGCTCCGGCCAGACACGAACACGGTGTTTCCTACTTCTTCTTCGTTCGCCGCCTATAAATACATCGGGAGCAGCGAAATATCGCAAGTTGGAAGACAGGGAGCGATGGGGGGGGGGGGGGGGGGGGGGGGGGGGGGGGGGGGGGAGGAGGGTTGAAAGCAGAAGTGAAGTGCAATATTCGATTTCAAAAGATCCACGGACACAGAGTTTAGCAAGAAAGAAAAAAAAATAAGTATTTCTTGTCGGAAACTTCCTCATTGCTAGCTAGACTAAATTCCTTTCATTGTGTCTGAACTGATACAATCTTTTTTATTCTTTTCGTTTCTTTTTTATTCATCTGTCCTACCTGTTCTTTCTCACAGAAAATTGAGGTAAGGTTCTTCGTTACTTTTTGTGATAGGCTTGATATACGCACAATACTGTCATATCTTTCCACCTCGAATGCAATAGTCATTATAGCCGATATTTGCTCATTTACACTGCAAAAAAGTCCGGCGTTAAATATGAAACACCGAGCTGGTGTTACATTTCCGGTGCTCATTTATGGTGTTAGATTAACACCTCCGGGTGTCATTTCAAGATACAAGATTGTTTTTGAAAAGTTTTTGAAATACTGCAATTCTTGTTGATTTTGAACTTCGACAAGACGATGAAGAATTTTCCGACAAAGTACTTGATTTTTGAAGGAAAAAAAATGTGTAAACACATTTACACCATAGTAACACCAGTTGGTGTGTTCTCCTAGTGACACTGGGCGGGTGTTATACCATTAACACCAGCAATGTCAAATCAACATTACACCATGCGGTGTCATTCTTGAATTAACACCAGCATAGTGTCAAAAATATCACCAGCTACAGTGTCAAATTAACACCACGAAGTGCCAGGTGAACACTTTCTACACCTGTCGGTGTTGTCCTCTATTGGCATTTTGATCGGTGTTCGATTTAACACCCATGGTTTAAATCTAACACCGATGCTTTTGCAGTGTAGATATCATACATGATGTACACAATAGTACACTGTAAAAACATCGGTGTTAGATTTAACACCACTGGTGTTAAATCTAACACCGATCAAACTTCAATAAAGGACCACACCCACAGGTGTTAAAAATGCACTGTGATGGTGTTGAAAAGTGTTCACCTGACACTTCGTGGTGTTAATTTGACACTGTACCTGGTGTTATTTTGACACTACTGGTGTTAATTCAAAAATGACACCACATGGTGTTGATTTGATATTTGCTGGTGTTAATATCAATGGTTTAACACCCGTCCAGCTTCAATAAGGGACCACACCAGCTGGTGTTACTTTGGTGTAAATTTATTTTCACATTTTTTCAAAAATCTAGTATTTTAATGTAAAATTCTTGATCGTCTTGTTTAAATTAAAAATCAACAAGAAGTGCAGTTACTAAGAAACTCTTCAAAAAACAGTTTAAAATTTGGAAATGACACCCGTAGGTGTTAATTTAACACCATAAATGAGCACCGAAAATTCAACACCAGCTCGGTGTTCACTATTTAACACCGGACTTTTTGCAGTGTATAGAAAATATTATATGTATTTGAAAGAGGAACAATTTCATTGAAAACCATGGTTAGAAATGGCTAGCTTTACCTTAAATTAATGCAAGTTGTTCTAAAGTGAACTCAGATGATTTATTGTAATAATTATCATCTTTCTGTAAAAGCACTTGAAAGAGGACAAGGACGATTAGGATGCGAAGCCTCGATTACCGCTGTTGAATTAAGAATCTGCCGGTCCACACACCTCACATAAGAAATCCTCTTTCTTGTTCAGCATTCAGATTTCCGTTGTATTTTATACCCATTTCTGACACTTACGAACCAACTTCAACACGAGCTCGCTGCTGTTCGAACGTAAACGGCGTTATTTTCACACGGTATGTGCTGAGAGTGTCAGCTGATGTGGGCGGGCTTTGCATTCACCCTTCTGAAAATGGTTCCATTATTCTTTTGTGCAAAAACCGCAACCAATGCATGAAGCTGAAACATATGCCTGGCTATTACGTCTATAATGGAAAATGCAAGCTTATCATGTGGTTATTTTCACTGTTCCGTTGAATTATAACTTTTTTTTTAGTGCAGCTGACACTAACTTGTCACATGACGTGATATTTTAGATATTTTTACTGGTCATCTTTCTTTTTCGCTTATTTGCTTTGCATACTTTTTTTTTATTGTGTATGGCATATATGGTTCCCACATACACCACAGACACACACTCCCAACACACTAACAAACACACAACAAATAATATAGGCATTTGATAAAGAGAAACTATCGTGTATATAGGGCCAACATCGGTACGTCATCAACTTCCTTTGTTTGTTTTTAGCACGGGACATCGCCTGTTCTGCCCATTTTAGTCGTAAGATTGGTTCGTATTCAGTAGCACTTGCAGGGTGACGGGGTGAGTGGAATAATGCACGCCGTTTTTTTCCGAACAGACAAAATACATCAAACGTAGTACATATATCACATGTAAGCTTCGTGGCTGCTGATGTTTAAGTGCAATTCTAATCATTAATTATTTGATTAAACCCTAATAAACAGGCCAAATTTCAACAAACGGTATATAGAGGCAAAATTGAAAAGATACTGAAATCTCAAGTTACGCGTCGGGAGCTATATTTTGTAGGAAAGGAACGAAAAGATAAGTAGGGCCCTACCTACATCATAAAGTTACCACATCTTGCGTATGCTAAACGTCTCACAAGGTGGTTTATATTGGCCTATCGTAATATATTTTATATTTTGATACAGGCATGCATACTATCCTGTCAAGGAGTATCTTACCTCTGATAATGATGACAACGGAAAGGTGAACGGCTGCAAGAAGCGCCTCGCTCCATTCTCCCCCGTATCGACGATGTCGCTAATGTTCTCGACGATGTCGCCAATGTTCTCGGCGACTCTCCCCAAAATAGATCCGACGCCGTCCGTCTCCTCTTGCCCATGGGCTGCCATGCCCAAGCCGCGTTCGTCGCCGCCGCCCATCGTACAATCAATAACGTTTACTGTAGTGATTTTAAAAGAATCGGTGGAAAGCATCTTGGCTTTTTGTTGTTGCTCAGAATTCTGGGGATCTGACACTTATAGCGTTGATGCACCTCGTGAAGAGTGAACGGCACGCTTTGGAATATGATATTATTTTGAAATCAGAGCAGACTCTTGAGAGTTTTCTACGAGAGGATTTTCTGGTATGCGCGCACTCCCTTGATATCTTGTGCCGTTCTCAGTAGTTGACTGTTGAATGATGAGATTCTGCTGGGAAGAGACCTTTTATGTTTTTGCGTGAACATGTGCCTGCGGACTAGCATTTGGGGACTTCCCTGTTCCTAACAACGTTTGAACGCGTGGGCGCGCGCATCTTACGTGTAATACTGTACATGATCAAATCATCGTCAAAGCCAACACAGTGAGCATGACGCAACCAGGAAAGCAGGGACTTCCCCGGATCGCCCCGTTTCCTTGCCCTTTCGCAATACGAGTGTGTAGATTCAAATGGTTGATGGACCAGCCAGTACAGAAGAAGAAGAAGAAGAAGAAGAAGAAGAAGAAGAAGAAGAAGAAGAAGAAAAAGAAAAAAAAAGAGCACTATGTGTAAGAAATCCATTGTTCACTTGCATGTGTGTTTTTTTGTTTTTTTTGTTTGTGTGTGTGTGTGTGTGTGTGTGTGTGTGTGCGTTTTACCCCCATGCGTTTGTGTTTGTTTTGTTTCCATAGTAATGTCTAGGGCAGCACGCCCGTGCTCTAAAGCAAAACGCTTCAATACTCTGGCTTGTATTTTTTTTTTCTCTTTTTCTTTTACTTTGGTAACAAGCAACACTGTAGCAATATCATTTTGACGTCTAGCGTTATGTTCTAGACCTACATTTTATTAGTACGGCGAATTCATTGTGTTGAGAAATAAAAACATGCCTGTCCCTGTGTTCAAGTTCAAATGCACCTGTACAAGTTACAGATTATGGGTTTTGGCATCTCCACTCAACAGTGAGCAGTTCTTCACAACTGATTCGTTGATCGTTGTTTGTTTGTGCGTGTATGTGTGTATGTTTGTTTGTTTGTGTGTGTGTGTGTGTGTGTGTGTTTGTGTTTGCGAGTTTTTGATGTTGTTTTGTTTTGGTGGCATGAGTTTGGAGAGGTGGCATGTGTTTGCGCTACACTATACTGCACACATTAGATTCCCATGGATGTGTGGTAAATATTTACATTTAAATGAAATTTATAGGCATTGCAAATGTGCTCGAGTTTACCAGTTTTCATCGTTTCTATAGTTATACTTTAATTCAACGTCAAGTTTTGATGGTTATTGTTACATCATTGGATTAAAGCAAATGGCCTTGTGTGAATAGGAAAAATGAGCAGACGTGGTAAGTAGATGCAATTTACTTTTATTATCACTATTATTATGTTATATAGGCCTACGTCTGAAATTTTACACTTTTATTTAAATCAAATACAGTTTATACCATGCACAATTTTCTAGGTACCAGCTGAAATCATGGATACTTCGGTGACTGGTGACAGTTTTTATTTTCTTCTTCCCCTCAGAAAACAGTGCCTTGCTATGTACAGGCACCTCAGAATCCAAAATTTCAGCTAGAGCCTCTCAGTGCATGCTTTATTAGCTGTGCATTATGTGCGAGTCCGTAGTCCCTCCGTTATCTATTCATAGCATATTATGTTTGCCTCGTATATTGACTATGGAAGAGAAATGCGTTGTGGTCCAATGCTTATATATTATACAACTTGCTAAATTACAATGTGCTCAAAATACCACTGCTCGGGTCTTCAGTGGAATGTTTTTGCTTCTCCAAAGTTACTCCAGTTCTTTAAAGTCTTCACTGGCAACCAGTGTCCAAAAGGATTGATGGAGTTTAAAATACTGCTCCACACATGGAAAGCAGTGCATTCTTCGGCTCCAAATATTTTGCAAAACCTGATCTCAGAATCTATAGTAAACATCTAACAGCCTAAATAATCGTCTCAGCTCTCGGATAAAAAAAAAGCTTTTATTTCTGCAGCCCCATCTCTCTGGAATGCTCTTCCACTGAGGATCCGATCAGCAGAAACCACTGAAACATTTAAAAACATTTGAAGTGTTTTTGCATCTTGTTTTGATTTATTATTTGTTGGATTTTTTTTCACTTATAATTATTAGTAACATAACAAGTACCCTTGCCTTCAGTTTTTCGTCGTGGTAAAACTCATCCCACTTAACCATGCATCATAGTTGCAGTTATAAAGTTGGTAAACCCTTTTCAGTCATTTGAAATAATCATATAATCAAAACGTCCCAGGCATGCCCAAACTATACAACATGTGCGACACACAGATCGAGTGCTTGTGTTACACCTATAGCAGGGCTCGACACGAACGGTGGCCCGGTGGCCCGGGGCCACCAAAAACGCACGTCGGGCCACCAAAATTTCAGAAATGAAGCATTTGGTGGCCTGATCGGGTCACCAAAAAAGGTCGGATGTTTGCCTTTGGGCCACCAGAAATAAAAGTTAGTGTGGAGCCCTGCCTATAGTGTTGGTCTCCTCGGAATCTCGAACGGCACAAAAAGTCAACATTGATCTACGCCTCTGTCCTTCGGGCGGGACATGCAGTCGGCACATGCATGCATATCAATTTAGGAGTTCGGGATTTTGTATCCGAATAAAGAAACTACGGAGATGGTAGGGATTTCCCATGTATTTGGCGATTCATCACGACGAGTAAGAGAGGGAGAAACGGGAGGGGTGGTTAGAAGCGGGATTACTGACAACTATTGTCTTAATACATAAGTCGTGGCCTTGCTGAGTGAACAAAGCCAATGGTGTATTCAAGGTTAGAAAGTAGCTAAAAAAAAATCCATCCTGCCAACACGTGTTGGAAAAAACCAAAAACACACCACAGGGTGACTCAGCACAACGAGGGGGGGGGGGGGAGGGAGAAAAGCAAGAATTTGGGCAGAAATTCTGTGCTTCGAAAATAAGCCATTTTCTGCGTTCTCACAATGTGCGTATCACTATGAAGGCCAGTGAACATAGCTAGTGGTGCAAGGTTTGCACAATAATACCTGTCCCACTTTGCAAACAAACTTAATTTTGTTTGAACTAAATTGGCAGAGCTCCATGGTGCCCTTGCTAGCGAGCAATATTTGTGATAGCCATTTGTCCAGGCCCCCTCGCTCAGCTGCGAAGCAAGCCCAGCGGAGCGCGGCAACCCCACTCGGCTGGGCTCTCTTCACCATACAGCGAGAGGATCTTGACGAAAGGCTACATTTGTCTTGACTCCAACTTTAATCGAATACTGTAAGATAAAAAGGAACAACTATGAGTATATGTTTGACTGTACATGTACTTGAACTTCATTGTCAGAATAATCTAATTTGGAGAAGAGAGGCCTCCTTTAAAAAGAAATATTATTATATTGTGTCTATCGGTCACTCGAATTAACACAAACACCAACATGACAAGGTAATTTTTGTTTCATAGCAAGCAATACATTGTCTTTTAGCTTTGATAGGGCAACATATTTGTCGAAGTAATTAATTTGACATTTCTGTAATCAACACTAGAGATCAGAGCTGTTGAGCGTGTTTCAAACATCAAAATTCTTATTTGGAAAGCTTTTTTTTTTTTAACTTTATTCAATGAACTTCCATTGTAATCTATGATATACGCGATTGGACACAATAGACATTTTGCGTATATACACAAACGTATATTGTGACCTCGCATTGTCTTGATTTTTCTTTCCTTTTCTTTTTTCTCTTTACCACTTTCGTTTTCCTTATTTTCATTGTTATATTCTTCTTATATAATGTTTCGAAATCAAATCATCATTTCCATAAAAGAAATCCAATTTTTAGCCAGCTCTGACATGAAGGAAGGAGAGCGTTTCTCACTATATTTTGTGCAAATGTTCATAACAACGACAAGACCAAGTTTTGACATAAATAAATATATCTTCCCTAGCCCCTTGTCACTAAGATTTTCTATACTGAATAGGCTACCAACTCTACTTTTTTACTTTGACTGCAATTTTATCAACATTAATTTGCACCCTCATTGACAAAATTTAATGTACACTGACCGAACTGTTACTTATGCTTTAATATTCTGTCATGATTGACGGGCGCAGTATTTGTAACTTGATCGCTGAGATGTAGATTTTGAGCGGCCAAAACTCACTTTAAATGTTGTTGTTGCTGTCGTTGTTACTTTCTTGTTTGTTTGTGTTATGTTTGTTATTCATTTATTTATTTATTTATGTTGTTGTTGTTGTTGTTGTTGTTGTTTTACCACGATCGTGTCTCGAACGAAATGGAATTGGGAAATTTATTTGGAACGGCTTGAAATTGATATGGAATGTCTACCTTGTTGTCCATGTTATATAAGCATAATTATCATCAGTGTATATTACTTTCGGAAACGGAAAAACAACAAAAAATTTAAAAAAAAGGAAATGAAATGAAATGATACAGGACTGATCGAGGTAACTGAATTTTGCCAGTAAACAAACTTACAGATAACAAGAAACCGGATTCTATCATTTACAAATGAATACATAATTACAGCCTATTCACGTCATCTTAATATAGTTAAGGTACATGCATGTAACAAGCCGGAAAACCGAAAACCACTTCCGTTGTCCAGAAGGTGCGACAGCTGGTTATAGCCAGATTTTATCCAAAGGATATCATTATTCAACTACACGAAGGAAAAGAAATCAAGGTGTTTCATTTATTGATATCGAAATTCTTCTAATTCAGATGAGTTATAAAAATATAATAATGATGATCAACGACAATGTATGCCGGCACTACTTCCTCAGTTTCCACGCCCTTTCACCACCCTTTCCCACGACTTCTTCCGTCGATGCCAATATCCGTGCGTATCCGTGTGTTTGAAGTGCGGATGTTTGAAAACGAAACTGAAGTGGAATGCATTTCTATGTATATACTGTTTCACCTCATTTCATCCCTTTCTTCTTCCCTTGCTAGCTCAATGCACGCTTCACAGCATACACCAATATGCATGTGTAATGGTGAACAGTATTTGTTAATGGTATGGTTTGTGTGCACTGAGGCTCATCGGTTGAGCTTTGCATTTGTATAATACATGTACATGCAGTCAGGCTCCAGAAGACAGAGAAATAAGGTGTTTGTACTATAGGCCTGCACCCTATGTGCCCCCTGCTGCATCCGATTCCGTCCAGTATGAATAAATCCCTTTTCATGGTAACTTTTGTTTTTGCTAAAAGGGCCCAGGTGTTCACATCACAAAGTCTGGATTTTTTATCATCAAAATACTGTATGTATCCGAAGTTTGGCATCATTTAGGCCTAAGTTTAATTTTGTATTATGGGCTAACTATAGACTCCATCCTGCAGGGGAGGAAAATATCTTTCTTGACTACCGTGATAACATCAATTGTAAAGTCAGCAGCGATAAACCTATCACCTGATGGTATGAACTTTCCCATCACCATTGTACGTGCCCCAGCTCATAGTGGCAAGACAGGTTTTGTTAACATCAGTAATTCCAAACCTTTTCTTGCTTATTATTATGAGTTTGCAGAGCTGCAAGGTCTTGATGATTCTGCATGAGTCTCCCTGAAAATGTCAAAATCTGTTCATGTCTAAATAAGAGAATATCAAAATCTCCCTGATTTGGGAATTATTTTTGTCCACTGAAATGCATGTGACACACAGATATCTCCCTGATTGCTGTGTGGAATCTCCCTGATTTAGGGAATGTTGGCAGACCTGAGTTTGTGCAATAGGCAAGGTATATACGGCACTTGTATATGACACTTTTATACCCATTGTGATGCTTATTTCAGCTGACTTTACTCCACTTAGCATCACAAAAGACAAGACAGTTGCGACTTTCGGTGTTTCTTCCTCTGATTTTTTTTTTCAGTTTATGGGGGAGGGGTTGGGGCGGAGCATATAGTGGATGCAGAATATCAAAAGTTAGATTAGATAATGTTGGATACACATTTTGAGATCAAGTACAGTTCTTTAATTTTTGATTTGTAGACCTATATACCAGTATTTGCATCAGCAGAAGTCAGCATAACTTCAATATCAAGGGAACTTAAATCGGCTCTCCGCCATTAAAAGACACACCTAATTTTCTATCTGCCAACTAAAAAGCGTAGTAAGCTCCGGATATTGCCCTCTTGGTCTATTGGTCTCGAGCTTTCCGGTAGTGACGTTTTGTTATGATATAGTGTATCCAAAGTTGTTTCAACCTTGATCGTTCGAATCAACCATGGTGGTATGGCAATAATTATCATAGATTTCGAAAAGCAGCAAAATCAGAGCAGTGATATATTTAAGAATTGCCTGATTTAATTCATCATATACGGATAACTATAATAATAATAATAATAAAGGATATTCATATTGCGCAGCTACTATAATAATATACTCTACTGCGCATTACACAATGACATACATACAAGAAATTCAAACAGAAAATACATTATTTCAAAAAGATGACTTTTTAACCTTTTTAACTATTGATACGAAGACGTCAATTCTTTACGGATTTCCACAGCAGTAATCAAACAGAAACCTACACTAACCCAGGCGTTGCCTCACACATTCAATGGGTTACCTGTTCGAGCCCCATAATCCGAAATAGCATCGTTTCCTGCGTAGTGAGCACAACCAGTCTTGTGTACCATTGTGTTTTTTCCTCTGTTTTTGTGGGTGTATTCTTGTTTTGTTGTTGTTTTTTTTAATTAGCAAACACACTCTGTCCCTATATATGCCCAGTCATACGACAGCTCATGAAACGTGTGCCCATAGGTGAGACATGACTATTAAATGCATATAGATGACCCCGCCTCACTTTTTACGACAAGCAGGATCATGGACACCCACCGAAGAGTGGTCTGTTTCAGACCCATTAGGAAGCACATCTTACACAATATACCAACCAGTGTGTAATCTTGAAAGACTGAATAAGGAGTACTTCAAAGAATGAGACGAAGAAACTATAGTGAGCGAAATGAAGAGGAATAGAAGAAGAAGATGATGATGATGATGAAGAAGTAGAAGCAGAGGAGGAGGAGGAGGAGGAGGAGGAGGAAGAAGATGATGATGAATAATTAGAAGATGAAGAGGAAGAATGAGAAGAACAGGAAGAAGAAGAAAGACGAAGTTGGAGAACGGTCGTCTGCTTCCGTTAACACTTACCCAATAATTATTCAAATGTACGTATGTCTATTTTCTGCCCACTCGTGTTTCCGGTATAAAGTGTTGTTAATATTGATGCCCATTTACTTTGTGAGTCTACCAGCTGATTAATACGCAAGATTCATACCCATGTTCAACGTATACTTCAGTACATATACCTTTGATAGATAAAGAGTTCGAGTGAAACTGAAACAGAATCCGTCAAAAGCGGACCGAAAATGAAAGAAATTGAACTCCAAGGTTCGGTATAGATGCTCTACGGAAGCAGTGATGCAAGGAGTAACCATTATTACAATTAAAGGGATTGTACAGTAGGAGCCTACTGGTTGAGGTGGGGATTCATGTTTTGAACATTCCTAATGAGAAACCTCTGATGAAATATGAAAGAGCATGTAATTTCAAGGAGGATTCAACGTTTATTAAAGAAAATTGGTTTTCAACTGGCTGAGATATCAAAAAAAGTGATAATAATAAAAGGCGACAGGCCACGCTTTTTATTAGGATCTCTTTGTTTCACCTTGTTTTTGGATATCTCAGCCATTTCAAAACCGGTTTTCATCAAATAAACTTTTGATACCCCTTAGAATTGCATGCTCTTTGACATCTCATAGAGTGGTTTCTGAATATTTCGCAAAACAATAAAAGCTAAATCCTCACCTCGAACAGAACTGTACACACCCTTTAAAGTGGAGTAGGTGAGGATGTCACTATGTCAGAAGTCTCTAATTGACCTGAACGGCCAAACCTGCCCCAGCGGCCACCTGTCTATATAGCGACCGCTCTTTTTGTCTCCCTTGAGTGGCCGCTTTAGACAGGTTAACTCGACTGCATTAGCATCATCACAAAATTCCCCGTTCTCAGGGTTTTGTCCTGGGCAGCAAATTTCATAGACATGTGATAGCCTATCTTAACCAAATACTTTTTATATGAGGAAGGGTTTGTATAGCTGCAAATCATCCACGGAAAAGTATGTCTTTATGACATATTTTTGGAAGAGTTTTAAGGTTGATACTATCGTCACCGTTTCTACTTTGTTTTATGTGATTAGTTCCATGTATCACTGCTTTGTGAAACCAAGTTTAGAGACATCGTAACTTTTTAAAGTCATTTTGCGCCTTTTTTCCATCCGAGTTTGATAAAAACCTCTTCATTTCTGCTCGTTTTATGTAACTCTACATTAAAGTCAACTTCAACATGGTGTAAAGTCGAACCAGAGTGAGAGAATTATAAATGAATACAAGCAATTCTATTGTGATATTGCGTTACAGAACAAAGTTGAAAAAACTGTTAATTGTGTACGTGTCAAAACGAGAGAAAGTCCTCACCAATATAAGACACGTGATGGAAGATTACAGTTATAATTGGTGTAAAATTTCTTTTCTCACCGTCGGGGTCGGTGTTTCCCGGAAGTCCGGACGGGGAAAAGGTCAACTTGGACACATCCGCGGGCATGCGAGTCGAGTCGTAAACCCGGTCGGAAACGGAAGTTAGACAAGAGCATGCGCGTGGCGTTACGAGGTATACTTCGACCATGAATTTTATCAGAAGCGGATGTAAGGCTCAGTCAATTACACTGTGCTCACAAGCGGCAATCGTGTAAACAAGAAATGGAATATTCCGGGCCTTGTCACGCAATTATTATAAAATCTTGCTAAGATTACTTATAGTAATGATAACGTTATCGAACGTTGAAGCGCAATTTCGCATGATCGAGTTGAGAGTAAAATACGGGTAAAGAGAATAGCAGAGGTTTTGTCAAAGTTCAAAATGTTTTCCTCTATCAGTCGATTTTGGTCATAAGCACACCTGACAATGTTTCCACTCCGTTTGTAAATAAGGTAAAAGAAACAAGAAGAAGATTGATTTCAGAGATTACTTGTAGTTGCTATATAATTTAGTGGTTTACAAACCCTTTGCCCTTATCAGTAGTTTTTTCGAGGCTATTACTGGACTAGAATAGTTTGATTATACCTTTCACTTTACTTTCACCTAAACATTTTATGAATTCGTTATTTAACATTCTCTCTATATTCAAAGAGTTACTCCCAGTTCATTTTCCATATATCGCTTTCTCTCCGATTATGAGAGGATATTTACCACATTAGCGTAAAGTCACAGAGATCACAATACAAAATGAATTGCAGTAGAACACCATAATAGCTTTCATGTTTCCGTTGTCCTAACTTACGTCAGGCAGATTACTGTACACGGTCATGTGAAAATTGTACTTTTTAGTTCCATTTCTTCGAATCCTCTCGTGGCCTTTTCCTTGAATAGTGTAGAGGGTGTAGAGGATGCTACAACTTTCAGTTTAGAGGTTATTTCCTGATTAAAGTAATTAACTTACGAAAGTATGCATTGAAAGGCATTATTACCCAGAAGTTTTCTTAAAGACTATGGAGAAATTCTAACCGATTCCTCAACTGATTTACATTTTTTTTTCTCCTGTTTTTATCGTTGAATTCACGGGAAAGAAATGTTTGTTTGAGATTTATTTTTCTTCTTCAGTCCCATAGCAATCTTTGTGCTTTCTATAACAAAGCGCTTTCTGCGGCTATTTTCATCGATATCCATGTTCCTTACATATTTATTTTACATCTTTATTTGGAGATTTGGTTTGTCTTTTTTTGTGCCATATTACATCTGTTTCTTTCTGCACTAATTAAATTTATGTTGTCAAATGTTGTGAAATTTCAATTACTGTAATTACTTTTTAATAAGTTACTAACATTTTATGATTATAAAATTGTCTTTTCTCTTGATTACGACGTTAATTGTATTATATTATGTATTGTGTTATGTATTATCGGTTGTATTATTTTATCTATTTTTGAGATGTGGAACACTCTTAAAACGTCCGGGTCAGAACTGACCCGGAAAAGGGTCCGTTGGAGTCACACTACGTTCCAGGTCAAAAATGATTTGGAATATGGTCATGAAGACCCGGAATGGTGTCACCCTGACCAAAGCTATGACTCTGAATGGGTCATGTCTGACCCCATTCCTTGTCATTTCTGATCCGGAACGAAGTGTGGCCCCAACAGACCCTTTTCCGGGTCAGACTGACTCGGATGTTCTTAGAGCGAACAATAATAGATTAAATCGAAAGCAACTGTATACTTTACTGATATCGCAGAAATTAAGGCAGATCTGAAATATGGGAGTAAATCAATCAAATCAAATCACTTTACAATCATGAGAATATTCTATATTTATGAAGATCCTATTCCTTTTTCTTTTTATTCGGGGTTATAGGAAAGTTCATAAAACATCAATGCCAGCATAAATCTTAAAACTTATATCAAATTCACTGAAGCAGTAAAGTGTAAGATTTATGCCTCCTGATATACCATATTCGTATAGCTTATAAACCAGTATCTATGTCGAATAAAAATTTTCCAAGTTTACAATTTTACAAGTGTGATGAGTAAAAGTCAGTTTACAGTGGTCTAGTAATAGGGAACATGAACATTTGCAATATATTCAAAGAGCCTGCATTCCAAATGAATAAATGAATGTATAAATAAAAATATGCTACAATTCCACCTTCAATAATCCATTATCATGAAGAACACTATAGCTGTTGGCTTGTTTTATGCGTCCGTTTTCCTAGCTCCTTTCCGGCAGATTTCGACAAGGTCGCGTGAGAATTTTTATTTTTTAAAACCCTACTTCCTGGAAACCCCTCTTATCATGTCACAGTGTACAGGGCTTCCACCAGAGGATGTTATAACTTTCAATTTTGATGTTTTTTTCTTGATTGAGGTAATTAACTTACGGAAGTTCGCATCGGAAGATGTTATTGCCCTCTAAACTCTCAACTAATTTTCATCGATTCCTCAACTAATTTACGAATTTATTAATCGCCGAATTCTCGAGAAAGAGAGTCTTTTCTCTGAATAGAGTGTTCAGTTTCGGTGACAATTTTGTTTAATTCCTTTTCCGGCGAGGTACTTGACATTGGTTGAGTCTATCCGAAGCAGCATAGAATGTTTGGTCAGCTCTTGGTGTTCTTGAAATATTCTAATTTGAACGTGTATGACATGGAAGAATATTATGGCACTAAGTTAGCAAACATACGCACAGAGCCCATTTAAAGTCATTCAGTTGGTCATGAACACTTTTTCTATAAGAATGTGATAATGATTTGATCACTTTGAATAAGCTGCTAATCAAAATAATCACTGCAATAGCTATAGGATTCAGTTTTGGCGTATTTAGGCGCTCCGTTATGACTTTCTTTTGTTTGACTTGTTCTGCACTAAGTGTGTGAGCATGCGTGTGTGACTGTGTGTGTGTGTGTGTGTGTGTGCGTGTGTGTGCGTGTATGTGTGTGTGCGTGTGTGTGCGTGTATGTGTGTGTGCGTGTGTGTGCGTGTATGTGTGTGTATGTATGTGTGTATGTGTTTGTGTGTCCGCGTGTATGTGCGTGTATGTGCGTCGCGCTACCGCAGATAAGGACATGAATGACAAGTGTATTTTTGCACTTGTTCATTTGCTTTGCGCTTGCTTATTTTACAAGTTTTGTATATGAATGCGTTATATAGTATTGGGGAATGCTTCATAAAACTTTGCTTTTAGCAGTCTCCCAATCTAATTTCCATTTCATTACTTAAAAGAGACCTCCGAATGATTTTCATATTTTTTACATTTGAACCACTATAAATTAGTTATATTAAGGACAGAGTTTCAGTATTAATGATAATTGGGATGAAAAGTAAGAATATTTTCGAAATTTATAACAAATTGCAATGAACAAGGATGATGACATGGCAGGTTCCCCATTAGAACTTAGTAACACCAACATTTGCCCATGTAATGGTGCAATACTGTAAATATGGGAGGACAAGAGAATTATACAACATAAATAGCTGCTTTTCAGGGAGCGTATTACGTAACTTGCATAATATACCAATATGTTTCGAAATTTTATTACAAATCAAAGAGCGGTGTTCATTAAATCTTAATTTTTCGTCAAATATAATACCTAGAAATTTAACCGATGTTGATATATATAATTGAACATTATTCATCTTAATTTTAACTTCATCTAAAACATGAGATATTGTGGGTTTACGAAAATACATAACACTTGTCTTTACATAATTAGCAATTAATTCATTAGCATCAAACCACTCAGACACTTTATCGAGCTCAGTATTTGTTTTAGAAACAAGGTACTTAAAATCACTGTGCGAGGAAATAATATTGGTATCATCGGCAAATAATTCAAAATCAAAGGACAAGTTCACCTTCATAAACATGTGGATTTAGTGAAGGCAACAATGTTGGTAGAACGCATCAGTAAAAGTTTGGGGAAAATCCGACAATCCGTTCAAAAGTTATGAAATTTAAAATATCTGTGCACTCACTGCTGGAGGAGAAGACTACTACAGTGTATGATGTCACATGCGTACAACGATATAAAGAAAATAAAAAGAGAATTTAACAAAACTTGACTTTTTGAATAAAGTGCACATTTCCTCGACTTGTTACTGACATATGTTGGGGGTAATTATTATTCCCCCCTGACTTCTGAAAGAGAGAAGTCGAGTGTTCTTTTATTATGTGAGAAAAGTGAGAATATCTTGAATTTTCTTTATACTTTCTTTATATAGTTGTACTCATATGAAATCAAAAGTTATCGTAGTCTTCTCATCCAGCCGTGACTGAGCAGAAACTTCAAAAATTCATAACTTTTGAACAGATTGTCCAATTTTGCTCAAACTCTCACTGATGTGTTCTACTCATATTGCTGCATTCACTCAACCCACATGTCTATGAAGGTGAACTTGTCCTTTAAAGAAGGAGGTTGCATAACATAAATCATCGATATATAAAAGAAACAGGAGAGGGCCCAGTATATGGATCCCTGGGGGACTCCACACTGGACCCTAGAATATAATGAACTACAGTTATTGTAGAAAGTAAATTGGTATCTTTCATCTATAGATAGCTGTGGAACCAGTCCCACACTGTACCCCCTAATGCCAAAGTAAGATAATTTGTACAAAAGAATATCATGATTAATCAGATCGAAAGCTTTGGTTAAATCAAGAAAAGTTCCGAAAGAGTGCTTATTGTTATTAATATTATTTAAAAGTCTATCATGAAGGTCTATTAACGCATACTCGCATGAATGACGTGCCCTGAAATCATATTGGGAATTATTTAATAATTGGTGTTTGTCCAAATGAGAAATTAATCTATTTTAAACATTTTTTTTTCCTAGAATTATCGAAATACAAGGCAACAAAGCTATGGGTCTGTAATTAGAAAATGAAGGTTTATCTCCCCTTTCAAAAACAGGTATTATTTTAGCAATTTTTGATTTTTTGGAACCCTTCCACAACATAAAGATGAATTAAATATATGTACTAAGGGGGAAACAACTGAATAAATTAACATTTTTAGAAGGGAAGTACTTAGTTCATCGAATCCTGTGCTGTTACTGTTCGTGAAACTTTTTACAATATTAATAATTTCGGATTCATTAGTTGGAGCAAAGTACAAAGTTGTTTCACAAGAATGTTTAAGATAAGAAGAAAAGTGAGTCATGGAAGTGTTATTCAATTTTTCAAGTGCAATTGATGCAATATTTGAAAAAAAATTCATTGAATTCATTTACAATGTGCTGGTCATTAGTAATTTTTTCATTATTCTTTACAAAAAAGAAGGGAAAGCATCTTTATTTTTCTTACCAATGAGACTATTAATTATTGACCAAACTCTAACTAAATTATTCCTATTCATCTGAAATAAATCACCAAAATATTGTTTTCGAGCGGCTCGCAAAACTGCAATTAGTTTATTACGGTATGGTTTAAATTTCAATTCGGACGATTTATGTACTACGTGATGGGAAATTATGAAAATCGCCTGGAATGTCCCTTTAATTGAAATAAGATGCGTTTCTGTAGTGGTGCTCATGGAATATACTATTTTGCATTTGTAATGCATGTATATTGTTAGGCAATTATCAAATGAAATGTCTCTAAGCGCTATAGGGGAAAAAGGAAGAAGAAGAAAAAAGAAAGAAAGAAAGAAAGAAAGAAAGAGAGAAGAAGAAGGTACAGTTTCAGAGGTGGTTAGACATGAGACATAAGGCTATTCAATAAACATGGATTGAAATTTGTCTATCGAGTATGTATATCAGGTGACGCAATGAAAGAATGAATGAATAGATAGATTAATTAATTAATGTGGAGGTCAAAATGTGCACTGGAGGTCACGGGCCTACGTTGAAATCAGAATTGTAGGTCTATTTTTTTTTAAATTCATTTATTCATTCATTCATTTTGGATGTGAGGTTGGCGAGTTATGTAAATGACAAAATGCCTTATGAAACCTTAATCATACCTTAAAGGACAAGTTCACCTTCATAGACATGTGGGTTGAGTGAATGCAGCAAAATAAGTAGAACACATCAGTGAGAGTTTGAGCAAAATCGGACAATCCGTTAAAAATTTATGAATTTTTGAAGTTTCTGCTCAGTCACGGCTGAATGAAAAGACTACTATAGCTTGTGATGTCACATGAGTACAACGATATAAAGAAAGAATAAAGAAAATTCAACATATTTCCATTTTTCTTGCGTAACAAAAGAACACTCGACTTCTCTCTCTCAGAAGGCAGGGGGAATAATATAACCCTTAATATACGTCAGTAGCAAGTCGAAGAACTGTGCACTTTATTCAAAAAGTGAAGTTTTGTGAAATTCTCTTTTTATTTTCCTTATATAGTTGTACGCATATGACATCATACACTGTAGTAGTCTTCTCTTCCAGCAGTGACTGCTCAGATACTTAAAATATTCGTAACTTTTGAACGGATTGTCCAATTTTCCTCAAACTTTCACTGATGTGTTCTACTAATATTGCTGCATTCTCTCAATCCTTATGTATATGGAGGTGGACTTGTCCTTTAAAAAGATATACCCCTATACTTTGATCCTTATCATTAAAGGCGGGATGTATGCTGAGTGCACTATTATATCTCTTAGAAATAATCATGTAATTATGAACAAAAAATATGAAAACATTGCAGGTGAAATCGTACTGCAATCACGAAAAGTATAGTAGAGAAAGGTTTCCTAAAAGTATACACATTGCATTTCTCCTTCATTAGATTAATATCTGGTGGAAC
Source organism: Diadema antillarum (assembly GCF_040938485.1). NCBI lineage: Eukaryota > Metazoa > Echinodermata > Echinoidea > Diadematoida > Diadematidae > Diadema > Diadema antillarum. The sequence goes on from NW_027271818.1 coordinate 304,958, forward strand.
ACAATAATGGTAGAACGCCACTGCTGTTATGATACCGTTTTTAATCGTACTTCCATGACTTCACACAGATTACAAGCATGGTCAAGTGAGATTTTATATATTCCAGTGATATACCTCCTCGAGCCCCCTCGGAGCCCTTTTCTTCGAATGTCTACAGGAATTTCACATCATAATTTTACAATATTATATTTCCCAATTAAAGAAATTAACTTTTAGGGGAAGTTCCGTATCGAAAGATGTGATTGTCGTGCCGTTTCCCTCTTGGCACTGAATAAATTCTCATCCATTCCTCAACTAAATAACTACTTTTTCTCTTGCCGGGGTCACGGGAAGGGAATTCATTCAATTAAATTCATTCTTGCTCCTCAGTGGCGTGATAGAGTCGTGTATCCTTATGATTAAAGTCATTAACTTGCGGAAGTTCCGTATCGAAAGAAGGTATTGTTATGGCAGTGCCTTCCTTTAGACTCTGGATAGACTTTTACCGATTTCTCTACAGAATTCATATTTTTCTTTATGGCCGAGTTCACGGAAAGAAATCATTTAATTGATTTGGGGTTTTGTTTTTGTTCTTCAGTGCACTGCATGATGTTGTTTCTTCCTGGGCGAGGTAGTTAAGTACTTCATTATAGAGCAAGCACAGAACATTTGGTTCACTATTGAATTCTTCTGATTGAAAGATATTAAAATAATGTTAAAACGGAAATAAGTGCCTTCTCTAAATGAAGGATTAAGAAAGTAGAGAAGACCAAAAGTTTGCTACAAATTTGAAAAACACCAAAAAAGATAACAAAAATGCTGATCCCCTTTATAAATGACACACTGAGCCCGGTTTATGCCGTTTATACTGACTATTGCTAAACTGAAGACATATTGTATTTGTATGTATTCAAACATTTTTATTAGCCTCTGTCAATGACCTTATAGCTGTAGGTGCCTATAGTCATCGCTAGGGGCAAGCCAGTTCAGCAGTGAGAGACGGCATGTCGCGCTAGGCTTTGGCTCTCTTCGTTCACGACTGTCAGCGTGAAGGCCTTGAAAATAGACTACTAACATATATTTTCCCGTGGGAAAGTTCTTGCCTCCAAACTATGCTCTAAAATGGCATGCATTCTCATCTATATCAATGATGTACGCATTTTGTACATTTCACTTGTACTTTCACCCCCCCCCCCCAAAAAAAAAAAAAAACAACACTGCATTTTGTCTTTATTATCACCGCTATTTCTCGAATGCAGTAAGGCTTAGGATTAGAGTTCAAGCTCGTTCTGCAGTAGAAGGATTTCTCTCTAAGAAGTATCAGATCCACTACAGATAAAAGAAAATATGGTGTGTGTGTGTGTGTGTGTGTGTGTTTGTGTGTGTGTGTGTGTACGTTGTCAATCCTCTCATGGGATCGTTACCTCCGTTGTATTTTTCTTTTTATTTTGTTTTCTCGTTGTTATGTTTGTCTTGTTTCCTATCATCTCGCCTATGTTTTACCTGTATATCATTCGTTTTACTGAACCTTCTTCTTCGTAAGTGCCATCTTCAGTCCGAAGGTTGGCGACTATGGACCTCCACTGTGTTCTGTTCATGTCCGCCTTACTACATGCGGCCACACTCTTTCCTGTCCACTCCTTTATGTTGTTACACCACACACTGCGCTGGCGTCCTCTGCATCTCCTGCCTTCAATAATCCCTTAACCAGTGCACTTTTTTGGATGTTCTTGAATTAGAACATGGCCAAAATATTTGAGTTTTCTTGATTTAATGTCTTTCATCAAGATGATCAGATGATCTAGAACATACTGATTTGTTTTCCTGTCTGACCATGATACCAAACGGCCCAGGCGTCTGAATATCCACATCTCGAATGCAGCCAGCCTTTTCATATCATTCAAGTACAATGTCCATGATTCACAACAGTAAAGGAGAGTTGAATACACGTAACATTTTACTAGTTTGAGCTTGGTTGCAGTAGATATCTTCCTTGATGTTAACACTTCACTCATTTGGGTAAACTTAGTTTTAGCCATTCCAATTCTTCTCCTAATTACTCCACCATTCTTCCCGTCTTCATAAACATTTTTCCTAAATATGTGAATAATTCACTGACTTGTTCCAGGAGAGTGTTACTGATAGAGATGTTTACCTTGGTATTTCCACCTTTCGAGATATTACCATCGTTTTGGTCTTTTTTCACATTCATGTCCAAGCCAAATGCCTTACTTTGGCGGTATATGACATCAACAATTGTTTGCAGGTCTTGTTCATTATCAGCTATAGCAACACAGTATCATCCGCATATCTCAGATTATTCATCATTACTCCACTAACGTTAATCCCAGCCATGTTTTCAATGCTTTTAAAAATGCATTCTGTGTATAGATTAAACAAACTACTGTAGGTGACATGATGCATCCTTGACGAACACCTCGTTTGATTTCTGCATAATCGGAAAATTCATTGTCAATCCTGACGCATGCCCTTTGGTTCCAGTACTGGTTTGCAATCACTCTCAGATCTTTTCTGTCCATCCCGGTATTGCGGAGACACTCGAAAACTTTCTGGTGCTGGACTCAAATGCCTTGGCATAATCAATGAAGCATACATAGAGGTCTTTTCCCTTTTCCAAGCACTTCTCCGTAATGATACGCAGAGTAAATAATTATGGCATCGCGTGTCCCAGAACCAAATTGAACCAAAACTGTGGAATTCACCCCCCCCCCCCCCCTCTGCACATTACCAGTGCCTCATCTACATGACGTGTATGAATTCATTTCACAGCAGATTTAAGAAATACCTGCCATGCCTGTTATCAATGCACTGTGAAAAGTAAGACTTGCCACAATAGTCGATCCAGGGTTGATAGACGAGCATACATGTACAATATTTTTTTTTCGTTGTGGTGTCTATGGATCTGTACCTTGCTCTCTTTTTTCCTTCTTCTTCTTTTATGTATTTGTGTGTGTACGTGTGTGCGTGTGCATTTGTGTGTGTGTGTGTGTGTGTGTGCGCTATACTTCTCGGGACATATCATCATCAGGGCCCCGTATCATAAAAGTTGTTATCAATAAAAAGTTACAATAGTTGTTACAAGCTACTGAAATCCTTACGTCTGATTGGCTGAGAGCGAATTTGTCATAGAAATGTGACAGTTATTACTGATAGCAAGTTTTATGAAACGGGGACCTGATCTTTGTATAGCTATCGTGTTCCTTGTAAATGTACCTTTGTGATTGATCTGATTTAAATTGAATAAATGTGTTGAAATTGAAAGTCAGTCCTTCCTATAAGTAGTCTTTATGTTGTCTCAGTCTTGTTTTGTGTCTGTTCGTATGATCGTTTGTTGTTTATGTTTGCGTGTGTGTATGTGTGTGTGTGTGTGTGTGTGTGTGTGTGTGTTTGTCCCTTTCTTTTAGTGGATATCAAACTTTGTTGTCGTTGTTGCCGTTTCAAGAAATTTTTCATTGATCTATTTTCTATAAGAGGGGCCCACACTCAAAAACTTGTTTATTCTTTTTCAATCCATGTTGTCTTGTTTACATTATTTGGGCCACTAAAGAATGTAAGATGTATATCAAAGTTATTGTCGAAAATAGAAATGAGCTTGATTAATGTTCCTCACGTGCAATTTGTCAGTGTGTTGAAAATTCTGCTCGTGTCAGAGAGGTATACGCAAATTGGTCTACGTTCTGGATGTCGTTTGCACATTCTATTTCACATTCCAAAGTTGCCAGTCATACTGTAAACAAAAACTGGATTTGAATTACGTTGGATCGTGATTGCGTCAACGGGATTAAGATAAAGCAACGGTTCATGAGGCTTCCATGAGACTTTTGACGTCAGTTTCAACAATGGGTCATTGGACATGAACGAGTCGACTTATTAGGCATCCGGGTCACGTGAATAACGTCCCCGTTCAAAGAATCATACAGTCCTTATGTTTACAACATGGATCTGAACTTACCTACGGTATATCAATAGTGTGGGGATGATCCAATCAATATCAACTTCCTTTTCTTAACTTTATTCTTTGTGTTAGATATTGTGCACGGGGATCGATTAAGTAGGTCAAAGCACTTTCGCGATAGGTTGTTTGGTTTGGTTTGGTTTTCGTCATAAAAAAAGACATACAAATGAAATGACTTTACAAATATACAGAGTTTACAGAAATGCAATGTTTTACAAGCATATGCAAATAAGAGAAAATTAATATCATTGAAAAGTAAGATTTTACAGACAGAGAACATAAACAATAATAACAAAGACAAGGTAATAGATGAGATAGAGTAAAAACGGCTGGAAAAGCCATATTCAGCGACACTATTATAGAGTCACTGGTCTTCCATGGGGACCAAAAGAAAAAAAAAACAAGATAGAAAAGAGGGGGAGGAAGGGGGGGGGTCGTATCGTCTTGTAACAATAATAATAATTTTCAACATTATCTTCTAATTCTATATAGTTAAAGGTCCTCAAATCATAGTAATCATTAATGACACAAACATCATACATAAAAATCTTTGAATTATTCATGGAAATAAAACACCATTGAGTCTTATTCATTCTAATTATTTAGAAATGATCGCTTAGATAAAACAATTGTTGGGCAGTTGCGAATACAAAAAGGGAGACTATTATGCAACTTTATACCTCTATAAAAAAAAATGTGCGTTTACAACTATTTGTTTGAAGTTATGATAAAGGAAGATCATTATATCGAAAATGATAGGGTTTATCAATATATAATATTCTCTTGCAAATAACTGGGTATTAAATTATTGTTAAAGCTTTCCGCAAGTTTTAAATCGTCGTCTTACATGCTCTTGAGAAAGTGACTAATATTTGTTTTTTTCTATTTTGTTCCGACTTACAATAGCTTGAAACCACAAAATACAGGGTAGTTCCGGCATTTTTCTAAAACGTGTTATATGAATTTGGCAAATTCAGAATGAAGGTGTAGTTTTCTCTCTCCCCTCTCCCCCCCCCCCCCTCTCTCTCTCTCTCTCACCTATCCCCCATTCATCATGATTATCATCATTAATATCATCATTAACCTAATTGTTGTGAATGTGATCATGGTTAGGCCTATACCTATCATTATTGTTAATCGGTACTTTCACCATTGTTGTCATAATTATAGCCATTTGGATCATAATCACCATCAGTAAAAAGCCTTCAACTCCATAAACGTGTTTGTACTGCTCCTTCTGATGGTCCTGCTATACTGGTGTTTATTTTCTTTTATTTCTTATTTTAACACGCGTGTCTGTGGAAAATTATTTACAAATGTGACACCTGATATCAGTTCAATTCTCGGTATCGCCAATGCGCAGAAAACTTCTGCGCACGCTGAAGAGCCCTGTCACAGATGCACTGTGGGATTTCTCGGTGCAAGATGGCCATTGTCGCTTTCGCTTGTGTCATGGCGTCGCAGTGGTGGTTCCCATACGATTCAATGGACTCATTTGTCTGCGCACGGCACCTATATGTGTTGGCGATACCGAGAATTCCAATTCTTTTCGTAATCTCTAAATAACCAATAGCACATACGTATAGTGTGAATAAAGGGAAAGAGACGTCAACATAAGTTATGAACAAGCAGGGTATATTATACTTTCGATGTGAATTCTAGAAGTGTATTTTTTTTGAGGGGTCAATGGGTTGAAGAATGAAGACGGGGAAACCCACCAAGCGAAGCTTGTAGACTTTGGGTCCCGCCAGTTACAACATTCATACAAGAAAAAAAAAATGTGTGGTCACCAATACGAATACAATAGATATCACTCCACGAATATTGACCAAATTGAATGCTATCATTTTATTATGATATACAGGATTAGACCACCTCCCTGGTATATATGCATATCCTGTCCAGCAATAATCAACGAGATTTCGAGGCAGGAATTGAATCGATCAACGCTATAACCATTACGTAGTGAGAACAGGACCCGATTCGTCTTTCCCATTAAAGGAAATGATAATAATTTATTACAGTTTTGGTTGAGATGGGGCTTCCGAATTCTAACTTTTTATGAGATAGTTAGAAACATTTCATGAAACATTTAAAATGCATTTAATTCCAAGAGGAACTCAAAGTTTATTTGATGAAAAATGGCAGATATACCCACAAACAGGTCCTAATAAAAAGTTAGGACCCATCTTTATCAGGAACAATTTGTTTTACTTTGGTTTTGGATATCTCCATCCTTTCAAAACTGTTTTTCATCAAATAAACTTTGAATTCCGCTTGAAATTGAACGCTCTTTAATATTTCATATGTGGTTTCGAATTATCTCTCTCTCTAAAAAAAAAATGTATAAAATCAGAATACTCCTTGTCAACCAAAATTATACCATCCCCTTAACCACATCAAAGCACAGTCACACACCTATAGGTACACTGCCAGAATCGTCAAAAACTAAAAATAGCGTCTTGTTCTGAAAGTAAATACGATATTTGTGCTCCTCCCGTGTCATTTAGTTATGCAGTACCCTCCAAATTCTGTTCGTGTCAGTATCAGTAGCGCATTTTGGTCTACCTTCTGTCCTCTGCATATACATATTAAACATTCTAAAGTTATGAGTCATTCACAAGCAAAAACCTGAATTTGATTTAGGTTGGATTGCGATTGCATCAAAGTGATTATAAGATTGAGCAACGGTGTGCATTTCGTCGGTTTTAGTTCGTTTTGTCTTGTTTTGTGGGTTTACAATGAGCAAATAATAATCCTCATATTTTTGCCAGAGAAGAATGGAAGGCGTGGAGAGAAAGATGGACATAGAAAAAAAAAAACATATTTCAACTGGAAAACTCAAAGCTCGAAGCACATTCTCTTTAAAGGAGCACACGCAGTGTCCACGACTGTATAGGAACAAATAATTATTGTTAAAAAGGCAAGTCCGCTCTAAGTTCAAGCAATATCAAAACAAACAGAAGGTTACAAGTTTCACGAGAGTTTCATCAGACTAAAAAGTGATAGTTCCATGCACATCCTGATCAAGCTGCCTTGCATGAATAGAGTAATCCCAGACGAGCAAAATGGGAAAAGCAAAATACGGACATCAAATTTTGAAAGCATGGACTTGTGGTGAAGTTTCACACGTTTTCATGGAATATTGATCGTAGTCCAAACCACACAAGCAAAATCAGCATGACCAACAGTAATGACGTCACCATCACGTCACAATGCTCGTACCAGTTTGTACGCAGATGTATTCCAGAATAGGATAACAAGGTAGTCCATGATGCAGGTGTTATTGGGCAACTTAAATTCCTTTCCCCTGGGGTCATCATTGCTATATTATTATGTTATGAAAGAATACAGTAATTTGATCCGAAGATATACTATATATACTTATGTATTTTTCATTTCATGTAAAAAAAGGGGGAAATTCAGTGAAGTTTGTCTAAACATGTCAATTGGAAACTTATGAAGGTGATTGCATCATCATCTCCACCAATTTGCGTACCACGTGGCTCACCCAAATATCGTTTCGTAAAAATATGTGAACATTCTTTAAGTTCGAAAACTTTTATGTATTTTTAGGACATATTTGATTAAAATAGGTCCCATTTGATTGGAAAATTGTTATTGTATACTTTTTAGGGAACTTGATTTAAAAAAAATCCCATTTGATTAGAGAACCTTCACTGTTTCTGGGTGAACGGTGGTATGTTGGGTAAGACTCCCGACTTCAAAACGGAGAGTCCTACTGAGTGCGTGGATCCTAGGACAAGGCGTCTTTACCCTCGATGTCTCTCTCGAGCCAGGTGTAATCTAAAGTGGCACTGCTGGAAATGCTGGGCTGTGGTATGAGGATAATGGCAGAGTCTTCTGAAGAACAGTGCTAACACTGAAGAAGCTACACCCTGGATACATAAGACCGTATTTTCGTTATTGTTACCGTTATATCAGTCATTAATAGTACTCCATTTTTTATGCCAAGTTTGAATAACGAGCTCATTATCAAACATTTCCACATGCACAGCGAGATACTGTAGTCGCAACCGCATTATTTACACAAGAATAGTGGTGTGATGATGTCATCGCCTCGTATCACGTGATTGATCCAGATATCCTCGTCCCGTAAAAACATGTGGAAAAGTTTAAGATTCATAACTTTATCATTTTTGTCCGTTAGGTCCGAATTGATAGACCCTCTACCTGTCGCAATCTGGGTGTGATGCTAGATTGTAATATGACTATGTCTCATCAAGTTTCTAGCATTTGTAGATCTGTAAGATACCAACTTCGCAATATCGGCTTCATTAGAAAATATTTGAACCGATCTTCTAACGAAAAATGAATTAGTCCATGCTTTGATATCCTCTAGTCTCGATTTTGGAAACTCTGTCTTATTTAACTTACCACAAACTCAGCTCTCCATGCTATTTAAATGCGGCAGCGCGCATCATTACACTATCAAAGAAGCACACTCACATCACCCCTATTCTGAGATCACTTCATTGGTTAACAGTCAAAGATCGCATTATTTTTAAGATTTTGATATCGACTTTTCATTGCATTCAGGGCGCTGCTCCTCAGTATAACATTGACTCACTCCATAATTATATCCCTGTTAGATCTCTACGCTCATCCCACTCCGATTCTCTGATAATTCCAAGATTCACTACAATATGGGGCACACGTGTCTTTGGCCATGCTACTCCCACCTTATGGAATACAATGTAACTTACCTTCAGCCGTAAAAAAATTGTTCTTCATCAGACTCCTTTAAAAGCAGTCTAAAAACTCACTTGTTTAATCCTCAATTTGATTACTCATTTATATGTACTTGATATTTGTATGTCCTTTACATCTCTTTCACTTTCTCTTCCTTCAGCGCCTTGAGCACTATGCAGAGTGGATTTGGCGCTATATAAATCATATCAATTATCATTATTATTATTACTGCTACGTTTGTCTAATAATACTATACCCCATTTATTGAAGCCAACTCTGCATGGCGAGCACAATAGGCCTATCAAACATTTTCAGTATGTACCCGGAGTCCTGGCTATAATTTAAAGAATAACAAAAAAAAAAGGGGGGGGGAGGGGATTTCTCACAGTCCCAATTGTTCTGAGAATATTGAGTTTGTTTTTACGTTTTGTTTTTGTTGTTGTTTGATCATCGCGAATGACACTATCCGTAGAATGTTTCTATGGTTACAATCACGTGTGTCTGATCAAAAGTTGTCGGTGGAAATTGTAAATACTGTAAGTCCTATTTCGCAATCGGTTTCGACGGTTCCCCCTTGTAAAATGTTTTCCACGGTAAAGTTTTTTTTTTTTTTAACGCATGACAGCAAAACAGGCATGAAGGCGCTTGTTCCTTGTCAACTTATAGTATCACCCGCTGCGAAATGACTGCTCTATTTTCCCCTCTTATTGACTCGTGACTATTTCAAGGCAACAGTGATTTCAATGGTGTGGATTGCAATGATTACATTTTCTTTCATTTTTTTTTATTCTATGTTTCGTCTTATTTGATTAACTTTGACTACAGATATATAAACATATCTAGATGTTATGATAATGAGTCAACCTGTAAAGCATCACGTCTCTTTTGTTATCATTTTTTTTCTCAATTAAATAGCGAAGTGATGATGTCACAGGCTTTTGTTATAGATTTGGTTGGAACCAGGTGCGCGTATAAACATTCGATTGAGCCAGGTAATGTTGTTTAGAAACAGTTTCTATGGCGATAGGTGGTTATGACATCACTCTCTGGTATTCTGTGGTGTTTATTTATTGACATCATCGACTTATATTATGACGTATACGTTCTGAGACCCAACCAATAAACATCGCACAGAGCTATGGCTTGTTGGCAATGTCTGGATACAGAGTGACTAATGAGGATGATTCATCACTTTTCATGGTTTGCCTCATTAGGCTTTTGTACGGGGTGAAGAGGTTGCAGTCACTACATTGTCAGCCGAGATACGATTGTTTTGAATTGTGTGAGTGTTTATTATGTGTGTGTATGTGTGTGTGTGTACACGGCAATGGGAAATTTGCGAGGTGATGACATAGATGCGAGTTATGACTTCAAAGTTATTTTGTCATGTTTGTGAAGACCAAACTCGACTCTGCCTCATCTAAATGTTAAAATACTTCACTAATGTAGATAATCTTCAGATTTTAAAAAAGAAATGTAATTCATGATACGACAGTTAATGTTCATCTGTCAAGCGCCATTTGCCAGCTCTATAGGATAGATATAGGACCTACATGTATTTGTTAAAGAAACTGAGTGAGTAATGCATAAACGTCACTGGGCAGATGCAATATTTTGAAGCTATACAGGTTAACACACAAGAATCTCCTATATACCTCCGATGACTATGTGTGTTCAATTTGCTAATAGTTAAAGAGAATATCGATAAGAGACGAAGTTTCCTTTAATCGTTTGTCCATCGTTGACTCGAGATCACTCTCCGCATGGTTATTACCACACAAACAAACCAAGTCTTTCAAATTCATGAATTTCTTCCGTCGAGATGTTTTCTTTGCAACTGATTGACAATTTGCCCTACATCGACGTAAATAAGCACTGAATTGATCAGTATTTTAGTAGTAGCCATGATAAAAATCATGGACGTACATACTCGAGCAGGATTCGAACCTACGACCTCCTCGACCTACGACCATCTCGACGGAAGAAATTCATGAATTTGAATAACAAAGCAGTACACGCTGCATGCTATAAGGATTAGAACCAGCACTTGCTTTCGGGCGAAAGCTCGGTGGTCTAGTGGAGATGACGCCTGTCCGGTGATCAGGAGGTCGTAGGTTCGAATCCTGCTCGAGTATGTACGTCCATGATTTTTATCATGGCTACTACTAAAACACTGATCAATTCAATGCTTATTTACGTCGATGTAGGGCAATTTGTCAATCAGTTGCAAAGAAAACATCTCGACGGAAGAAATTCATGAATTTGAATAACAAAGCAGTACACGCTGCATGCTATAAGGATTAGAACCAGCACTTGCTTTCGGGCGAAAGCTCGGTGGTCTAGTGGAGATGACGCCTGTCCGGTGATCAGGAGGTCAGGTTCGAATCCTGCTCGAGTATGTACGTCCATGATTTTTATCATGGCTACTACTAAAACACTGATCAATTCAGTGCTTATTTACGTCGATGTAGGGCAATTTGTCAATCAGTTGCAAAAACCAAGTCTTATTCAACATACCTCAGCTGTAGAAAGTGCGACTAATTTGCAGGGAACATCATATTACACGTATATAGATAATAATTGAGGAGCAGCAGCTTGCTAGCCTTTGTCGAATGCTTTCTCACTTTCCAGAATTTAAAGGGCCTATCTCAAAATGGAGAAAAAGTCGTCGAGACTGCCGCAATTGATCAGTCACCGGTACCGCGCAACTCGAAAGACCATAAAATAACAGTATACGCTCTCACCAGAAAGACGACTCCATGCAGGGCGACGTGTGAAACGTTTCAAAACAAGGTGACAAACAAGACGGCTATAAACGGGGACGTTGCCGCGACGTCTCTGTGACGTCTCCACAACGTCGCGGGACGAAGGCTGGAAGTAATCGCCACAGTCACGCGGCTGATTGCACTTACGGGGTCTGCCATTCAGAAAGCGCGCCGCTGGATATGCATTTTACCAAGAATTGTCACTAGATGGCGGCGTTGAGAGCTGATCCGATTTCTCTTTTTAAAAAAAGGGAGAAAAATGTGTGGTTTTGCTGGGGTAAGGAAGGTCACAGATCCTACTCGAAATAAAAATCAAATGGATTGGCTTACTGCATTTGAATAGATATTTAATGTCGTCATGCAAAAGGACCTTTCTTTTTTTCAAGTCAACTCTCTTGTTTGTATATTGGGTTTAAGGAATATCAACATAACCAATCAGAAGAGCTGAACTGATGGAATCACGTGTGCTGTCTTTATTTATTTACGGTATTATTATCATTATTATTATTATTATTATTATTATTATTATTATTATTATTATTATTTTGCTAACGCACGGGAATGAAAAAAAAAAATGCAGTAAAGACAGCAAAACTGCATTACGTGTTATGGCAGCCGATTGCTGTGCGCAGTTATCCGTGCGCGCGGCACGAACCGAAACAAACGTTTTGATGCGCACGGCTGATCGAAGAGAGGCCTCCATGTGTATGGCAATACAAAGTTTTACCAGCCGATATCATAGTTCATCTATATCAATTTTATAAAACATATAGGCCTAACGGACAGGTTTATTTAGTAGGCCTAATGCACATTCCAGTTTGCCAATTTTATAAAAACAAATAGGCGTAATGCACAGGTTTAAAGGAGACCCCTTGATAATTTTCAGACTTTTGCATTTATTTTGAACAACTACAAATTAGTTATACTGAGTACAGTTTCAGAATTTATTGTGATAGGGATGAGGAATATGAATATTTTCAAAATTTGTGACAAATTGCAATGAACAAGGATGATGACATGGCATATCGGAAGTGCATTGTAAGATTTGCATAAGTCTAGTTTATCTTACGCCTGTCATCACCATACCAAAGTCTATTATTACTGCATGATAAAGTGAGGCGTTAGTGACTTCTTAATGCATCTCCTCAGATTTCAAATAACATAGGTTTAAGAAATTGCATATAGATTAAATACTGAACGTAACTTGATGTGATTTTCAGTGATCTGGAATCCAGAATTTGTGATCAAAGTCTTCTATCTGCAATTCAACTGGAGCAAACGTTCCATACAAGCGGGCCCATTTCTCGGGCCCAGGTATCCTATGATGACGAACTTCTACATCAACCCCCCCCCCCCCCCCCACACACACACACACACACACAGACAGACTGACAAACAGACAGACACACTTTCCCTCCCTGAATTCATGTCGCTCTCATGAGTTTGACCAGAAAGTTCTGTCGGTGGCAAGATTGCCACCATTTCAAATAATTTGCAGGCTATGATAATTTTTGTATAAACTATGATACTACCGCCAGGGGGCGATATAGCACAACCACTCCCGCAGTGTGTGCTGTGTGTATGCGTTTGGGGGCTTGCGAATCCATGCGTATAGTGTCGGAGAGTTTGATTTCATTACCTCTTACCGATACCGATTACCGATGTTTATATGTTAATGCATCTCCTCGTTATTAAAGGGTTTGAGTCTCCCCCCCCCCCCCAAAAAAAAAGAAGAAGAAGAAGAAGAAGAAGAAACAATAAATAAATAAATAAATAGATAAATAAATAAATAAATACATTAATTAATTAATGCAAATAAACAAATAAATTAATTAAAGAAAAAGAAAACAAAATAAAATCAGTTCATAATATCACAGTGACTGTGTGTAGCAATTAACGACCGACTTTATTGTCGTGTAGATATGGCGTCCTAATGAAGACATTTTCAAACACTGTTTCAACAGCTTAAATGAAAAAAAAAACCCAACAACAACATGATAATTACATCCATTTTACCACCTTCATATATTAGGGATCACAGCTGCTGAAAAACACAGGAAATGATGAAAATCATGTTTTTAACTTTAAAAGATGTAGGCCTATCTTCAAATTATTCCTTGTTTAACGAGTGAAACATATTATATTGAATTTTTTCTTTTTTTTATTTTGATGATAGCCCTATTTAAAAACTTTGAAAATGGCATTCATCATTCCTATTTTTGTCTTTGCATTAAAACCCTAAATTTCCAATTTGACAACTCTTACCTGCAAGGACGGTATGATGTTGTGTAGCAATAAAGGCATTAAGACACGTCGTGAGCTCACTTGATCGTTGAATGTTGATCGACAAGGAAAAAAAGTGAATAGTCTGTGCATTTCCCAGATTTGGGCGACACTCAGTCTCAAACTCTGGTTGCAATCAACTGCAAATATGTATTGCAAACTTTGCAATTGATAGATCAATTGCAACTTGCAATCAATCGCAAGACTTGCGATTGATTCGGGGGATTTGCAATTAATCCCAACTTTCTTACAACATCCCTTAGACTCAAACAGCAGTGTTAGAGTAAACAATTCAAAAGCAATTTAATTTTGTTCGTAGATATCGTGGCAATTATGACAAGAAATGATTATCTTTAAAAAAAAGTTTTGTGTGGTTTTTGTCCATAAGAACTCAATAGGTAAAATTAGACGTCATTTTTCTGTGCCTTTAACCGCAGCTTGGTTTTTGTTCTTTCTCCCCCCCCCCTATATATATATATAATATATCTGATTTGTTTGTCTGTTTATTAGTTATGGGTTTTTTTCCAAGAGTTATTCTATCATAGATCCGGGAGATCACAAATATATGAGGGTGCCACTTGACTAGTTCAGAGAGGTATAAACATGATCCACTGTGGCCGGGTCTTAAACACTATACTTAATATGTTAAGTCTGTCGTGAGCTGACTAAATCTAGTCATAGGACTTATATAGTGTGAGCCACTTACATAGAGGACTATAACATCCTTTTCTAAAAGAAAGGGAATTCAGCGTTAAAGTTACTCTTGAATAGACTGCGACGAAATCGACATTCTTATAGATAAATTGTTTGACCTATGCCTTTTGTCTTATCTTGAATAAGTGACTTTTTGTGACTAGCCAAAATAAGGAAAGATGATACGGAATCGTGATGGAAGTGGACTTCGTTACATGGCAAAAGTCGTCGCAGGTTTGATCTCATTGACACTGCTAACGATGTCGGGTTTCGATCTAGTTCGGTGCCAAAGTTACCCCTCCTCATCGTCGTCGTTCTCATCGAGCCCGTACGACCTGGGGCTGTGTCAGGACATCGTCATCCCTGTTTGTATGGAGGGAATTCCCTACAACTCGACGATCATGCCGAATGTGCTGGGCCACCAGACGCAGGAAGAAGCGGCCGGCGAGGCGGGCAAGTTTTACCCCTTCGTGCTGCTGCAGTGCTCGCCCGATCTCCGCCTCTTCGTCTGCTCCGTGTACGCGCCCGTCTGCAACGTGGTTGGAGAGCCCATCCCACCGTGCAGGCCGCTGTGTGAGAGCGCCAGGGATGACTGTTCGGAAATGATGTCTTACTACGGCTTTCCCTGGCCAGACGCGTTTTCCTGCGAGCAATTTCCACAGGCGGGACTATGCTTCGGTCTTTGATGCCGGTTCACTATCCAAATTCTTCGACGGGGGCTTAAAAAAAACACCAATACCAACGCACCCTTCTTCCTTTGATAGCAATTTCACAACTCTCTTTGCTTTGTTTTGCTTTGTTTTTTTCTATTTGCGTCACAGAATACGGTGAGATGGAAGTTTCTTCATCAGTGTTCACTGATTATAATCCTGTGTCTGCTACCCTCGAATTAGAACACCAATAAATCTGACGTAACCATTGTTCCAAGTGTACTGCCCTTTTTATTTCGCCGAGCTTCCTTCGACGATTGCGGTTCTTTATTGCTGTCTTCCAACCGTTCCCTGCTCATGGTCACACCTGAGACACCCGCTCAGACAGCATGCAAGGTCTACACGACATTTTTTTTTTCGAATAAAAAGAATGAACAAAGAGCACATGCTTCTATATCTCATCCAAAAACATCAGTTCGCCGAAGATTTTTAAGCCATTAAAACAAAACAGTTATAAAGCTAGATGTCATCCAGTTAATAATCCAAATGTTAACGTGGTTCCTTTAAAGATTGGAAACGTTCTTTCACGTACTGCAACGCGAATAGACCGTACCAGTTGGGTGCTTTTTATGTGATGTGCATTTCTCATTACAACTCTGTGTTCTCATTATTTCATTTTTTTTTCTTAGGTGACTTTTATGTGCTCATGCGCAGAATGTAACTTCTTGCCTGTGGGAACCTGTAGGGCTCACACGGGTAAATAATTCCCCATAGAGACGTGTGTTAAAATTCAAATTTCAAAAAATTCTGCCAAATAGCTGGGAGAAATGAGGTGTTTCATCTTCACTAACCTGAATAAGTGAGATATACCCTTTCATCCATCAAATTTCCAAGGCAGGTTCTTCGGCTCAAACTCTGTTCAAGGGTCCGCAAAGCGAGACTACGAGTTCTTTTCACTAAAAAAATCCCCTATTTTCTGTACATGCAGCCAATGAAATATAGTCCCCTCAAATTCCATCAGAAAAGCTTTCATCTTCCAACCAAAATGCAGTTTGTAGAGGAATTCATACTCAATATCTACAGCTATTCAGTATTTTGCCAAACTGCATCACTGATTTTTAATTAATTTTTTCTTCATTTATTTCGGTATCTTTGGTACGAATTTGTGAAGGGGTCTGGAACATTCCATTTTCTTTACAGGTGTGAGCCCTGTAAGGGGTTTTGTCCAAAGTTTAAGCGGCTTCCGGGTTTTCGTATCACTGTGCCCCCGCACTGTGCTCGTGAAGGCTGTTAACAGCTTGTACGCTTGAAAGGAAGAGAATGTTGGAAGAGAGATAGATGTAGATTGGCTACAAAAACCAAGGGCGCCCTTTAAAATACAACTTCCACCCCGCATCCCAATGTCTGCTAGTTGTGTATTTTTAAGTACTCAACATTCAAATTTTATGCGCACATTTCTATAACAGTGGTTTTTCTAGACAACCAGAACTCTTACCGTATGTCATAGCAACGATTAAACACATAGGAAGTGCATTGAGAATGCATTAAAATATAATAGGCCAATGGAATAACTTGTTCGTAGGTAATCATGAATATGAATCCAGGGATATGAATGCGATAGTAAATCGGGGTTTTTTTCAGTTTGTATAGCAAACATTTCTATATCTACAATGGCGCTTTAATTGGTTTGAAATGTATACCTGTGCAATTTGAGATGAAAGAATTTTATTGACCAGTACTATAAACGTCTGAATGTTGGTTAGATTCAATTCTTTTGAAAGAAGAAAATAGTCATAAATCAAAATACATTTTTTCCATAAAACAAATTAATAATTTGTGCATTAGGTCGAAGTCTGAAAAGTTAACATAAAAGTCGAATCCCAAAGGAACCGGGAAATAATTACTCAACTTGCCCAACAGAAAACACAATCATATTTGTATCAATCCGGGATGATTTTTTTTTTTTTTTTGACTTGGCAAATATTTCGACTTAAGCGAGGTCGATTTGGTGGAGGGTGACTGTTCTCATTGTTGTAATTGAAGGGGTCGGTGCAATATAGTGCTAACACACACTTTTGTCAAAATTGAGTTACATGCATTTTCATAATCCTTATCCTTCACTCTAACCTCCGTGAAAATATCATATTTGAATTCAATCAATAAGATGGTTAAAAATGCATGCATTCATGTTTTATTAATGTACATGGACTTTCCAAACATTCAATAGCGATTATCTCAAAATGACTATTGTGTGGGTTAGCACTATATTGCACCGACCCCTTCAATTCTATAGTCATTTTCAATACTCTCAACATAGTCGGAATTATCCTCGTTTTTGCCATGATTTATATACCATTGTCATACTTCTGCGCATTGTTGTCATTATCATTAATTGCAGTCTATAGGATGTTCGTTACAATGAATATTCATAAGTCAGTCTTTATGTTGGTACAGTGGATAAGACTCCCGACTCCCAATCAGAGGACCCAAGTTCGATTCCCGCTCATTACTTACTCAGTGCTTACGTCCTTGGACAAGATGTTTTTATTCACTATGTCCCTCTCGACCCAGGTGTAGAAATGGGCACCTAACCAACGTAAGGGTAATAATAATGGCAGGGCCCTCTGATTAGAATAATGTCAACACTGCAGAGACACCCCTGGATAAAGAAGACATTATTATTATTATTATTATTATTATTATTATTATTATTATTATCATTATTATTATTATTATCATTATTATTATCATATAGTAGTAGTAGTAGTAGTAGTAGTAATAGTAGTAGTAGTAGTAATATGTTTTCAATTCGTACACAATCTTCGGCAGCGTATGTCAATTCTGTTACCGTCTGCTCTGTGAACAAGAAAGAGCTGAAAAAATACATTAATTTTGCTGTACAGTATATTGTCAGACATTTTTTGAGACGGAATTTGCAGAATGTTCTGTGCATAAGACCAATGCAGAAGCATCTTTAACATCGTTCCTTACAATATCGAATGGCAATAATAATAATAAAAACTATTGTAAGTAGCAAATCTGTTACTCTCTACTCTGTGGATGAAAACCACGAAGCAAACTGGACTTAATTCATAATGGGTCAGTCTAAGCATCATTGTCTACAGGATAACGTCCAAGACCTGTATAAAATGTTGTTGCTATAATGCACATTGAATTTCTGTAACATGTTAGAGATTTCTAGCCATCTATGATTATGTTATTTTAGTTTTATTTTCACAGTACTGGAATGAGTGATTCATATGCTTATCATGAATTATTTGACTGTCAATATTGAAATCATTTTTTCTGTTGTTATTTTCATTTGAACTTATTCATCTGTTTCATCTCCTAGTACTTATTTATCTATTATTTTTTGCTCATACTGAAAATACAGCGTACGATCCTATTCAGTTATGATTTGGAAAGATGTGTAAATTTACTTTTTTCGTGGTTTTCTCGAAAGAATAAAACAACTTATGTTAAAAAACACCCCTCTTCCATCGCTTGTTCATTGAAAATTTGCTGAAATTATTATTTCTGAAATTGGTGTTAAACTTGAACCAAGACAAAAAAAAAAAGTCTCGCCGCACAGGGCATAACTGCGATCTGAAAACAATATGATGCAATGACTATGTCATTTCTATTCTCACTAATAAAAAATAATGCGATATTTTAATGCAAGCCAATAGGAAACCAGTGAAGCGACAACAAATGTAATTTTCTTCAATTCAGTTGACATGTGTAGGCCTATACATAATTACGTAACAATTTCAGAATTGTGTAGCAACGTATATGGAACTTATTTAAAGTTCATTACCTCCTATTCTAATCCTGGTTTCACAAAGTTTATTCTATTTCGCCGTTTGCTAAAGTCAAGAGTTTGCCTAAATGGAAGAGACGTTGCCACGACTAATCAGTCTATAAAAATTGCTTACCATCTCACCAAGAAGGCGACTCCAGGGCGAGATCCGAGACGTCTCCAAATAAAAGATGAGAACTTATTCGCTCGGAATTCGCAAAGACGTCACCGCGACGTCTCCAAAACGTCTTAGTCACTGGAGACGTTTCTGCGACGTCTCCACATCGTCGCTAGTCTGGCTTCCAGACCGTGTCTGCTCGTAATTATCTTCCTTTCCAGAATATCAGCACCCTCTAACGACAAAAGAAGGTTGTGTTGCTGTTTTTTGTTTTTAATGGCGTGTATCACTCAGAATTGAGTATGTACGCCAGGTTTGTCTGGATGGCTTGTCTTCGGCTCGGGAGAGGCAACGCGGAGGCTGAGTAGGAGTATAGTAGGCAAAGGGTCTGGAAACCAGACTATATCGTCGCCGGCAGGTTGCCATTAGGTCTCCGCAAGGTCGCGGAGACGTCTCCGAGACCCGTTGGAGACTGGAAAAAGTCTCCGAAAGGAAACAAAAGTCGAGCATGTTGGATTCTCTCGCGACTCCCCAGAGACCGGGCAGACTCTAAAGAGACGTCTCAGAGATTTCCATGAGACCAGTGAAACGAGTCGCCACCAGGTCGACACGTATCGCCAATGAGATACCCACTTTAATTTTCTTTCTTTTTTGATTTTTTTTTGATTTTTTAATTTTTTTTTTTCATGCAAGTGCATGAAAACAGGGAGTGAGAGAGAGAAAAGGTAGCGGGGACGAAGGAGAGAGAGAACAGAAAAAGCCAGAAATGTATATTTATAAAAGTCAATTCATGGCACCTCTCCCATCAAAAGTGAAAGGGCGAGGTTGGAAGTTCAACAAGATATATCACTGCGTGTAATGCCAGATTCTGTATGTTCCCCCATTGTGACGTCATGATATATAAGAGGCCAATTAAAGAGTGGGTGGTATATTATGTTTCATACAATACGGTACTTCAAATCACGCCTCAAATTCGAGAGGTGGAAGGGTTGATATTCAACTGGAGGGATGAGTCACAATTATGGAGT
The DNA here is from genome assembly GCF_040938485.1 of Diadema antillarum. Lineage (NCBI taxonomy): Eukaryota > Metazoa > Echinodermata > Echinoidea > Diadematoida > Diadematidae > Diadema > Diadema antillarum. Next base: position 324,962 of record NW_027271818.1, read on the forward strand.
ACTAGTATTGGGGTCAGCCATACCCTTTTAAAGGGGAAATCCAGTCCAAATATAAGTTAGTTTGATAAGTAAAATATTTCGAGTTCAACGGTATAATTTTGATCGAAATCGGATGAAAAATAAGGGAGTCATGACATTTTAAAGTTTCGCTATTTTGGGGGGAAACAGTTCTTGAGCAGTCAATATGAATATGCAAATGGCAAAGTGAGCATGCCTTTCCTTCACAACTTACCATATAGTTTGTACATAAAGTTTTGAACTTTGCAGTTTTTCATTCAAACGCAATTATGCCCGCGAGGCTAAAATCCTGGTATATCTAACTGATCACTATTCTGAGGTTATTCAACCGGGAATAACATCATGTCTCAAACTTCAATGAGAGAAACATTGAATTTTCGTCACTTTTTGTACGCGATCAATGGAAAATTGTGAGAGTGCGGCATGGTTATCTCACTCATTTGCATATTCATATCCACTATATACAAGAAATATTTTGCAGAAATTAGCAAAACACCAAAATGTCATAACTTCCCTATTTTTCATCTGATTTCATTCAAATTTTTTCCCGTTGAACTCATAAGATTTTACTTTTTTTAATCAGAAAAACTTGGACTGGATTTCGGTCTCAGTCAACCAAACATCCTCATTCTTATTCGTAAACTAATTTTGATCTGTACTGTCTGTACTGTATACCGATTCCTACCCAAAGGTGGACATCACACGGCATTTAAGAAAGGGGCGGGGAGGATCAGAACCTTTGGCATGTACAAGCGGATTTTGCGTTTTGAAATTGAGACAAACTAGCCTACATGCAAGCATAACAACTTACAACATACATACACATACACAAACACAGAATATACATATACACATATATATGTATACATATACATATATATATATATATGTATAATTATGTATGTATGTATGTATGTATGTATGTATGTATGTAAATAGGCCCCATGTATACATACGGCGCGACAAAAAAAGGTAGTGTGTGAAACTTCGTGAGAGAGGAATATATACTTGTATTACTATAATTATTTTTACCTATTTATAGCAGGCTTCGCAGTCTGCTATCACTCTCCCTTTTTTCCTTCGTTTTATCGATCGAATAAAAACAAAAATAAAAACCAGAACACAATAGTGAATATGAATAATCTATAGTCTATTATATTCCTTCTTCCTCCCCACGTTCCATATCAGTGGTCAGAAGGTCAAAATCCGTGCACCTGTAACGGATATCCTATCTGCTGTGTATGACAGCCTATTAGATATAAAACAGCACGCGCATTCGCTGCGGAGCTCACTTTTGCTGCAAACGTGAGGGCGAAACTTTCATCTCTTCTTCATCAACTTGTTCTTCGTTTTCGTCGTAGGCCTTCTGATTTTGTTGTGTAAAAGCTTTAACCACGTCAGTTCGGCGATCGAAAACCTACTCCCTCATCCATTAAGAAAAAGGCAAAACGTAAGGAGAAAAACAAGATGTCACCAAGAGGTGGGTCGTTGTTTGTGATCTGGTTGTTGATTGCATCTGCAGGTCGAGTTCGATCTAGCTGTAATGGCGGGGATCAGAATCCTCCTACTACCAGCTCCACGACACCAACGGTTACAACGCCGGCAACTAGTACCCAGGGACCTGACTATTCCTGTCAACCGCTGACTACCCCCCTTTGTGCTGGAAAGGTCTCCTACACCGAGGTCGTTTACCCCAACCTGTTGGGTCACGAAAGACAGGAAGATGCTGCGCTTGAGGTGCACCAGTTCTACCCCCTCGTGAAAGTACAATGTTCTGAGTATATCGCCCAGTTTCTGTGCCTCGTGTACGCGCCTCCTTGCACCATCTTGGAAGAGCCGATCCCCCCGTGCAAGTCGCTATGCGAGAAAGTCCGAGGGCCCTGCGAGGAGCTGATGAACCGTTTCGGCTTCCCTTGGCCCACTTCGCTCGACTGCGATTCGTTTCCCAGTGGCGGATTGTGTCTCGAATAGACAGAATAAGTTTGATCGCATGCAAACTTGTCACCATGTGTACAAAATTAATCACAAGAAAGGAGCGACACAGCGTCTTGGTGTCAAGTGTTGGTACTGTTTCATTGGCTCCGTTTTATTTTCCATCTCAGCTCCGCGCATGTAGGAAGTTAATGGTGATGATGAGACCACTATACCCCAGATCTGAAGTCATAAATCGGACCAAGGACTCTCAACTTTCCGGAAGTCGACAGTACATGATGAGGGACGTACACTATCATAGACCGGGAGCGATCGAAGGAAACAATAATTATAACTTGTGAGATACAATCCATCTCCTCGCTGTTCTAGCGGTGTCGTAAGAGTAGGAATAGCCTACAAAGTGTGTAACTCTGTATTTGGCTAAACTTAGTGCAGAACTGAAAAATAGTTTCAACTCTTTCCTCGGTTCCTTACATGTTATCATTTTTGTCAGAACTTAAATGACTGAAAAGGCCACCGCAAACTCTACGACTCTCAGTCGCACGACTGACAGACTTTGGATCTGAAATAAACAAGCGTGTTTATTCTGAGGCTGGTGTGATTTATTTCGGATCCAAAGTCGGTCGGTCGTACCACCAAAATCTGAACCAGACGAAAGAAATTGTTTTGAAAGTGGTCAATACATCGCAATTCACGGATAAAAGTATTTGGACAGTGTACAAATGGGGCTATCATACATTTGTGTTGTGCTCGTGTACCGCACAATGTGTGCCATCATAATAATGTAGATGGAGAGAACAAGTGTATATTGTTGAATATTTAGTGATACGAAGAGTAAATTGTCACCATGATTGACCTTAAGAAAGAAACAACCGCGTGTGTTGTTTTCTCAGAACAGGACAACCTTTGATTTCATTATATCTTCATTGTTTCTTCTGTCAATCTCCACACAGACATTCATCTATTTTTTGGTGATATGACATTGCGATAGAAATATGGTTTATATTATTATTGTCATCTGCCGCAAGCATAACAAGCAAGTAAGATAATATTGCTATCTCCTCACAAGTGCCCGACTATTCTATTCATGCAAATATCTCAAGATCATTCTTTGAGTCAAAAATTAAGCATCATGACCCCCCTCCACTTCATAAAGTCGTTATTACAAATCAGAACAACCATATGTAACTTGGTATGTATAGCGTCTTCTCTGGAATATTCTGTTATAAAAGAAAGACACTAAATAAGGAAAATGTTTGTTTTGCAATCGCTTTAAGGCTCGTAAGTCCATAAGTAAGTCATCAGCACTCATCTGCATGGTCTACATTCGTATGGGACTTCGACCAATATCAGTCCTTCTCTTTAAGAAAATACAAAAAACAAAACCATATGAAGTTATCACAACCCAACTCTCTATCATTGTCTGACTGTATCAATAATCATATTAATTCTTACCCGAATTTAAAGAAACTTGCGCTGCTGCTTTTTGACAGACTGGTATCATCAATGTCTGCTGGATACTAGTGGATTTACGCCTTGTGATAAAGTACCGTAGAAGTGATGGCATTACTAAAATTTGAAAAGTTGTCGATTATTATCATAAGATATTCTTCTTGCAAAGGAAATTATTTAGTAAGAGCATGTCGTTATTTCTCTTCTTTTTCTTCCCCTCTAAAACATGATGTGTTTTTGTCAATCCCTGTTCTTAGTTAAGTGACTTAATGGATATCATAATCTATAGATAGAGGAGTGAATATCTGTATCGGTAATTGATCACAAAGACGGTTCATGAATGAGTGATTAACAAAACATTGCAAGCTCTCCAATAAATCATTGAAATACAACTATTCCAATTAATGCGTGTTGTTGTGTTTTTTAATGTTGTGGACCTATTTTAGCTTGAATCTCAATGTGCAAACCATATTCACGTTAACACTTCTTATTTCGATTGATCCTGTGTACATGCTTGGCTAGTGATGAAAATCTCAAAATGTTCCAATTATGGTACAGTGTAGTTAGAAACGTTCTCCTTTATGTTTCTGAAGTGTTTTGCTTCGTTTTTGTTATCTCTAGTGTTTTTTTTTTCTCTCTCTTTTTTTTTTTGGGGGGGGGGGGTGGGGATCTTGTGGATAATGGCTAATTCACTTTCCATCATCAAACAGAAGACTGGCCCTGTTTAGGTACACTGGTATAGCGATATAGTACGAAATGAACAATCTCACATCGATTCCATTTAGCATTTAGCACCACGTTGCAAAACTCTCAAACTGAAGTGTGCGTTTGTGCGCCGTCAGTGGTTGGAATGTGTGTGTGTGTGCGTGTTTGCGTGTGTGCTTGCGTGTGTGTGTGTGTGTGTGTGTGTGTGTGTGTGTGTGTGTGATGAAACCGTTCAGACGGAATCTCTATGTCAAGAACATGAAATAATCTACCTCTGAGGGAAAAGATGCAGATTTTTATTTTTTTTGTACATGGATGTTTTGTTTATTCTTGTTTTGTATGCCCATGATTTTTGTCATGGCTATTACTCAAGAATCAGAGAATGTGTGGAGTGTTGGCGCCGCACTTGTCAGTCAGTCGCATGCAACAAGAGTGACGGTGCTGCTCGTCTAGCAAGCTATGCTTCAGGGTTTCTAGTCTCAACACACTGTAAACGGTAAGTGCTATTGAGGCGTAAACAGACAATCACTCGTCCGTTGGGAGTAATGGAAACGGAAGTCGTTGTGAGGGATTTATATTTGCATTGGACATAAGGGGGAAATCTCTGGATAAAGTGATATCACATTATGACTGAGCGTGGGAAAAGAATGGTCTCATCTGGTGGAAAGACTGACCTATATAGAGCAAAACAAGAGGTTCATGGACGAAAGACACACGCAGTGCAATCTGCCATTTTGTATAACGCGCAATAACACACTTCTCGAAGAAAAACACGAAAAACAAAATAAGATAAGATCAAGATAAAATAAAATAAATAAAATAAAGTAAAATAAAATGAAATAAAATAAAATGAAATAAAATGAAATTAGATAACATTTCACAGAGTAACAAATGCAAAAATGCCACATGTGATACACTGTTGAGGCAAGGGTTGAAGGCTACAATTCTCCTGCATTTGCTCTTGATATCTTTATACACAAAACAGAAAACGACTTTACATATAGATCAACTTGGAAGTACAGTGTAGGCCTATAAACTTGAAACCTTCACAATATGATTCACCAATACGGGCATTTATGGAAAGAGGAAACAATTTCTGTTTCAGAACATTACACAGTCGCTGATTTCTTTATAATCGTTTAACTCGTAACACGAAACTGTTATCACAAAAAATGATATCATGTCACTGTTCGATACATACTGTCATAATAACGCATGTAATTATAATGTCACAATATCGGCCCTAATGAATATCACTGAAATTGTAGAAAATAGCCATAGGCTGTGTACTACCATAATGTATAGTGATTGATGATACTGCTAGAAAAAAAAAGGAGTTGTAAATGATGTGTCATACAGAGAATAAATAACTCGCATCAAATCAAATCAAATTATCATGATCATCACCATCATCACATAAATGCATTGCATGATGATCATCATTTTCAAAACTGTAACATTTATTTGTTATTGTTTCTAATGATGTCATAATCTTTGCAATAATTGCAGAGGATAATTGGTGATCAAATGATCATTATTAAAAGAGGAGTGACGTAAGCGGGAGGGAAAACGCATTATATAAAAATGAGAGAAGAATGTAAAAAAAACACATGAGAGTAAACCAACGTTATCTCTCAAGACTCGATCTTTTAATCAATGGATAACACTTGAATTTATTCATTGAATGACATCTAAAACTAGAATCTAAATATTGTGCATGCACGCTCTCGATGATGAAACAAGAAAAGTGAAATATTCATTGTGGGTGGGATGAGATGTATATCTGACTTTTAAGGGACTCCTTCATAGGCCATGATTCATGACACAAATATAGCACAATTTATACATTTTCAGATATATCTTTCCTAAAAAGTAATTTTTGCAGGTAACAAATTTCTCCTCACGTGGACTAGACTATGTCTTGAATAGAAGGGCATGCCCGGTCACGTTCTCTCATCTTCAGTTGCATTTTGACTCCACCCACCTATTCCAGTCGCTATGGGGTCACCACCCATTAAGTCTCGTCGAATAATCATCACCGGGGGCTGTGACACAAAATTTAATTACACATTACTCTTGAAGATATCATAACAGTCTTTTTTTTAACTTTGTTTGTCTCTAGTCTATATTAAAGAATACTTGTAAAGATAACCAACCCCTCCCATAAAAGATTACACTGTCTATAGAATATAGAAGACATGCCCAGTCACGTTAATTCTCATTACCATGTGACTCCCACCCACTGGCAGTGCATGGCGTCACTTCTCAACAGCTTCTGGAAGAGGGCGTGTCACTCTTATGAAATATTTGTTTTATTCTCCCATGATGTTCATAAAAGCATCGTGCCTGCTGCAAGGTGCAACAATCACTTTAATGTTGTGAAACAGAGACTGTTTTGCTAATTTTGGTGGATTCTTGAAATCTATTACGCTTCCCCCGAATTACTGAAAAAGAATATTATTTCAACCAGGCGACACGTCTCTTCCAACTGGGTGAAGATGCAGCGGATTCAAAGAAGGAAAGGACTGTTCTTTGGTGATCGTCGAGTAAAGTTGACGGTGATTTGGTCGCTGCTGATCATAACCCCGAGTCGAGTTAGCTCTTGTGGCGACGCGGACACTGTCGTCACCACTCCCGGTACCACCCCTGCCAATCTTCAGCGGCTCGCCTGCCAACCGCTGTTCATTCCTCAGTGCGTCGATACCGGCATCTACAACGAGTCGGCGCTTCCCAATTTGCTGGGGCACGAGACACCGCAGGAAGCCATGCTGTACTTTCACGAATTCCAGCCGCTGATCCAGTACGGATGTTCCGACGATTTAACCATCCTCCTCTGCTCGGTGTTCGCGCCCGTCTGTACGGGGTCGGGAACGCTGGTCCCGCCGTGTCGGTCCCTCTGCGAGAGCGTCAGGGATGGCGGTTGCTTGGACGTCCTAGCAAGTTTCAGCTTCCCGTGGCCCGAGAGTCTTGCCTGCGAGCGGTACCCGGCTGAAGGGCCATGCTTCGACGGAACCTGCAAATGGCAACAGAACCTGTAGGCATTCGCTGCTCGCCCTGGAAATGAAAGTGTTACATCATCAGCGATTGATCTCCAGACATTTCATTATCATGACAGATTCTCACTGTGATATATTTCGCCACATGAGCCCCAGTCAATTGTTCACTTTCATTGTTCATAATGTTTAGACCTGTTGGAGGCATTACTTCTCTATAGTCATAAAAAACCCATTGGTGCAAACAAAACTGAAGAGTATGCCTACATTGCTGTTCAGACTTTTACAGGGACCAGTATGAGTTGGGTTAGCATGAAAGAGGTGCCTTGGATTTCAAAAAAAATAAAAAAAAATAAAAAAATAAATGTAACCTTTATAATGTGCAACATCTCCATTTTTTGATAACTTCATAATTTGTTTTGGTTCCTAACATGAAACTAACCGTCTGCTACTTCCTTTAGCATCTCTTTGCAATTCAGACGACATTTAGAACATGAATTTGTGCGAGATGTATAGATTTCAGCATTACAAGATATAAACCATGGAATGCATTCCTGCTGTTCCTGCTCGTGAAAATCTTCCACATCGCTACCTTAGACCAAAAACCTGTTTGCCTACAACTCATCGTATCTCTCTTGAAAAAAAATACAACAACAAACAAAATTGATAGTTTTATTACTGAGTCGGAAAACCGAAGGTACTATAGCAAGGTTTGGTTCGGTATGCATAAAAACCGCTGTCATTGTCTGTGCATGGCAGGAATCTTGTGCATTATGATATAATGATTGCTTGGTCACGTAGAAGCCCGTTTCATAATTATTTCAGGTGTCGTATTACGTCGTTGATTCGATGAGATTATTAATGCATGTATACAAGTATGTCACAGGCCTTTGTTGGCTATTAAGAGTTATACGTCTTATTGTGTTGTTCTTGTTTTTGTTATACTGTATACTGCACTCCTTTATCTTTGGAGGCGTTGCATAACATTATGGCAATAAATTACAATCTGATGTCAGAAAACGAAAGTTTTAGTCCCGACTGAGAAGATGTACAATCCATGCACTGCACTTACTATAATTTCTCATGATACAGTGGACTCCCGCTATAACGAAGTCCTCGGGACCGGCAGTTTTCTTTCGTTATATCAAAATTTCGTTATAACGGCATAAATACTAGTAAACAATAAAGAGCATAGAGTGGATACACTGTTATGTTGCGATCTCATTTTTTTTTACTTCGTTGCAACCGGAATTCCGTTATAACCATGTTCGTTATATAACGGGAATGCATTGCTGTTATCAAATAATATTTATGACAGTTATTCGCTCATTGCTTGCTCGTCAGTGCGTATGTTTATGTGAATTTCGAGTGCGCTATCAATATAAACGACTACCGACGAAATCCATTGAATCCATCACGCATCTACAACCTCAACTTGGCATTTCTGAGTTGGTTTTGATAAATTATGATTAAAATAGGATGTATATATAAATATATATGCATGTATACACATATATATGCCCTATTATGTGTGTTTGTGTGTGTGAGTGTGTGTTTGTGATAAAAACATAAAATGGCATTAAAACGCTTCATCCTGGCGGGAAAGCGCATGGTTTAGAAAAAAGACACCATTTTTTTTTTTAACATGCATACGTACATACATGCATACATACATACAAATGTTGTTGTTGTTGTTGTTGTTGTTGTTGTTGTTGTTGTTGTTGTTGTTGTTGTAATTTGATTACTGAAACCGCACCGGTCTTACAATCGAGACTTAGTGGACAGTTCCAGCACATTTATTTTCATATCACAATATCATGACATTTCGATATATCATTAATATCAAAGAACAAAAATGAAACAATATACACTGTACAAAAAACAAAACATACTGGGGATTAACTAAAAAGTATTTCTGTATACGATATCTACATACACGATTATGAAAGACTGATTTTTAACGAGGCCTGAAGAAACCACATAAGCAGAGCTTGTAACTATTAACGGGTTCGCAGTATGAGATGAGACACAAACTGAGTATCCGAAGAAGGATGTATCTATAGGAGCTCAAAGGGATTGTAATATATAGTTTTGGTTGAGACCTAACTTCAGGATTATACTCTTTAAAAAATATCGAGTGAAAAAATTCACTCTTAAAGGAGTGAGTACAAAAAAGATTGAATTTAGAGTGAATTTTGAGTGAAAATGTTCATTTTCACTCGTTTTGGAGTGACGTCAGGGATCACTCCTAAATCTGCCAGTGATCCCTGAGGTCACTCCAAAATGAGTGAAAATGAACATTTTCACTGAAAATTCACTCCAATTTCACTCTAAATTCACTCTTTTTTTTGTACTCGCTCCTTTAAGAGTGAATATTTTCACTCGATTTTTTTTTAGAAAGTAACATTTTTGGGTGAGATAATGAAAAAAACTCTTACAAAAAATGAAAGAGCATGAAATTCCAAGAGGAATTAAATGCTTGGGTTTTGAAATGGCTGAGGTGCCCAAGATAGAGCAATCATATAATAAAAGGTGGGACCCACCTTTTATGATGATCGCTTTGTTTTAATTTGTTTTTGGATGTCTCAGCTATTCCAAAACATATTTTTAACAAAATAAACTTTGGATTCTTCTTAGAATGGCATGCTATATACTATTTCATATACAGGTACTTTTTTTGTATCTTGCAAAAAGTTAAAAGCCCAATTCTCATCTCCACCAATACTATACTATCCTTTAATGGCAAAGGTATACCCCAAGGGCAAAAAAGAAATAAAAGAAGACAGTATATAAGGAAAACTATAGGTGAAGAAGAAAAGCTAACACATCTATACACGATAAAAGTCATGTTCGTATAAGTAATGAGAAGAAGAGATTGACATGGAAACACTGGCGTAGCCAGGGGGGGGCGATGGGGGCGGTCGCCCCCCCTAAGATTTGGACCGGGGATTTGGGAGGCGGAAAAAAAAATGCGTGTATACTGTATGCATGCACATGAAGCGGGTCTCCTTTGCAACCTTTCATCAAATAAGATATTTTTTTGAATATTTCACTCAAAGTGTGCACCAGATCGTTGAATTTCAATTCAAAATATGCAAAATCTCTCGTGCTTGGGAGGGGGTATCCCCCTCCCAAACCCTCCCCCTCTGTGCCTCTTTCCCTAGCTTAGTACACTTTTTAGATTTACAAAAAAATTATGAATAATTCTGAGTGCACAAGACTTATCACATACCTTCCAAAAACTCAAGGTTCCCTCATGTATAAGGGGAATTTCCCCTTTTAATCGACCCTTTCCTCCCTCAGTCCCCTCCCCCCATCAGTTTTTTTTTTTTTTTGATTTCCCAAATGTTGATTCCATCAAATATGCGTATACGAGATATCTCAATTTCAACCTTAAAAAGGCAAAAGCTCCATCGGAAGGGAAAGGTGGAGATAACACTCGCCCACGCCTTCTCCCTGCTCACCCGCCCCTCCCCCCCCCCCTTCCGCCATGCATATAAGTAGACTGTGGCTATACCCAGATCGCTTTATTTCAATTCTAAAAACGCAAAAGCTCCGCGAGCGGGAGGCGGAATTCCCCTTCCCCTAAGCTCTACCTCACTAGACTTTATACACTGACACACAGATGGTGCACATTGGGAATAAGAGCTAAATTCCGTGATTTTAACACTTCGATGAAAAAGTATTGCACCAAAAATTTGCACCAGATCGCTGAATTTCAGGTCTGAAAACGCAAAATCCCCTTCGTGTGGGAGGGGATATGCCCCTATCTACAACCTCGTGTGCATGCTTTTTCTGTTTGATTGCTGAACAGACAGCGTTCATGATATTCAGTGTAAGAATTAATACAAGAAGTGTATTCAAATATAGGCAAATTGTTCAATAATAATCTACACTAAAATATACTGCAACCTCAAACAAGTGGGACTGCTTCAACTCGTTAAAACACGCAAAAACATGCATCAAATTGCACCATTTTGCAACATCAATATGCAAAAAGTTCTCACCGTGGGAGGGGGGACACCCCCCTCCCACACCCTCCCCCTCCGCCTTCGCTCGCTCCGCTCGCTCGGGTTCAGTCGCTTTCATGATATTCAGTGAAAAGAATTCATACAAGAAGATTATTAAAAAATGATACCATTTTATATGCAAATTGTTCAATAATAATCTACATCAAAATATACTGCTACCTTACACTAATGTTACTGTTTCACGTCGATAAAACGCGCAAAAACATGCATCAAACTGCATCATTTGCAACATCAAAATGCAAAAAGTTCTCACCGTGGGAGGGGGGACACACCCTCCCCTCTCCCTTCGCTCGCTCCGCTTGCTCGGGTTCAGTCGCGTTCATGATATTCAGTGAAAAGAATTAATACAAGAAGTGTATTTAAATCATACCATATTATAGGCAAATTGTTCAACGATAATCTACATCAAAATATACTGCTGCCTTACACTAATGTTACTGTTTCACGTCGATAAAACGCGCAAAAACATGCATCAAATTGCACCATTGCAACATCAAAATGCAAAAAGTTCTCACCGTGGGAGGGGGGACACCCCCTCCCACACCCTCCCCCTCCCCCTTCGCTCGCTCCGCTCGCTCGGGTTCAGTCGCGTTCATGATATTCAGTGAAAAGAATTAATACAAGAAGATTATTCAAATTGATACCATTTTATAGGCAAATTGTTCAATAATAATCTACATCAAAATATACTGCTACCTTACACTAATGTTACTGTTTCACGTCGATAAAACGCGCAAAAACATGCATCAAATTGCATCATTTGCAATATCAAAATGCAAAAAGTTCTCACCGTGGGAGGGGGGACACCCCCTCCCACACCCTCCCCTCTCCCTTCGCTCGCTCCGCTTGCTCGGGTTCAGTCGCGTTCATGATATTCAGTGAAAAGAATTAATACAAGAAGTGTATTTAAATCATACCATATCATAGGCAAATTGTTCAATGATAATCTACATCAAAATATACTGCAACCTTAAACAAGTGGGACTGTTTCAACTCGTTAAAACACGCAAAAACATTCATCAAGTTGCACCATTTGCAACATCAAAATGCAAAAAGTTCTCACCGTGGGAAAATGCAAAAAGTTCTCACCGTGGGAGGGGGTACACCCCCTCCCACACCCTCCCCTTCCTCCTTCGCTCGCTCCGCTCGCTCGGGTTCAGTCGCGTTCATGATATTCAGTGAAAAGAATTAATACAAGAAGATTATTTTAATGATACCATTTTATAGGCAAATTGTTCAATAATAATCTACATCAAAATATACTGCTACCTTACACTAATGTTACTGTTTCACGTCGATAAAACGCGCAAAAACATGCATCAAATTGCACCATTTGCAACATCAAAATGCAAAAAGTTCTCACCGTGGGAGGGGGGACACCCCCTCCCACACCGTCCCCTCCCCCCTCGCTCGCTCCGCTTGCTCGGGTTCAGTCGCGTTCATGATATTCAGTGAAAAGAATTAATACGAGAAGTGTATTTAAATTATACCATTTTATAGGCAAATTGTTCAATAATAATCTACATCAAAATAAACTGCTACCTTAAACAAGTGGGACTGTTTCACGTCGATAAACAGTCAGGCACAGGCGCAGAAAACTGCGCCTCCCGCCAGGCGCAGAAAACTGCTACTTTGGGGTTATCTGCCCGAGCGCCGAGCAAGTGTGCCCGCTACAATCGATTCTCGTAGTTTCCGCGAACAGTCGGTTCCATTGATATCGTCTGTGTACCAGGCGCTCGTTACTGCTTTTTACTGATTTGCAGTGCACTAAGTACTGTATGCAAGACAAATTGCCAAAACACGATAGTATGTTTGTGTATACTGCACTGTATCACCATAATTATATCGAAATACAGCATGCATCAGGCACATCCAGAGCCATACGCTCTCACCAACAAACACCATGCGCTATATAGGTCTCTCCACACTGACCATAGCTCATAAATCAAGAAATATATAGGCTAGTGAGATTGAGAATGAAGTAGGAGTCATTGGGATTACCTTGCTGTTACGATGTTACGCTGTTCTGCTTCCTTTGCAGAATCATCTGCAATTAACTCTGATAACTCATGTTTATTATGTGCTCTCTTGTATAACTCTGTCTCTCTGGAATCTAATCTAAAACTGCAATACCTATCGCATAGCCCCTGCCTCTGTGCTTTGCCCACGGTCAGTTCAAGACCAGGGAGGTACGAGCTGTAGGCCCCACAGAGAGCCTGGCCGCACTTTCACAACACTTTCCTTGTTTTAAACTGCTGCCCTATGTTTACTCAACAGAGATAAGAACCCAACCTGCCGGGGATAGTACCACAGAGAAGAGAGAGGGGGAAAGAGATGATGCGTTGAGAGATGGAAGGTGGCTGTGCTGGGGGAGAGAAAGGGAAAGAAGCCACGAGAGGGGATGAGAGAGGAGAAGGGAGAGAGGAAGGTCTGATAGGAAGGAGTACATTTCTGTTACACTAGCCAACACCTGTTGCACAAGGCTAAAAAGAGGGCAAACCGGTGGTCATTCAAAAAACATTTACCTGATTATGTATTCCGACCAGAATTACGCCAGATGTCAAGGTTTTATTCCCCTAGAAATGATTATTATGCAAGATTAGGTATTTGGCTTACTACAGAGGAAATATCAGAAAAGTGTCAAGGTTAGAATTTTCGTACGAAATTAATATCGATTAGGTGTCTTCATCACCTAAATTTTCTCCATGCCTTTTACACTACGAGCATCGCGTGGCATGATGGGTATTGTCATTATAATATTCATGATAGCAGAAATCGGCGCTTTTCGACAGGCGCAGTTTTCTGCGCCTGTGCCTGACTGATAAAACGCGCAAAAGCATGCATCAAATTGCACCATTTACAACATCAAAATGCAAAAAGTTCGTACCGTGGGAGGGGGGACACCCCCCTCCCACACCCTCCCCCCCTCGCTCGCTCCGCTCGCTCGGGCTCGGTCGCTTCGCTCCCTCGCAGACTAACCGCCCCCCCTAAGATGAAATCCTGGCTACGCCGTTGCATGGAAACAAAATGAGACATTATGACGGAGCACAAAGATAACATCATAATATTATAAGATAGTTAAGGTGATCATGATAAGGGACAGAATTATAATTCTTGCAAATTATGGGAGTAAAAATCATCGAAATTTAACAAAACTGTATGTGATTATTTAGCTATTCTTTTTTTATTCAATACATTGTACAGACGTGGGATTTATATTAGGCATGTGGGACAGACTATGTAAGGTTTTGTGTACAGATGAGTCACCCTATAGATGATTATTCACCTTAAACCTGCGACATCACATGCTGTGGATATAATGTCGAGTGCACATTATGAGACCGACACCCACGAGTCATGGAACCCACGAGCCCTTAACCCATTAGTCATATAGCCCACGAGTTATACAGTCCACAAGTTATATAACCCATGATGAGTTCGACACCAACCAAACAAGGCCCACGAGAAATTTGATTTGATTTGGTATATTTGATTTGCTTTGATTTATTTATTCTCTGTATGGTATTGTTTACAATTCCTTTTTTTTGTGTGGCAATATCAAACACAGCGGAAGCCCCGCGTTGTTATGTCGAACTCTTGGGTTGTTTTTATACCTAGTGTCGAACTCATGGGCTTTATGACTCAAGGGCTGTATGACACAATATGATGAACCTTTTTTTCAATGTCGAACTTGTGGGTTGTTCTATATCTCGTGGGTGTCGGTCTCGTGGGATTACCTCATTGTGTCCCCTACCCCTTACATCTATTCAACTATATACGTACGGGTATCCGACAGTATATGCGAGGCAAAATTAACAACGGATCTATTACTAGTATTCTTGAGCATACAAAAGAGATTCATTGAAAAAGTAAGTGATCTGTTTAAACTGTTAAAAAGTGGATTCTAAAAGCCTGCATGCTAATAAATGCTTGATGAGCATTGCCCGAAGCTGTATATGTCATAATTTAGATAAAGATAGTCAAAAGAGAGGACTATAGACTCAACACGATATGTATAGGTTTATTCGTATCTAAAGGGATATCAATAACAATTTGTCAATTGCGCCAATTGTGCCAATATGTGCAATCATTATCATAAAGATACCTTTCTCCAAGAGACTCTTGTTACAGTGAAGAACTCTAGTTTGAATTAAAAAAAAAACGTTTTTGGAAGATGAGTGTGGTATCTAAAATAAAGTCAAGCGGCAGTGTTTCTGGAGTACGCTACATTACATGGGCGTCACCAGGGGGGGTGCGTTGGGTGCGAACGCACCCCCCTTTAGATCCTAAAAAAAAAAAAAAAAAGCTTCAGTCTGCGAGCGACCTCAACGCCGGACGCTAAATAATTATTCTTTTCTATTTTTTCTTTTTAATTTTGCACCAGGGACAAAAAAAAAAAAAAAAAAAAAAAAAAAAAAAAAAAAAAAAAAATCGTGGGCAAAAGCAATTCGCACCCCTGGTTCTGGCAGCACTGATTTTATACATATCAACTAGTATTCCACAGTGTTTACTATGTATCGACCGTACTGTACATCCGTACGGTACGGAGCACGAACACGTTTGCATGTATGTGTGCTATACTTACAAGTATATGTAGGGTCTACGTTTGCATGTACGTGTGCTACTTACAAGTAGGGTCTATGTACGTTACTTCTGACCAATCCATATTGCCAGCCCAAGAGCGAGCCTTAACCTCATTAAAAAAAAAAGAATGGAGGGGCAAGCATGTCATTTTGCCCACCGCCCCCCTCCATAATTCCAGAGACGAGAAGATTTTCTTACCTTTTCTTTTGACAGGAAAAAAAAAAAGTTGGCCCCATGAAAATATTGGAGGGGCAAGCGTATTATAATTTTGCCCCCATAATTAATAATTCCCGAAATGAGAAGATTTTCTTGCTTTTGAAAGAAAACACAAATGTTGCCCCCATAAAAAATATTGGAAGGCAAGCGCACCATTTGTCCCACCCCACATAATGATAATTCCCGCGATGAAAAGATTTTCTTGCTTTTTTGTTAGAAATCTGTCCAATTATTTCACCCAAAAACAGTGGCGTAACTACGGAGGGGGGGGGGGGGGGGAGGGGGAGGGTGCACGGGGGGGGGGGGGGGGGTGCCCCCCCCCCCCCCATCCGCTGGTTAAAAAAAAGACTTACCAAAATAGTAATTCAAGGGTTAGTAAATTGCTTTTGAATGAAAGGGTGATCAAGTAATAAGATATTTTTCTATGATTTATTTTAACCATAATTAAATAGGTATATAGTGTGAAACATTGTTCAAAAAGCCCGGACCCGACAAAAGATTGTGATTCAGCGTGATTCCTGGTTGGCATTCTGCATATAAGCAGGACGTGCGCAGTGTGTACTCAGAACATCCGAACGGCAAAAAGAGTCGCTACAATGTTGCGCAATGTGATGTAGAATTTACACCTTTGTACCTTACGCTTCGTTATATCAAAGCTAGATCATCGATTTTGCAGTGTTGCTTTACATACTAGTATACATAAAGATGTCTTGCATTGCCAATAAAATGACTTGACCTGGGCTAATTCGTAACTTTTCCATGTATATAATACACACACACACAAACAAACACGCACAATTAGGGGATGCTATAAAGTGCAGATTTTGGACATCCTTCCCCCGCTTGGTCACTTCGACGCCACCTCGCTGGTCATACCTCCTCCAGTCATGAACATAAACCGACACCCTTGACTACCAGTGGCGGATCCAGGGGGAGGGGCGCACCGGGCGTCCCCCCCCCCCCCTCTTAATTTCCAAAGCGAAAAAATATAGCTTCAAACGGCAGTTTTTTGGACTGTAAAATGTCAAAATTTTCAAGCTCACTCGCTCCGCTCGCTCGCATTTAGTCGTAATGCCATTCTCCTGAAGTTGCTGCCAGTAATTGCCGGCAGTTGGGCCCGGTGCGCCCCCCCTTAATTTCCAAAGCGAAAAAATATAGCTACAAACAGCAGTTTGGGGACTGTAAAATGTCACAATTTTCAAGCTCGCTCGCTCCGCCCGCTCGCATTTAAATTCTCCTGATATTGCTGCCAGTCCATTGCCAGCAGTTGCGCCCGGTGCGCCCCCCTAATTTCGAAAGCAAAAAAAGATAATATGTATAACTTCAAACAGCAGTTTTTTGACTGTAAAATCAAAATTTTCAAGCTCGCTCGCATTTAATCTTTATGCAATTCTGCTGATGTTATACAGCCAGTAATTGTCAGCAGTTACGCCCGGTGCGCCCCCCCCCCCTATAATTTCCAGAAAGAAAAAAATATAGCTACAGACGGCAGTTTTTGTTTGTTTGTTTTGTTTTTTTTTTTGCTGTAAAATGTCAAAATTTTCAAGATCGCTCTCTTCGCTCGCTCGCATTGAATGTTCTGCAATTCACTTGATACTGCTACCAGTAATTGCCAGCAGTTGCGCCCGGTGTCCCCCCCCCCCCCCCCCCCCCCCGCTTAATTTCCAAAGCAAAAAAAAAATATAGCTAAGAACGGCAGTTTTTGGACTGTAAAATGTAACAGTTTCAAGCTCGCTCTCTTCGCTCGCTCGCATTTAATCGTTATGCAATTCATCTGATGTTGCTGCCAGTAATTGCCAGCAGTTCCGCACGGTGCGCCCCCCTTAATTTCCAAAGCGAAAAAAATATGGCTAAGAGCGGCAGTTTGTGGACTATAAAATGTAAAATTTTCAAGCTCGCTCGCTGCGCTCGCTCGCATGTAATCGTTATGCTCTCCTGATATTGCTGCCAGTAATTGACAGCATTGTTGCGGCCGATGCGCCCCCCCCCCCCTTGAATTCCAAAGCGAAAAAATATAGCTTCAAACGGCAGTTTTTTTGACTGTGAAATGTCAAAATTTTCAAGCTCGCTCCCTCCGCTCGCTTGCAATTGTTATGCCATTCTCCTGATGTTGCTGCCAGTAATTGCCGGCAGTTGCGCCCGGTGCGCCGCCCCCCCCCCCCCTTTATTTCCAAAGCGAAAAAATATGGCTCCAAATGGCAGTTTGGGGACTGTAAAATATCAAATTTTTCAAGCTCGCTCTCTTCGCTCGCTCGCATTTAATTGTTATGCCATTCACCTGATGTTGCTGCCAGTAATTGCCAGCAGTTGCGCCCGATGCGCCCCCCTTAATTTCCAAAGCAAAAAAAAAAAAAATATGGCTTCAAACGACAGTTTTTTAACTGTAAAATGTCAAAATTTTCAAGCTCGCTCGCTCCGCTCGCTCGCATGTAATCGTTATGCCATTCTCCTAATATTGCTGCCAGTAATTTGTCGTTTCACACCGTCATTTCATAATCCATTTATTGGGGCGACAACCCCCTCCCACAACCTCCCCCCTTGCTCGTTCCGCTTGCTCGGGCTCGGTCGCGTTCATGACATCAGTGTAAGAATTATCACTAGAAGTTTATCAAAATTATACCATTTATTGGCAAATTGTTCAATAACAATTTACTTCAAAATGTATTGATACCCTAAACAAGTGGGTGTGTTTCAAGTCGATAAAACACGCAAAAAACTTGCATCAAATTGCACTATTTACAACTTCAAAATGCAAAAAGTGCTCACCGTGGGAGGGGGAAACTCCCTCCCACATCCTCCCCCTCACTCACTCGTCTCGCTCTTGCTTGGCCGCGTTCATGATATTCAGCGTAAATATTAAAACAGGAAGTTTATTTGGATGATACTATTTTACAGGCAAATTGTTCAATAATAATCCACATTAGAATAGCTGCTATACCTTAAACAAGTGGGACTGTTTCAAGTCGATAAAACAAGCAAAACATGCATCAAATTGCAGCATTTACAACATCAAAAATGCAATTTCAGTTCTTACCGTGGGAGGAGGGGGTGGGGGGGGGGGACAACAGGCACTTCCACCCCCCCCCCGCTCGCTCCCTCGCATACTAACCCCCTCCCCCCCCCCAAAAAAAAGATGAAATCCGAGCTACGCCGGTGCCCTTTCCCCGCTTGGTTTCCCTCAAAAAACAGTAAAAGTCTAGGGATTGAGAGCTTCATTCCAAATGTCTGTCCAAAAAATCTCGTTACATTTAGGGTCAAATTAAAACGCACCCCCCTTGAAAAAAAGCTGGTGACGCCCCTGAATTTCAGGAAAGAAAGAAAGAAAGAAGGCAATTAGTGGAAAGATAATGAAAAACAATGAAAATCATAAATCATGTGTTTTTTGTTTGTTTGTTTGTTTGTTTGTTTGTTTGTTTGTTTGTTTTTTTTTGGGGGGGGGGGGTTGATGCCCAAAGGGACGACTTGAAATACTCGACATTGAAATAAGTAGTCATATGAACCTCATTATTCACTACTCGTTACAATAAATGACTGATGCTGGTGCCTATTTGATTGCTTTGTTTTGTCCTTTTTTCAGAAACATAAATAGGCCTATGCAATTCTTCGTTGTGCGAACGCTCATGAACACTTGACTCAGTGGACTGCATACTACGCCTGTTGTGTAACATCCTAAACACTTCTGACGTTAAATAATACCACTGAGTACCACATCGTCGGCATCCCATACTTCCAGTGCCCAACTCAACGCAATCCAAAGCCGCGCTGATTTCTAGACCCGTGTGGATCAACAAACCAGATAAACAATGAGTTCGGCTGGAAAGGTAGAGTACAATCGTGTGGTAGTTTATTGGTTCAACCTGGCCGTAACATGATATTAACACTAGTTTCTATCTTAGTTATCGGATTCTTATGCTGTTTTTACGCGTAAGTAAATCCAGTGATTGTGTCGAGCTTTCTTTCGTGTTCGGCGTTAGGAGTATTATGTTGAAAGGCGATGGCGTATCCGGTCACATAACCGCAGCAGCGACCCGGTACACGTACCGACTGGTTACAGCGCCCCGCGCCGGGGTTGCCGGTCACAGTAATAGCATTATTGACTTAAAGATCAGTCTGTAATTTATCTGGTCGTTGGGGATATGTTCCGCGGAGACTGCGTCGGGCTTCCCACCGAAAAAAGGGACTCCTCCGGACAGACAGATCTTTCTCATACGTGATAAAAAAAAGAAGAATAGCGTTAACGTTAACAGTTAGCGGTTAGAATCTATTACTTATTAGGAGTCTAATGACATGTACATCACTTCATCAGATCTCAGGCTGAGCATAAAAAAACGGGATAAGTAATGTTAACTATAATAATAGCGTTAAGACTAAGAGTATTTGCACAACAGCGAACAGGTACCTTACAGGTAACTAATTGTTAGTGTTACACGCAGCCGCTGTCGCGAAGCGACAGCGGCTGCACCTCTATTCCTTCGCAGACGTTGTTATGGTTCACTGTTTCCTTCATGAATATCTTTATCAATCGTGGAAAACTAAAATATAAGGAATTATCGTAATCTATGACCATCATTCAATAATCGGTATGCGATTTTTTGTTTAATTACGTCAAAAACTTACCGAAATCTGTGGCTGAAATCAGGTCTGTAAACGTCCTTACTGCTTCACTCCTCATCTGCATGTTATATGAATGGCATTCACTCTCGTATACTACAACGTAGATAGTCGGGGCGGAAGTGATGAGATAGTCGGATGACCCCGACTAAAAAAGGTCAAATCATTGCCGGTGCAGCACGCGCGGATCTACTACAAGCTTTACGTAACACATGAAACGCACGGGCACACGGGCGTACATAAAAAGCAACCACTTCGGAATGCGCATGCGTGGTAGTTTGTTGATTTTTGTGAAGTTCTCGAAGGAAAAGATGCGCCACCGCACGATCTACTCCGAAAAATTCAACAATAAGGTCTGGATACCAACAAAACGCCGAATTCAACTCAACCATCAGGAAAATACGCTGTAGGTTAGTGTTGCAAATTATATTACTCTTAAAATCATACAAAATAAAAGGTATTTTATGTGATTTTGCCGTCAATAGTGACGGTCGTTTACAACGTTGAAACACTAACACATGTCAGACCCTGTGCGCAGCACAGTGTCTGGTCAGGCTACCTTACAGTTAACCGTTACACAATTCAAGTTGAAAGACGAATCCACACATCAAATGCAAAAAAAAATGTGAAGTAAGTGAAGGCAAGCAGGTTGAAAACACGTCTGCAGCTGCTGAACAGCGCCCTCACGATAAAAAGTGCTCTGGGTGAAGTTGGATTTATCTAACTACGTTATAGGCCTAACCTTGTCATGTTGTTACCCTTCTAACGTTAAAACTAACGACGTAACATTAGTTAGTATCTTTAACGTTAGTAGGCCAACACTCCAGCATATGACTGAGGTAAATTATCTGTAAAGTGAAATATCCATATTAGACTTCTAAACATTGTAATGTTAGATTTTGTTGCATTGTCTTCAGTAGTTTTTGTACTGATCTGAGCCTAGCCTGACCAGACACTGTGTGAGGTCGCTATTTATAGCGACTGGGCTGTGTAACAGAGCTACCAAGTCTCACGCATTCTGCGTGAGACTCAAGCATTTCGGGTCTGTCTCACAATCACACGCATGGCACCCATTTTTCTCATGCATCTGGTGAAGTCTGCAATTTGGGCCAAAAATAAGGAGCATAGCTCAAAGGATTAAAGTGATAGTTGCAATTGAAGGTATATTTCCCTTGTGCCTTTCAAAATTAGTAAAAAATAGTCACTTAAATATGCACCAGATCGCATCATTAAGAGCTAATAATTTAAAAAAAGCTCCCTACCATGGGAGGGGGACATCCTCCTCGTTCGCGTGCGCATGCGCGCGAACGCCGAGTCATAAAAATCTCACTCATAAAAGTTTTTTGAACTTGGCATCTCTGTGTGTAACCTTATACTGGGCCTAATGTTAGTATACTATAACTGCAGATTTATCATCTTCTTCTTCTTCTTCTTCTTCTTCTTCCAGTAAAGTACAGACCGCCGTTGGCGTATTATCGTACTTGTGCTTGTCAAGTGCCCAGATGAAAAGTGCGAGTAAAAGGATCACTACAGATTCTATATGTGCAATTAAAAAAGACAGAAGAGGCTTAACGAAGCCTAATCTGTTTACCCCCTGTTTGAAGAACTGTAGAGAGGTGCTTCTACTTATACTTGGTGGTAAAGAGTTCCATAGTTTAATTGCGTCAGGAAAGAATGTCTTCTGATATCTAATAGTAATATGATCTATCTAATGTTCTACAAAGCTGTTTTATGATATTCTAATGTACATAGGTTGGCGAGATATTCTCGGCGGCCGGGGCAGCATTCAGCCAGCTAGGAGAACTGACCATGCAGCTGTATCCCTCCTCTGACCAGGCTCCAATGAGGTACTTCCAGCTACAGTATGTGATTTACACTGTAACGTTAGACTGTTGTTCTCCTGCAGCTGGTGTCCCATGCTTGCTGGGGAACACATTGGGTGACCTGGGGGGTGTTTCATCAACGTTTGTCGGTGCTGACAACTTGAATCACCATAGTAACAGTCAGTGACCAGAGCATCTCAGCCAATCAAAACCAAGGATTTTGCTGAAATTGGTCAGTGCCGACAGTTGTCGGCGCTGACAAGCGTTGATGAAACACCCCCCAGAAGTTCATTCGGTGCAAATTCTTGCGCTGGTGTTACCTTCCAAACATCCACCTTACATTTTACAATTTACCCTTTGCTGTCTAGTATAGCAAGTCGCCCATAATTTGACCATAACACCATCCAAAATTTGACCACCTGCTACATGTAGAAACCTATGCTTTTGTGCAAGGTCAAATTTTGGTGTGGGAGGTAGAACCTTGGTGTATGCGATGATGCCAATAGTTGATACCTCTAATGCAATTGTAGGTCTAACATACTCTTTTACATATTGATTTAACAATGGAGCTTGAGTTCCATCACCAATGGTCAGATTAGTGCTGGCAATACACAATACTTATCATAATTATTTCTCCCCAACACTACGTCACTTGACTCACTTGTGCTGTCTTTGTACCACCTTTTTTTTAAACAAATAAAGACAGAATAAACTGACCAGAAAGAATATAAATTATTAGTGGAAAAGTGAGCAAAGAAAATGGGATTCCATCGGGATTCGAACCCGAGACCTCCGGATTGCTAGACAATCCGGTCTAGCAATCCGGAGGTCTCGGGTTCGAATCCCGATGGAATCCCATTTTCTTTGCTCACTTTTCCACCTTTTTTTTTAGACACAAGTCTGTAAGTGAAAAAAAAAAAGGCCAACATTTTTGCATTTATAACCATCATTTCATGACACAAATGGATATCAAACCCTTCACAATAAATATTTTGCATTCTTAATATAGAGTTGTATTAGATCATGTAAAATTTGAAATCTGTTCAGATTCTTGATTCTGATCAAATTTTGAAGAAAAAAAAAATTGATTCATTTTCATGATATTCCACATTTATGGTTGGTATTGCCTTAGTAGTATTGCACTGATTAGGTGAGTAAACTTGGCAATAAATAATATGCTTCTGCAATGTGCATATGTGCATAGTCTATGCTTTTGTTTTACCTATATGTTTTGTTTTACCTGTACTTTGTGTGTGTGTGTGTGTGTGTGTCTTCTTTTTCTTTATCTTTTAGTGGGAAATGGACAGATGATGAAGTGGAGATGCTGCGAACAGCCATAAAAAAATTTGGGGATGACCTTCAGAAGATCAGTGACGTGATCAAGACGAGGACAGTGTAAGTTCAATTCAGTTTCTTTTCCCTCATTTCAACATTTGGCTCATGTACTGCAACAGGTTTATAAAGATTACTTACAAATCATTAAGTTGATTACAACACAGTGATTCATTTGGATTAGGTCTGGCTTATTCAACAGTATTTATTTCAAATTTAATTCCATTTAGGTAAGGCTTTGAAATTCAAATCATTTTACAAAATATTTAATATTGATGCACAGAAAATAATTGGAACACTGCTTGAAGGTATGGATGTGTCTCTAATCTTCACAGCGAAGATATAGTGCAGGGTGTGGACAATTCAAATCTGTCACTCACACCTGCGCAAAATACTTTGTACATGCACACATACGGCAAGTGCAAGAATGCATGTGCACTTGCACAATGCAAATTTGACTTTGTTAGTACACTGTCAAGGGATGTTGGTGTCCTTTGGTTCTTTTTTGTGTACTCTTCTTCTGACTTTGCCTTAATATGAAGTGCCCTATTTTCTCATCCATTTATCGGTATTTAGTAAGCATTTTATGATGACATGAGGTAGAGCCTGATAAACCAAGTTGCTATCTTAAAAATTTCATTTGCAGGGGGAAACAAATGTAAGAAAATTCACATTTCAACAGAAATATTGTTTCACATTCTCAGTGTTTGTTTGTTTGTTTGTTTTCTCTTGTAAGCCGTGAGCAATGTGTTCCACTCTGTAATGGAGTAACCATCTCACCAATGACATTGATTATGATTATTATTAATCATTCAATTTGAATAGTGAGAGCAGTGCTGGAAAATCCAGGTAGGATCCAGTTTTTCTTTGATATTTTACTGCCATTCATTCCTCATATCCATTGTCTTTTTCAGAGGAATCTTAAAAGTCTTTGATGCCTCTGCCCTCATTTGATGATATCCATAACTCCATATATTTTTTTTTTTCAGGTCTCAGATCCGTGCGGCCATCAAGAGAAAGTCGCTGGACGGCCAGGGGAAGAAATCGGGAGACAAGGCGGATGGAGGTGACAAACAGCGAGATCCTTCCACCGATCTGCTCCTTACCAGTCCCTCCACCCAGCGTTCTTCAAAAGATGAACCTCCCGCCAAGAAACAGAAGCATGGTGAGGGGCAGTGATAGTCATGATAATTTACTTAATTTACATACATGGTGTATTATTATTGTGTAATAGTAGTGATGGTGGTAGTAGTAGTAGTAGTAGTAGTATTAGAAGTTGTAGTGATACATATGTAGTAGTAGTAGTAGCGGTAGTAGTAGCTGTAGTAGTAGAAGAAGTAGTAGTAGTAGTAGTAGTAGTAGTAGTAGTAGCTGTAGTAGTAGTAGTAGTAGTAGTAGTAGTAGAAGTAGTAGAAGTAGTAGTACTGTAGTAGTAGTAGTATGACTATTACCAGTGATATGATAATCAATTCCACAACCATCATCATCAATATTTTTACTCCAAACAAGAATGATTATGGTGAGGACTTGATAATGATGTAAGAATGAAGGAGATTTTTTAAAAAGAATATTTTTGATCATGTAGTAGTAATCATAGCAACTATTCTACATCATGCCAAATCCCTCTTTACCTCTGCTTTTACGATAATCCAAGGAGGTGCTGTGTTCACAGTGTGCACCCCATATTTGCAAAAATTTGTTTTCTTGACATGTGTATTACAGTGTGCTCCTGTTACAGTGAACATGGTTATAATGAAATTCCGGTTGCAACGAAGTAAAACTCAGGCTGCAACATTATCCACTTTATATCTGTTATTGTTTATATGATATGTAACCACATTTCGAAATAACAAAAGAAAACTGCTGGTCCTGAGGACTTTGGTATAACAGGAGTCTACTAAACTACCCATCTCAAGCTATCGGATGGCTGAAGTCGTGAGAAAATTTTGAATGCCATGATAAAGTCATAATCTCAGTCAATATGAGTGTACATTGGTATGTGATTGGTATACAAGAATGCGGGTATCACAATATTCATGCAGACAATAGCTATGATCAGTCTGAGCAGTGCTGTTGTGTTCGTAATTTCAGATGCACAGGGACTTTTGCATGGAAGAAAAGTTGTGTTCTTCACTGAATTTCACATTTTCCCATTTTCCAGCTCAAGAAACACCTAATGATTCCTTAGTTGACATTGAGGGTATTGAGGACAGCACAGCCTCGCCGTCCAAGAAACTGGGCCTGGATAACATTCAACCAGCAACTGCAGTTGGAGGTAAAATATGAATGACTGTTTTTCTTCTGCATATGTTTCTTGTTGCTGCGGAGACACATATGCTATGACACACATTGATTCGCAAATAACCCAATCTGAGAAAAAAAAAAAAGTGGTTGTTCCACTTACATCATCTGTGGCCTGCCATTATTTTCTTCATAAGCATGCAAAAAGTTCTTCCCTGAAAATAAAATCTAAACCTGTGCATGCCTTTTTGTACATGTACATGGAAATGGTTGCTCTTGGCAACTGGATACCTTGCTCAACATAGCAACAACTATTGTATGCAGACTAACATCACACTTGTTCGACAAATATCCCGTTGGAACAGGGGATGCCATGGGGGATGATTACAAATGCCAATGATGGCAACGATGTATTCTGATCAAGTACATAGATTATACCAGGTATGTTTGAATTTAGAAATGATGCAGACTTTCTCACATGCTAACTAAGTATATATCGTCGCTGGGGCAACAAGACCTCGCATCTACAAAATGTCAAATGTTCAGGAGCTCTAGGCAAAAAACATGGCAGCCAAAGCACTACACCGAATGGGATAGCCTTTCCTGTGACATGCAGTGGTGGCTTCATTTTTGGAGTAAGACAGTTGGGATTTGGCCAGGACATCACTTAACCCATTGTTTGACCATTAATCAAAAAAAGTCATTTTCACCAAAATTGCAGATACAAGGTCTTGTCACCCCAGCGACGATATGGAAAGGGGGAAAATAGAGTAATTCATTTATTCTCCTCAGGTATTTTCGTGTCTTTTGTTGAACAAAACTGAAAAAAAAAACCAACAACAGAACATACATTGTGACTCTTACCACACCACACACATACACATGCATCCAACACTCGACCTCAAAACATAAGACAAAATCATTTTCTGTGTGATTTACAATGCACCTTCTAAGGAGCAATCATAAGCCATCATTTTTTTACACCCCTTAAGTTTGATGCATGCTACCATTTCACGATGCACCACTACAGAATAGCGTGTGGAAAGCTAAATAGTGTATGGAAAGCTTTTTGAGCCTTGCCCTTTTGGCTGATAATGTCTTTGAATATACCGTATAACATTTACAAACTCTCAGATCTTGGCATTGTGTGATAGCAAGTCTTGTGGCCACTCTGTGATTTGCATTTTGTGATATTGCTGACCTCAGCAGCGTTCAGGGACTCTGAGTCATCAATATGACGAGATCTTTATCCAGTGGTCTGCATTTATTTTGCAATCTGTGAAGTACCAGCAGAAATGAGCTTGGCCCCCATGATTTGTATTTTACTCTGATATCCATTACGTGAATGACGCTTGAATAAAATCCCCAACTCAGATAGGGTTGCCGTGTCATTCATACTCTTCTCTCTTCCGGTAGTCCGTTTGAGAACTCAGAAGAGTATCGAGTGACCCTCTTCAGTAACTCTGCCCCCACCCTTTGTTTCATTTTAATTTGTTTGTGTTTTCTATATTAAAGGGGAATTCCTGATGATTTTTCATCATTTCACATCATGTAGTTCATAAATCTACAGCTCCATATATAGATTTGTGGAATTTATTGTGATTCTTCAGCAGAGAAACCAATAGTTTGAAGAACCCGAAACCAATTACACTGAACAACGATGATGACATAGGAGGCTCACATATTTCAGAAATGTAGCCGTGTAATTCCATTACAATACTGCCTGCTTAATAAGTTCTCCCGTGTATAATCTATGCATACCTTCTTCTTTTGTTCTGCTTCCTTGAGCCCCATCTCATGCACTCTTATGGTGAGGCTGCCATGTCATCATCCTTGTTTATTGCAGTTTGTTATAAACTTTGAAAACATTAGTATTCATTCCAATCATTATGAATTGTGATGCCCTGTACTCAGTATAACTAATTCAAATGCTTGTTCAAATGTAAGTCTGAAAATCATCCGGAGGTCTCCTTTAAAGTAGCCCTGCACCAGATTGTGTGCCTGTTTTTGATAGATCTTCCTTAAATGAATCCTTGGACATGCCCTACCTACCGATATTATAACTACCTACCTACCAGTAAATTGTGAGGAGTGGAGCCAAGTATGCGACAGCATTGGGGTGGAAGCAACTGACCCACTTTGTTCTGCCTCCGACATTCTCCAGATGGCCCTCTTGATAGGAGAGTGACCATCGCCAAGTCTCAAAGTAGATGTATCGCAGGACTTGAAATGCACGTCCAAATCATTTTCAAGTTGGCTTTGATATGAAATAGGAGGAGAAACAGACAAGGAAAACTTAAAGGAGACCTTCGGATGATTTTCAGATTTTTGCATTTGAACAACTACATGTATAAATGAGTTGTACTGAGGACAGAGTTTTAGAATTTGTGATAATTGAGATGAACAATAATAATATTTTCAAAATTTAGAACAAATTGCAATGACCAAGGATGATGACATGGCAGAGTCACCATAAGAATGCATGAGTTAGGGCTCAAGGAATCAGAACAAAAGGAGAAGGCATGCATAGATTATACACAGGTGAATTTGCAAGTAAGCGGTATTGTAATGAAATTACACTGCTACATTTTTGTCCCCGCCGAACGAGTTCGAGCAGGGGACTATGAAACCGGCTCCGTACGTGTGTGTGTCCATGTGTCCGTGTGTCCATCCGTGTGTCCGTGTGTGATCAAAATCTTCAATTTGCTACTTCTCTGTCATTTATGAGCCAATTTTGATTCTGTTTGCTTTATATGATAGCACTATGTGGGAGCTTTGAATCTTCTACACAGAATTTTGATCTTTGACTTCTTTGATCTTTGACCTTGATTTTTTACCTATATTGTACAATGGCTACAAAATGCTACTCCTTCGCCATTTCTAACCCGATTTCGATTACGTTTGCTTTATGTGATGGCACCAGGTGAGGGCTTCAAAACTGCTACACAGAATTTTGACCTTTGACCTTGATTTTTGACCTGTATTGTACATTTTGCTACAAAATGCTACTTCCGGCGGGGACGTATATTACGCACCGCGTAATTTCTACTTTTCCTTGTTGAAATATGTGAACCTCCTATGTCATCATCTATGTTCAGTGTAATTTGTTTGAGGTTTTTCAAAGTATTGTTTCTCTGCTCAAGAGCCACAATAAATCCCACAAATTTATATGTGGAGTTTGTCGATTTATGTAATACATGATGTGAAATTATGAAAATCATCTGAAATATCCCTTTAAGAGGTTTCACCAAAGTTAAATTTGCTAAGTAACAGGACGATAGTAAGAGAGTGGCAGGATTTTTGTGTTGTATGTGTTTGCACAACACAAGTTTAACCACATAGGCATGTTGAAGAAGGTCAAATCTCCCAAGGACTAAATACCAAAAAAATTATCAAGTTCTGCTTGTTGACGTAAGAATCAATAAAAATCAATATTAAAGGGATTCATAGTTTTTGTTGAGATGAAGCTTTAGGTTTCCAACTTTTTTTTTGTTTTTTGTGAGACAATGAGAAAAAAAAAGTATGCCATCCCTTTAAGAATTTATAAGTTATATCCTTGGCATCAAAGTACTGTTGTCTCGCAATAACCAAGCAATGGTGACAGCTCCTTTGGGGTAAGGGATGTGGACGAAGAAGAATTATGAACCAAAAACATGATTTCTCTTATGTGATTGTGCACAAACCAATGGTTGTAGTTGTGAGGTGATAATAATAATAGTACATACAATTTCTATAGCGCCATTCTCCACTCTGATTAAATGCTCAGGGCGCTTTACATCAAAGCAAAAAGACTGAGAATACATACAACATAATAGAAGAAGATGAAAAAGGAGACATAAAAGTCTGTCTTCAAAACGCACTGCTAAACAAATAGGATATTAGATTACTCCTGAAAGATGTTATGGAGCTTGAGTCTTTCTAGTTGACATTATTATCTCTTGCGATTTACACATGTGAGGTTCTGATCAGTATGGCTGTTCATTGAAATCGTGAAAGTTTAAACTTTTATATCCTTCTTATAGTTTTGTTTTGTTTTTGTTTTTGTTTTTGTTTTTGTTTTTTTTGTTTATTTGGGGGGGTTCTGCTGTGATTAAAGTCTTATCATCCTGTATTCTCTTCATCGTACAGTAGACTCCCGTTGTAATGAAGTCCTCGGGACTGGCTATTTTCTTTCATTGAATCGAAATTTCGATATGCACTGTAACTGTGTTTGTTATAACGGGAGTGCACTGTATATCAATCTGCTTACTTAAGTTGACAACAAAAATGGTGTGGAATAACACTCGAAAGATGTCTCACAAAAGAGGTGATTGACTGACCTGCTATTCTGTGAAATTTTTGAGTGTGACCCAATCAGTTTGGAAATAAATATATAGATAGATAAATAAATACATAAATAAATATATTGATTAATAGATTGATAAATAAATGAATAGATAAATTTATCAGGGCTCGACACTAACTTTATTTTTCGGTGGCCCGATGGGGCCACCAAAATCATCAATTTCAAATTTTGGGTGGCCCGAGAGAAAAATTTGGTGCCCCTCCACCCCCCCCCCCCCCAAAAAAAAAAAACCATTGATAAAAGTCCATCCTTTTTTTTGATAAGTCGCACACTAACTGCATGCATTTATGCATTTCCGGCGCAAAAAGTTACGAATTTATTGACACACTTTTCAATAAATTTTGGTGGCCCGAGGTGGGCCACCAAATTTGCCCTTTTCTGAAATTTGGTGGCCCGACTTTCATTTTTGGTGGCCCCGGGCCACCGGGCCACCGTTAGTGTCGAGCCCTGTTTATATATATATATATATATAGATAAATAAATAAAGAAAAAAGAAATGGGAAGCTGTGAGTTGGTATTCTGCTGTCCCCACTCAAGTTTGTTTACTCTCTCTGATAATGATCTTACAGTACGCCATCAAGGTGACATTGAAAGTCAGTCCCCCCCCCCCCCCCCCCCCCCCAACCTACTGGACTAAATCTGTTGATAGTACATTGACAGAACTGCAGACACAACTTAGATGTGAACTCTCTGTTCTGTGTGGGAATACTCGACAGCACGGCACATTTGCCATCACAAAATCATAGTACAGTTGAACCTCTATTATCCGGCCTCCCTTTATCCGGATCTCTCTATTATCCGGACGCAATCTCGCTGTGATTTTTTTAAAATAATTACGGGAAGAAAGGGGGATTCCCAACTCCTTGAGAACTCCTACCCAAACACACATGAATTACATATTACTTCCAATATGATTAACATACATTGCATGAAATTTCCTTCCAAATCGCTTAATTTCAGACATTTCAACATCCCGAAACATCCCCAAATGTAACAATGAAAAGGTTGCAGTATACACATTACTACATGTGGTACTACAATGGGCTACATCAGTACACGTGTATGTATATGTACATGTATAAAGCATTGAGTCTCCCGTATCCGGCCAAATCCCTTATCCGGATGAGCCCCGGTCCCGACTTGTCCGGATACGAGAGGTTCAACTGTAGTATGTATTTCGTAACACACTTTGTCCACTCTAAGCTGTGCTCTTCTTTCAACCGTACCCTTGGATTGCTGAATACTCGACAGCACAGCACATTTGCCATCACAAAATCATAGTACATGTATTTCGTAACACACTTTGTCTACTCTAAGCTGTGCTCTTCTTTCAACTGTACCCTTGGATTGCTGAATGAGCATGCAGCATGCTTCAGATTAGTGCCCCATGTCTTGTGTTATCTGATACCACTTACAATTACGTTCTCCCGCATGTGTCGGACATGGAGCATTATGTATTTACTCACGTATTGAAGTGCCACTACTTGTTCAGGTCTTTGTTTGATCAACATGATCAGATTGGCACCACTGATAGAATTGATTTAAAAACATAAAGCCAATGGAATGTAAAAAAAAAAAAATGAAGTTTCATTCAAGATCATACACACATTGAGGTAGTCGTGGTTGTGCAACCAATGCACACATTGTGAGGTAATTACCCTGGCACGCCATTGCTTCATCTAATTTGCATAACATGGTTTCAGTCAGTACTATTTCATTAACTGTCTTAATGTATGTCTAACTATAGTGAAACTGCTTTAGTTCCGTTTGTTTGATTTCCCTCTCGTCTATTTGTTAAAGGGAATTTCCATTCTGATATTACGTTGCTTTGTATATAAACAGAAATGTCAAAATAAGGGAAATTTTAGAGAAAAAAAATCAGACATATGAAAAAAAGTTATGAATTTTACAAATATAGAGAGTAGGCAAAGTTTTGTCATTGAGTTGTTGAGAAGCTCTCCATTTGGTTTGTACACAAAAGTTCACCAACTCTCATTCTTCACTGTGAGAAAAACTTTCTTCAGACTTCTTTTTGGTACAGTGTATATGATTAGATTGTTATGTACAAGATATATCCTCCTCAATGGATTAGTTCTCTCTGTTCCCAAAAATATTTTAGACAAAGTAAAGATAAGTAATATTTTATGTGATTTCATGCAAGGCAATGTGATATCTGGATGGATCTTACCCCATTTAAGTCAGCATGAACATGAAGTGATGTTGAACTTACAACTGTAAATCCCCCAGATACCATTTCTGTAAAAGCCACTGACATCTTACACAGTGTGGCAGTTCTGTTACAATAGCAGGGTTACATGTAAGTTGTAAATTGCCAAATTCACCATTGATTGTAAGCTGCCATGCCACGCAGTCATCTGCAGGTATTTTTTTTTTTTTCACTTCGGTGATGAAAAGTCTAGAAACATCTTCCAAATTCTGATCATTATCGAGAAGAATGCCAGTGAAGCACCACTTGATGATGACATCAGAACATGACAGAGTGTATATTATTGTTTGTATAAGTGTTTAATAATGATAACAGAACAGGAAATTTTGTCCCTCAATTAAATTAAACAACAAAATGAAACATGGTTTGATTAAAATCACTTCTCTTCTCTCTTTCTTTCTTTTTCATCCCAATGTTTTCTAAACACCTTCCCGTTGGCATACTTCATCACCTTTAACCTCTGACCTTCACCATCACCTTCATTCATTCGCTGAGCACACTTTTTTTTTTCTGAAATGCCATGCCCTTCTACTGTTCTGCTGTGCCTGCTGTTTTCTTCTTATTTTCATTTGGTCTTTATACCTCTCTGCATTAATTTTCTTCTTACACTTTCTTCATTGTGTGTTTGCAGTTAACCACAAGCAACTATCCCAACAGCTCTAGCATGTGTGTGAATGGCTGCCAGTTTATCCCTGTTGAGACATTATTCCTGTCCCCCCCCCACCCCTTATTGAAGAAAATTTGGTCATTTATGCAGAACTGCCAGCTATACTATTTTATGAGATTTATTTAAAGTATTCTTTGTTTTTATCATTCAAAAACAATAAAATCTTTTGATATCTTTTTGACAGAGTGTATGATTTAGCGTGCTTAATATGTGCAAGTTTTAAAACATGCGCAACTAAAAAAAAAAAGAATTCTTGTCATTATATGCTTCTTTTCTTTGCTCGTGTCATGCAAAGCATTTTTGTTTTCTGCAAAATAGAGCTGTATTTATGACCAGTTGCGCTTGGCACATTCTCTCTCTTACACACACTTTTTCTTTCTTATGCTATGCAAAAGCAACTGTAGACCCTTCTGAACAACTATGAATCTTCTTTTGCAATGAATCAAAGCTTGTTTGTTTGTTTGTTTGTTTGTTAGCCAGGCCACTCAAAGACACTCAACCTCCCCATCAATCAATGGAAAAAAAAGGAGAATGCACAATGATTACAAATATACACTGTAAATGTTCATATTGAATGAAAAATATGTGAATGAATACATACATCTGATGGTTGTTCTGAAGTAAATTCCCCTCCCGTCCTCTTCATTTTTTAAAAATTAATGCAACAACCCTTTTTGAGTAGTTTTGCTTTATTAGTCTTTTTTTTTTGTAGTAGCTACCTCCTGAGCACAGTGCTTTAGAAGTGTTCTTCATTTGTTGCTCTGCCGCCCTCTCTTGTTCATCTCCTCCTCTCCAGTCGACGTCAGACTCGAGGTCAACAATGTCGCATCAACCCCATCAGAAGTGGATGATTTGCAGCGGTGAGATGTCCGTGCAGTTCGTTTCCTTGACGACCAGTGGAAGGGGGAGGCGTCTCTTGAGGAACAGGGATGAGAAAAGGTTCTTTTGGGGGCAGGAGAGAGTGGATGGGGAGCAAAGGTTCTTTTATGGGGTGAGGGGTAGAGGTAAACAGCAAATTGAGAGTCACCACAGCAATTATTTTGTTTTCTTTACAAAACATTATTTTTATTTTTAAATCTGCCTTGCCACTTTAAAGGGGATGGCTAGTAACTGATCAGAGGGAATCAGTGGATATGCTTGGGGATGATTCTTCAAATCCTTGTGGGATTCGAGTACATTATGTATCTATTGTTAAATGTGAAAATTATTTGCTTCAGAATGGTCTCATATTCAAGTAATGTGTGGTTTAATGTTTCCAGGTTAGCATGCCTGTACAGTGACGGGGCATTAAACTGCACATTACTTGAATATGAGACCGTTCTGACGCAAATAATTTTCACACAACAATAGATATATAATGTACTCTTAAATGAATCCCACAAGAATTGGAACAATCATCCCCCAGCATTCCCACTGATCAGTTACTAGTCGTCCCCTTTAATACTTTTATTAAATCAGACACATTATTGCTGAGAAACCTCGTAATTATTGGTAGTGCAAGTTGGTTGTAGAATGAGAAACCTGGTGGTGCTACCATTATTACACAATCAAAAGTTTGAAATATGCTAATTGTATGCTGTAGATTTAATAAGCTGCATACTTCATATCTCAAATCATTGTACATTGTGATTTCATTGTTGCAGCTTGAATAGTTATGTGTTTTGATTTTTATTTTATGGTGTTGTTTTATTGCTCCCGTACATAATGTGTCTTATCTCTTGATAATGGATGGTTTTGGAAATCTGCAGAGTGATTTTTGTTTTGTTTTTAATACACCAGGGTCCCGTTTCATAAAACCTGTTATAAACCTGCCACATATCTATGAAAAATTTGCGCTCAGCCAATCAGATGCAAGGATTTCAGTAGCTTATAACAATTAGCGTAACTTGTTTTTAATAAGTTTTATGAAACAGGGCCCAGAAGAGATAGGCCCAGGCAAGGTTGAATGTATACAGTGTACCTTGTACAATGTACCTTATTTCATCTGCAACTCCAACAATAAGAATACAGCTGTACTGTAAATGTAGTTTACCAATATTAAGGTGATTATCTGACCTCCAAGAAACGGGTATATCAGTACAGATGCATTGTCAAGAGCTCTGAGCACAGCAGGACAAAATGAGAATAAATCATGATAATTAAAAAAAAAAGGGCAAAGCAAGTTGAGATAAGGTTAGGGCACTGTCCTCATGCCATCCCCTCCCCCCCCCCCCCCCCAACTGAATGGTTGAATCCATCTGGTTTTAGCACAGTTTGTAGATATCATTTATTGATACTGGTGTGGCTGTAAATACATGTAAATCTCAATGTATAATGTGTAAATAAATTTTCCAGTAAAAAACAAAAGAAAAAATGTTCTTGCCTCTTCTTTATTGGCTGATCATCAATCTATGATATGATGAGAAAGTGAATGTGCAGAGAATACTGTACTGTAAAGGTGGAAATTTTTGCGCATTTAGTGCAACCAGGAATTGGCACAAAATGCTCCTCTTCTGAAATCATCACCAAAACTGGATCACCTCAAACAAAATTTGAAGACCTACTAGGCTACTTATTTTGATATCCCTATAAATACATGTATATGCACTGGATTTGTATTGTCACTGCCTGGTAATTTGTATACATGTACATTTTATCTCCTATGGTGACCAGGAATAACATCTCATAGCACTTTGTATCCAGTGGAAAAGGTGCTCTAAAAATATCAATTATTTAATGTCATTATTTATGTGCAAAGCACACAAATATGTACCATGATTTAATGTATTGATTCCGCAGAATTAAAAAACACGTAAAATTCATCTTACTCGGCCGAGCGCAAAAAATTACTCGCGCGAAAAATACCCACTCTTACAGATACGATGACAACACAAATCATCTGAAGCATCTTTCTTTCTTCCTTAAAAAATTTTTGGTTCTTCTTTCTTTTTTCTTTTGTCATCTTTAGCTCTTTGTATTTAGATGAAACAATAACATACAAGATTTTGATTTACATGTTTCAATTAGGGATACACTTATACTATGTGTATTAGAATGTCAACATGTTTGATTATAAAGGTGAACACCGTTATTATCAACACAGATATGATGATATTTTGTTAGTATGAGAGGATTTTAAAAATGAAAAAAGTGTACATGTAGTTTGAAATCTAATACTCTGTATTTTTTTTTCTGTATTTTGGCTCAATTTATTTTCGTCATCCAGTCTTGTAAAACATACCTGACCATTTACAGATACATGTACAATGTACTAGTATGATAGGCATCAAAGAAATACATACATACATATATATAACAGGTCAGATGGGGACAATGAGCTGTACTAACTTTACAGCACAGGAAGCTTTTTTTCCATGTGTATTTGGTGTGTGCCTATCAATATGTGCCAGTGTGAACTAGTATGTGTGTGTTTGTGTTTGTGTCTTTTGGTGGGTTTGTGTTATGGTGAGAGGGGTTTGTTAATCACGGAGAGCATAGATACAAATATGACTTTTATTCACATCTGCAAATCATCCGATCACCCAAAGATACAAACTTAGATCCTACACTAGGAGTGTATGATTACCATTTATGTCTCACAGTCGTGCACTGTTTTATTCTGTTTCATTTTATTCTAGTAAAGAGGCAGAAATTCACATGTAGGACGCAGAGAGAATTTACCAAGTGGGATTTACAAGCGCAGATGCTACAAATGTAGGTCAAGGTTCTTGATACAGAAAAGGTGGTCGTGCAGAAAGGATGAAAGAATCAAACACAATGCAGAACTTTATCTAGGACAGGTTCAGATATGGAGATAAAACTTGTTCATGAAGAAATGAAAGCCAAGTTTTCAAGTTTAAGGGATATCACGCTATCATCGGAAAAAGACTGGACTTCTGTACTATGCCCCAGAACTCCTATAGGGCCTGTCATTATTTTTACAGGGGCCTCACCTACTGGGCCTCACCCTTGCCCCCCCCCCCCCCCCCCCCCCCCCCCCACCTATCACACCCCACACAGTATAGGTGCCTAGGGGAGGAAATGAAGTGGTGGAGGGGTCATTAGAACACTGATTTTTGCAAGGACATCCGTCACACAATGCTAATTAAGTCCTCACAATCGAAAGAGGGGGAGGGGTCAACATGCAGTATGAGGTGTGGGGGAAGTTTTGGGTGGCTAGAGTTGGTCGACCTCATAATGTCATACATACACTAAGGGGGATGTTTCATAAAGAATTTAAGTCAATCTTGAAATTTAAAGGGACTGAACGTTGCAGTGCGGTGCTGGTTGAGGTGAGGATTCAGCTTGTAACTTTTTGAGATATTTAGAAACCACTCTGTGATAGATGTTAAAGAGCATACAATTCTAAGGGGAATCAAAAGTCTATATTTGATGATAATCGGTTTTGAAATGACCGAGATATCTAAAAACGAGAGATCCTAATAAAAGTTGTGGCCTGTCAATTTTATTACAATCGCCTTTTTCGATAGATCTCAGCCATTACAAGGCCAATTTTCATCAAATAAATGTTGAATCCTTCTTGTAATTACAGGCTCTTTCATATTTCATAAGAGGTTTTTCATATCTCTCAAAACAATGTTACAAACGTGAATCTTCACCTGAACCATTGCTGTACAGTCCCTTTAAGATCAATTTAAAAGTTATGGTAGGCTGTGTGTGTCTTCAATAATATTCTAACTTTCATTATAAGAATGAAAATTTTGGAGAGACTTTCTCGTCCAGGAATTAATTAACAAAATAAGGAAGGAACAAGGGATTTTTTCGGTAATTTTGGCAACAATTTAAAGAGCTACGGGTTCTGAAATGAGTGAAAAAAAAAAAAAGATAAACAGCTCGTGGTCCCCCCTCCCCCCACCGACGGTAGTTCGGTTGTGTGATGTATACAAAATGTGGTACATGTACAAAAATGTATGTTCAGTGTAGTAGAAGGAAGTAACCAGGCCATATAAACATAGGTCACCACACTCACGACCAATTGTACGTTGGCCGAATATCTCGATATGCCAGTCCAGAATTCGTTAATGAGTAACCCCGAAAATGGCCGCGAGAAGCCGTATTATGTCATCAGACAATATGCAAAAGATCCTGAGTAGAGCAGAGTTGGACGAAGAGATCGAACGTAAGAGAATAGAGAGGTCTAACCAGCTGACGATAAGGAAAACCATGCCGCTAGATCGGGTCCCTCGCACGGACGTCTGCGTGATAGGAGCGGGCATCTCCGGGCTGGCCACGGCGAAATGCCTCCGAGAGTCCGGCTTGGACGTGGTGGTTTACGAAAGGACGGGAGAGGTTGGCGGGCTTTGGGTATTCAGGGAGCATGATTATGGAGTCATGAGATTCACTCACATGTGAGCATCTTCCTCTAAACTCTACGAAAGAATTGAATTGTTCCCCAGCCTCTGAATATATCAATGAAACTGAGGTTATTATAGAAAATTGTACTGTAACAAATAGTAACTTAGGTCCAGTAATGTAAGATTTAAGAATATCAGGGGATGTCTAAAAAAAATAATAAATAAACTTTAACGTTAGAATGTGGCACAACCAACTGATACACAGGAACCTGTTGAAAGTTCCTGCAGGTATTTATATTGTAGCTTGTTAGGAGAAAGTTGATTGATTCCAGGACAATATTTGACGTTTCTCCCCTTCCATTTTGTAGGTTAAATGATGTTTATTAACTGATGATAAATACAATTAAGCTGCATCTGCTCATCCTACAGCTCTTTGTGAAAGAGTTTGTGCCCGACAGTCCTCGATGTCGCTCTGACAAATAAAATAGCGGGGGTAGAACCTGTATAACCAGTATGGATAGGAGTTTAGGTACATGTAATAGGCCTATAACCTTTCAGTGCCTAAATACAAATTTGCAGAACATGCTGGTTTACTGTCAGAAAGTTGAAGCACTGTTGCGTACTAGAGTAGGGCATTTTATTACTAGTTTCCTGTGAGCCTTCAATTTTCGTGGTGTATAATATGCAACGTATTTTATTTTATTTTATTTTTTTTTTTTTTGTCTTTTTATGCTTTGCTTTCTACGCCTATATGCCTTGACTAGCTTGGGCGGGCCCTAGGTTGCATAAAAACTGGTACGGTAACCTTACATTTATTATGGAAACCCTGCAGTCATTGGTAACCATCAGTGCTTTGATTGGCTGCGTAAGATAGTGTTGCTTTGGTAGTTAACATTTATATAAATAGACGATTATAGTTACCTATACCATTTTTTTTTAATGTACAGTATGTCCCCCCCCCCCCCAAAAAAAAAAAAAAAATACAATCAGATTTTTGCATTGATCACACCTATATGATTAAACTGTCTAAATGCTACTCCAAGGTCTTTAAACATCTCAGCTGTATTTTGCAGAAAACCCCATTCAATTTGGTTAAGCGGTCACAGCAGGGATGCAAGTTCAAAACATTTTTATGAGTGAGATTTTCATGACTCAGCATCTCGACGAGTGAGGGTGTGTGAAAACAATAGACAAAACTTGGAGGGAAGAGATTCCTGACATCCTCTACAAAATTCCTCATTTCTCTTTGACCACTGAAGCAAATCGAGTGGGGGTTTCTGTAAGATGTGGGCAATGAGTTTAGTTTCATACCCTGAATTTGTACTTAGATTGATTCTGATCACTATATTTTTAAAGATATCATTGTGGCCGGTGCTCCCGTTGTAATTTTTTTGGGGGGACATACAGTATTCAACAGCCATATTTAGCCTAAGATTTTCAGTTCTACTCTATTCAAATAGCCTTTTGTTAAGTTCATTTGTTCTTTTTTTGTTTTTTTTGTTTGCTTACTGTAGGCCTAATTGCCCCTAACCAATTTCATATTTCTTTAAATTCTTGCTGATGATAGTGTGTCAGTAGTTAGTTCCACTAGGTGGTACTTTAGTATTATAAACAGGGAGACACATGTCACCCTAGTCAAATGCTTCGGCCCCACCTGCCTGGTAAAGCCTGGGGTCTGTATCATGAAATCATGACATAAAATTCTTTACATATATCTCAGAATGGCCAAAGTCACTCATATGTACAGCTAGACCTCCACATGCTAGACTTTCACGCACTTATCCATTTCATGAAGTCTCTCATAACTTATTTGTGGGTTTGATGCGTGAAAAGTCTCTAGATTGAATAAGAATTTCATGACACAGACCCCAGGACGTTTGGGCATGTTGCCCTTCATTTCTAATAGTCAAGCTGCCCTTTGATGTTACTTGTCCAACTGTCAGATTTTAGTTGCCCTTGGCAAGAGGGTTTAGAGAACTGTCATACATTTCAACTTTTTTTTTTACATGAAATGAGTCATTGTTGCCTCTGAAGCTGGAGATGACATCAGTAGAGCTGCTAATAGGCCTCACTAACATCCCCTTCTGCTATTTTGGGTGCTGCTTATGGCATTTGTAATCATTGTGTACTCTCATCCAACACTTGAACCATGATAACATTTTAATGTTGAAATTGAAGTTTGATTCAAGGAACACATACCTTGGCCATCAGCAGTGTGAAGTGTTTGCTTTTGTTAATGTTAATAACAGTGCTCCAATTTGTGGAGTTATCAGCTCAGTCAGTTTGCAGTCTTACGTTAACAGTTTAACAAATGAGTTGTATGAACTCTAGCTCAAGCATGGCACAACGTTTTGTTTATATGAAAATGTACATACACACACAAAAAAAGAAGAAAACATTTAAATACAGGAATACTTGTGTATCAGGTATGTAGAGGATATGTTTCTGGATGTAAACATGAGGTTGTATTTTTGAATCCTGCAGTTGATATGTGGACATGCAAGAAGTTTCACCCACTTCATGTCCGTCATGACCAAAGGGTATAAAATTAAAAGAGTAGCAGCAATGCTGAATTGAATTGAACTGAAAAGTGATTTATTGATGAAAACATACACAGTACAGTAAAACGTAGCAGCCAACAGGCTGAATCGCTGTTTAAACTTTACAATAATTCAAAATTACACGGAATTGCACATTAAAAACACTGTGGAATAAATATTTAAGTAAAGAAGATGTACAAATTAGAATACAATTGTCCACAGAATTATGGAAAATGGATAGAATTGGTTTCTGACTTCCTTTTGATTTTTGACAGCAAATTGTCATAATATGGACCAAAAAGTTTTAAAAAAAAAATATATATATATATATATATTATTAACTTCATCCTGATACTTCCTATTCTGCATTATGGTTATGTCAGGCTAATATAATAAATGATAAGATATTTTGAAAGATCAGTGCCAACTCCTCTGTTAAAATGAGTTCATTTTGGATCTATCAATTTGAAATTTAACACGGGCTGTTGATTTTCCACCATGTCCTGTTGATATTCTTTAATTCTTCACAATCACTGATTCCCTAGGCCTTGATGAAGAGAATTATCAAATTGCCCCTACCCCCCATCCCATTTGCTTGTAGTGGTTGATTTGAAGTGATTTTGATGAAACATACAAGCGTACCTCGAAAAATTCCACAGGAAGTGGAAATGAAAACATGTAGGCCTTAAATAGTGTGTGATAAACATAAAGTAAAAAATTAGCAATCCTCTTACATCTTTCAGGGCAGTTGAAAATGACATGCTGTTATCATTTCTTGATAAAATAACATACAAATATGTAAATCTTTCAAAACTTACAAAGTCCCTCTATTGTAAATTTGCAATTAACTCATAGAATGAAAATAAAAATCTTGTCATGCAAGGCTTCTATGATACAATTTCTTATTACAGAATGCAATTCTGATTCACAGCAAGGTATTGTCTACATTGTAGTTATCTCAATATACACAAGATTTGTAGAATCGGTTGCCACTTGATGAAATTCTACATAAACCCCATTTTGTGTCCAGCATCTAATTCCAAAGGTCAAGGGCATAATCTCCCCATTGAACTTTTCTGATGATGTGGTCAGGCTAAAATATTGACTGTGTAGGAAAGACTGAAAATGATAAAACTTGCAATGGACACAAACTCAGTACCCCTATAATGCAGAATACAGAATCTTACAATGTAAATACACAGTCAGATAGATGCAGCTGGATTAAGTGGATTGTGATTAAAAGTTGATTGTGATTAACCACTTGCATTATGATATTTCACAATCTGTGAAGAACACAACACACTATATCTAGTCAGGAATGGCTTAAAACCAAATTAGGCTTCATGTTTTACAAGCAGTTGACTCAAAAAAAAAGAAAAGAAAAGAAGAAAGATATTGAATTGAATCAGAGTTGCAGGGAAGTTTCAGTAAGACTGTTCATGAAATATGAAATTGGCAACATTTTGAATTTTTAAGAGTATAATGAAAAAAATGTCAATGCCAGATCATTACTCTATACGCAAATGAGATGAGGTGATGCGGTGTCCATTTTATATTGATTTTTTTTTTCCCGGGGGGGGGGGGGGGGGGGGGGGGGGGTGGGGGGAGGGGGGGGAGGGGGGGTGTCAATTATTCAGCAAAGTCTACAACCCCTTAATCCATAAAAAGTAATCATTACTATTTCGGTTACAATTGTAAAACCAATTCATGCAATGTGCTGTGATTCATAAAGACGTTTTCTTGGAAGTCACTTCAAAATTTGAAATTTAGCAGAGATTTGTTTGCAGGTCAAGAGTGAGCCTTGTGAAGTAATGACATCATATTTTCAAATGATTCAGCTCTGATTAGTGTCATTTTTGTTGTTGTTGTTGATAATTTGTGAAATTCTAAGATTCTTCTGCTCTTATGATATCATATCTGACTTTCATCAACTTCAACAGCTCTGTTGTCATAATTGACTGGATTCTATTTCTAAAAGTGTGATTTGATCATAGAGTAAAATTTGTTCCAAGTACAGCTGTAGTAATACACAATTTGTAGATGACTTTACTAAAAGGAAAGTAAACCCCAAAGAGAAATATGGATTGAGTGAAAGCAGCAACATTAGTACAACAATCAATGAAAGTTTGAGGAAAATTGGACAATTGATGCAAAAGTAATGAATTTTTAAAGTTTTGGTGTTGTAATGACTGGATATGGAGACTACTTCAGTTTATGACATCATGTGTGGACAACAATATTTCATTTTGGGCCACTACATATTATTTTAAATGAATTGAAAACTCCTTTGATAAAGCTGTTCAAAGTTGTTTGCTGAAATCTTATGCATCATTTAAGATTT
Organism: Diadema antillarum; assembly: GCF_040938485.1. Taxonomy (NCBI): domain Eukaryota; kingdom Metazoa; phylum Echinodermata; class Echinoidea; order Diadematoida; family Diadematidae; genus Diadema; species Diadema antillarum. Next base: position 368,314 of record NW_027271818.1, read on the forward strand.
ATCTGAGCAAAAGATTTATCTGAGCAAATACAGCATAGAACAAACACTTGATTACAAGTGACCCCCTGTGAAGGTAACCTTGTAATTCAAGAAGGACAAAGTAAAGGAATCAAACATGCAACATGATACGTTCAGATAAAGTGGACAATTACTCTTTGATTTGGATTGATATTAGTGTATGTGTACATATGTTTCCCCATTGTGATTGATATGAAATTTGAATAAATACTGTAGGTGTGATGACAAACTCTCAATGCTTTGTACAGTAAAAATGTTTGCTAGTAATTCTCGACATAAAGTGTATACCCATTCATTCTTTTCATAAACCTAAATGATAATTATATAATTGATTATAATGATAAAAGATAATGACAACAATAGTTGAATTATTATCATTATTATTACAATAATAATGTTTCCTTCAACCAAGGTAGCCTATTCAGTGTTGCCACTGTTCTACCAGAGGGCCCTGCCATTATTATTACCCTTGCGTTGCCAAGTACACATTTTTACACCTGGGTTGAGAGGGCTTGGTGGGTAAAAATATCTTGTCAAAGGACCTAAGCACTGGGCGGCAGTTGAACTTGGGTCATCCAGTTGGGAGCTGGGAGACTTATCTACTATAAACAAATTAATTTAAATGAATAAATAGATAGATACATTTGAAGTAAACTTAACAAATACATAAATCAAGCAATCAATCAGTAATTTTTAAAAATTCAAAGGATGAATGAATGTTAATGATTACATTCAACTCGACACATTAAACATGATTGAGGTTTTTAACAATCACTGGGGATTTTAGAATCTCACTGTGAACTCTAAGCTGACAGTGGTGTTATTAAAGACAACACTCAAAATGATGATAATGATAATGATATAAAGTTGATCTAATGTGATTTCTCCATAAAAATCAGCATGTGTACAGTCATTCTCAGGGTCATAGTTTGTATTTTGCTGCTCCCTCCAGCATCTTGAATATGTCTTGTTAAATGTAATTAATTACTGTAAGACGAGGAATGTTCGTGTGCATTTTGATTTCGCGAATTTCGTGAGAGCCAAGATTCGTGAAATTGAAATGCATGTGAAAGTTCTTGTCTACACTTTATGCATTGAATGTTAGAGGCAACTCACGAAAAATTTCATGCCGCGGAAAAGGCCGACTGCTCCAATTTGTGAAAATTTCATGCCACAAAAATAGTGTTTTACAGTATTCTTTCATTCATTGAATTTTCTGACCTCTTCATTGATTGATAATTCCTGATTAGTTGATTGATTTATCTGTTTGTTGTTTGATTTATTTAATCATACATTTGTAATAAATGTACATCATATTTGATAGAGAGTAGTTTTAATTGTGTCTTGTGAGTTCAAACTGACATAGTGGGAAAACCTGGTCTGGAGAGATTTCCGCTATGCAAAAGTGTCTTTCATACTATGCAAATTGCTCATTTTGGGACCCCATGTGGATGGCGTGAATTGCAATCCTTGTGGCTGAAGCTTGTGTCAAAAGAAAGCAGCGCAACAATGACATAGCACATCAGTTCATATAGAGTACATGCATAACATCACAAAATCAAAGATTAATGGTTGGACAATAATTGAATCAAATCTTTCAGTCTCATGATGAAGACATTGCACGTGCAAACCTCCATGCTTTTATGAGCGCTTCTTGCTGTAATTTTTTTTATTTGTCATTAATGTAGTTTGATTTTTATTTATTTATTTGTTACTAATCTACAGAAATGTGTCAAAGCAGAACTACTGCTTCTCTGATTTCCCCTTCCCGGACAACGTCCCCGAGTTCCCACACAACAGGCAGATGGCGCAGTACATTGCCGACTACACAACCAACTTCAAGCTGCAAGAATGCATCAAATTTCACCGCAAAGTCACGAGAGTGGAAAAGGAAGGTACTATTATTGGCCAAACTACACAGTTGAGTTGTGCAATGATAATGATAATAATGATAATAATTGATATGATTTATAATGTGACAAATCTACACTGTTGAGTGCTCTAGGTGCAATAAAAAAAAAACATGGAAAAAGAATGTTATAAAAGATATACATGTAGAAAGTAAGTACAGAAATCCAAAAACACAAATAATCAAAAAAAGACAATGCACAAGTGCGTTTTGAGATCATTTTTGATGGAATCTGATACAGGGCATTTTTCGCCTTTTTTTTTTTTGAACAAGGTAAGTTGTACCATATTAAAAGTGGGACTGATATGAGCAAAAGCTTGTATGCCCCAAGTTGCGCATTTTGGAGTTACAAGTACTGTATATGCTATATATTTCGCGGGGGGTTTATTTTCGCGAATTTCGCGAGTTGGGAGCTATTCGCGAAATTAACAACACGCGAAAATATTACCTTCCAAAATGAATCCCTTGCCTTGATGATACGAACATTTCATTATCGCAAGGGGACCACTCGTCAGAAATCTAGCGCGATGGACTTAACCACTTCAAAAATGTTGAATTCTAACTTACTAGTTCGCAGAGTTTGGTAAGTTTTTTTCATGCAGTGTATAACTAGTATCATTCTTATTTGCTAGTAAGTTGAAAATTCACACTTTCTTTGCCACTTCATATTTTCTCTGGTCCCCCAATCGCGAATTTAACCACTCGCGAAAATGTGTGACAGCGGCAATTCGCGAAAATTTATGTACGCGAAAATTATAGCGTATACAGTATGCAGTGCCCCACCTTTTTCAAGTTGTCTTCAAAGGGGTTGTATAGTTTCTGTTGAGACCTAACTTCAGGTTTCCAACATTTTTTTGGTGAGATAATCAGAATCCACTTATGAAATATGAAAGAGCAATGTAATTCCAAAGGGGATTCAATGTTTATTTGTTGAAAATTAATTTTGAATGTATCAGCAATTCCAAAACCAGTTATCATCTAATAAACTTTGAATTCGTCTTAGTATGGTATACTCCTTATCATTTCATAAGTGCTTCCTTGGTATCTTGCAAAAAGATCAAAGCCCAATCTTTTTCTCCACCACTACTATACTATCCCTGTAACCATTCACATCCTGCAAGAATTTTTTTTGCTGTAGATCCTTCGTATCAATGTCGTCATCTATAATCGTTATCTTTGTATTTACAAGTTGACAGTCTCCGCACTGACAATGTCAGTAAAATCCTTGATTTTGATTGGATGAGCTGTGGTCACTCACTATTACCATTGTGATCGTCAGAGACAGACAACTTGTCAGGGCTGACAACTTTCATGAAACGGATGCCCCGTTGTTCCTGTTGCTCTTTGAAGGAGATTCGTGGAGAATTACGTCTGTTGCCGTGGAGGATGACGGGAAGGGACGCGAAAAGTTTGGCCAGGAAGAGGTCCTCATCGCCAGTCATGTTGCCATAGCAACAGGGCACCATGCCAAGCCCAGCTGGGCAAAGTTCCCCGGGCAGGACAAATTCAAAGGTGAAGAACAAAGACAGTGCTCAATGTGATTGGCTTCTGATAATGATTATGTTGCCCTCGTAAAGTTTCACATCAATTACTTCAGAAATGCTTACTGCTTGATATGAGTAGAATAAACGATTATGACTGGTCGAACTTTGTTGAAGATAGATAAGCTGGCACAGAGTTGTGAAAAAGCAAGACAAAATTGCAAGGAATGGAAGTGATAATAATGTTATCAGAAATTCATACACTTAAGTTAATTTCAAAGTTTATCTTTGGTTTTTCTTTCATGAGGTTCAAAGGCAGGCCTGAGCTTCACATAAAATTGGAGACAAAGTTTATTGACACAGCACCCAGGGCAAATGCGTGTTAAGTATACAAGTTCAGCCGTGTGTTTTCATTGATTCATAGTGGGGCCAGCCCCTTTTTTTGCATAATGCATAGGAATACATACGGTCTTAACACTTCGCCCCCCCCCCCCCCCCCCACCCCTTTTTTTTTACCCAGGTGTACCAGAAGTGGCAGCAGATCAATGTAACTTTTTTTCTTTTCTTTTTTTCTTGCTTGACAGCTGATTAAACCTGGAAGTGGCACCAGAAATATAAACTGGGTCCCTTCATTTTTAAAAACGCAGTGCCGGCCCAGCATAGTCATGGCCATAGTATGGATTATTAGCTCACATGTCTTCATTTCATCACAAACTTATGTCTTCCCAGAAGACTCAAAGTTATTTGTTTTTCCGCGTTTGAAATTTACAGTTGCACAAAGATGTCATTATATAGAACTCTTCTGTTCCATTGAAGAATCTCTCGTTTGTTTCTGATTTACGTCTTTCTCTCCTTGTTCGCTTCCTGTACTTCTTCTTACAGGTGAGGTGATCCACAGCGTAGACTACAAGGACGCCATCACCAACCGAATGGTGGGAAAGAGAGTCCTTCTCGTTGGGATCGGAAACAGCGCAGTCGATGCTGCCGTCGATCTTGCGACGGTCGGAAGGTTGGTCAAAGATCATGCCAGAGTGTTCAAAAATTTGAAAAGCTCACAGTATTCCCCCTCCCCCCTATAAAAGAAGGATATAAAGACAACAACAGCAACCAAAGCTTAAACAAGATATTACAAAATTAACAGTGGCATCACTCACAGCTCACTCCTTAACAAAGGCCTAAAACAATATTTCTTGTAATAGCTTCACTTTTAATAAAAAACGTTCTCTTTCTCATTGATCTCATATATAGTTCCCTATGTTTCCACTCTTAATAATCATTGGATATATCACAGAGCAGCCTATACTGAAGATCCACTGTTAATGATCATAGAAGCAAAAGAAATATTTGGCGACATCCTCATGTTTTTACCTTGTCACTTAAATGGCCGTCAACTTTGTGGGACGTGCTCTTTGGCATTTCTGTCCATCTGTTTTGATTTTGAAACTCAGCACTGTCGACCCCTTATCGGTGGTCTTATCTGGAGATTAGATGTGGGGTACGAAAGGTTGCTGCCCCAGTTGAGCCAAGTGTCAGCAAACTTTGTAGGAATAGTGCCAGTGTTATATTGCTCTTGAACTCCTGAACAATGGACATGTTTTAATTATCTTTTAAACAGTGAATAAAACATGTCTGGCATACACGGTGGATTTTGTCACTTGGAATATCCATTGTTCATATAAACATGAGATACTTTTAGTGAATAGTTTTGTGGAAGGTGTAACTCTTGTACCCACACTATGTTAATTTTAATCTTTGTGAAGTGGTACCCATTTTTTTGTGTATTATTTGCAGAAGTATTTTGTTTCGCAACTGCTCAGTGTATTCAAAAGATTTCAGTTTTCACACACACTTCAAATCAAGATAGAGACTCTGGGGATGAATGTTTTCAAGACAATAAAAAGAAAGCTACATCTTTTCTTTTTCTTTTGTCTTATGTTCAAAGGAATGATTAAATTCAATCAAGGTCAGACATCTGAAAGAATGAGCTATTTCGAGCTGGTCATGTAATATCCTATTAAAGGCCAAAGAATACTTTGGACAAAAATGGGTCACCCTGTTTAACACTGCAGAGTAATTGCCACCAATTGTTTGTTTGTTTGTTTTGTTTTTTTTCATTTTAATATTAGGTTGTACTAGCACACCTTGTCAAAGTTGGAACGAATTCAAAGTTGTTATTAGACATGGGTCATGGTTTAAATCACAACTGTGAACTGTGAGGTGTGAATTTGACCCATTCGTTTACCCTCGAATGATAATCTTGGCAGATATGAATGAATTTTGTTTTGGTCAAGTTATAAGGTTCAAATTATGGGTCGAATTGAAAACAGCTTCTATGTAGTTTCAAGCATTGCAACCTTGACCTGATTTTAAAAAAAACAACAACTATATCTTATGGTGACACACTTTCCCATTTTACTCTGCATTTTTTTTTTTCAGTTGTACTGTACCACATGTATTGATACAATGTAGTTAGAGTGTTGATAGACATGGCATGTGTGGTGTCAGTGTCAAAATATCTCTTGTATGTATCTGCCAGTTTTGGCAATATGTTCTTGTTTGAACACAGGAAGAATCTGGAGGTGCAGTAAAGTATTACACTGTGTGCATGATGTTAGTATTTCAGCCTCTGTGTTACCTAAGCACACACTGTAACAAAGTGTTAAGTGTTGTTTTGGTGCAGTATTTCAACCTCTATGCTACATAAGCATACACTGTAACAAAGTGTTGTGTTATGGTGGAAACAATCCTAAGGAATCTTATACTGTACATACCAGGTGTTATAATGTGTGCCCCTACGCTGTGTGTAAATAATCACAGTTGCAATATTATATGTCATTTAATGGTCAAAACATTTCCTCCAGTATGGCACAGTTCACAACTTTTAAATTCTATGCACCATATAGCAAAGTGTCGTCATGGTGTAACACTCCTTTAGGATTGTACTGCCTTTGTCACGTGTTATAATGTACCCCCATGCTACAGTGTGTATGTGTAAAAAACACTGCGTCATTGAGGTACATGTAAGAACTCTTCCTCCAGTGCAGCACAATGCACAACTTTCAAAATTCTGTGCACTATAACAAAATTTTGTGTTGTCTGACTCGTTATAACAATCCTGACTTTTCTTTTACTGCATGTGTCTTGAGTTGATAGTGTACCCCCATGCTATGTGTACATACAATGTAGATACCATTGATACCATGTGGTGTTGGTGTCAAACCTCTTTTTCCAGTGTAACACATTGCACAATCTTTTACATTCACACGAACACACACCAGATGTCAGGAGGTGCACATTAGCTCTCGCTCTGGTGCCTGGGTGTTCCCAAACTACCTCTTCGGCCGACCGATTGACCACTACAGCTCCCGCCTCCTCCTGTGGCTCCCCTTGAAGATCATGAACCCCATCTCGGAGTTCCTTCTCTCCGTTATCCACGGACATCCAAATCAGTGAGTGTCCAGAGCAGGGGTCGCACTTAACTTTTTTTTTAACTAGCCAGGTGGACTACTTAGAATCAATTTTGACACTGAAGCAATATTTTGGCTAGCCAGACGGACTAATAACTTCAGAATTTTATGACTTTTAGCTAGTCCGACGTGATTTCGGGTGGCCAATGGCCAGTGGACCATCGCCAATTTCGAACCCTGCAGAGAGAGTTGTAAGATATCTTGCATGCATATAGTGGACTCCCACAACAACGTACACAGCGTAGTCCTTGGGACAGGCAGTTTTCTTTCCTTATGTCGAAATTTCGTTGTAACCGAACAAATTATTTAAAAAAAGAGTCGGTAATGTTGCGGCCTGAATTTTTATTTTGTTGTAACCGGAATTTCGTTATAACCATGTTTGTTATAACGAGAGTGCACTGTATATCATCATCTCATTCTAAGATTTGAGCATGAATAGAAACGAAACAATCAACTTTCATGAAATAAAAAGGTTAATTAATTAAAAGCAAGTAGATTTGTAAGCATCATTCCAAATATGGGGTAAATTGACACCCCTTGTGGTTTTAATGCTGAACATTTTACTAAAAATGAAAGTTATTTAAAATTGACACCATGATGTCAAGGAGATAGAGCTCTAAAACATGATACCAATAACTCAATACCCCCCCCCAAAAAAAAAAAAAAAACTGCGATAAAGCCCTTCTGGTTCTCATCCGACGATATGCACATGTGTCCTTATGCATATAAGCTGTACTGCTGTATTTTACACAAACTTTTGTGCCCCGAAATATTTGTTTGTGCTTTAAACCATCAAGTCTCAAGAAATTTTTGAACAGAAGTTATTATCATGTCGTCGTCGAATTGGCTACTCTGAATTTCTCTGCACATCTTGTAGTGGAGCAAGATTAGATGAAACTGATTAAATTCATTAAATTTACACAAACAATTACATTAATCTGCCAAATTAGCACATGCAAAGCAATTAACTTTAAATCTCTAAGATGTGTTGGCCATTCAATGATCAGTTGTAAATCCCCCCCTCCCTCAACACAGAAACACAAGAAAACTAGGGAATGACGCAGACCCCTCATAGTTTGTCCCTGGTGATTAGGAATAGTCAACAAACGGTATCAACCTGGTAGAGTGGTGCCAATTGAGAAGTTACAAAAAGTGCAGGGGAATCTTGTTAAAATGAGAACCTATTAAAATATCTTGTTATATTGGGTTTCACACTATATTAGCTGGGTACAAAAAACAAAGAAATACAATTGTATATAGAGTTTGGACCTTCAAAATCACCTTGTTGTAAAGAGGGTTTTGTTTTACATGTATCTGACCGTGCCTCCAGGTACGGACTGTTTCCCAAGATGCGTGTCTTCCAGACGCAGCCCACGGTTAGCCCCGTTCTCTTCCACCACGTCCAGCGGAAGAACGTCCTCATCCACCCCAACATCGACCGGATGGAGGAGAAGAGGGTCTTCTTCACTGATGGGTCTTCGGTAGAGGTACGCCCTTCACCCCCATACTCCCCCTCACCCCCCTACTCCACTCCTTCCCATCCTCCACCTCAATCCCCAACTCTTGCCTCTTTGTTGTGACTTCCGGTGTGAAAGGATTGCCCTGGCAGACCAACAAGTATTAACTGATAGGTCTTCGTTATAGGTATGGTCTTCACACCCCTCCCACCTTGCTTGTTTATCGTGACTTTTAGCAAAAGGATTGCACTGGTGATTTTCAAAGAAATTATATCAGAATTTTCACCTCATCTACTGTGCATATATGTGATGGTTTGCTTTTGATACCAATATGTCGTGAGATCATGTGATACTTTCAAAATCCCATAGCAGGTGAATTATGTGACAAGTTTGATGAAACTTTGGACAGTCTGTGTGTTTGAGCGCACTATACAGTATGTACCGTAGCCAACATGAACTTGGGAGTAGAATTCGAACTTCAAGTTGGTACCTTAGCAATTGATTTATATTTGTGCCGAGGTGTGAAAGATTGTACATACAGAAATCACTAGCATGCTTTTTTCGTGTATACGTTTTTATTCATTTGTCTAGTCATCTGTTTTCACTTCTGCGCTCTGCACAATGTTACTGCATACAGACCTGGAGATTGTATGTCTTCCAATGACTTAATACAGTGTACTGCTGTTATAAAAATCACAGTTCTAATTAAATATTCATTGTAACGAAGTAAAAATTCAGGTTCTTCAATTATCATATATTCATCTCCATGTACTGTCCTGTTTGGTTATAAAGAAAATTTGATACTACAAATTAAACTGCTCTCGAGAACTTCATTATAATGGGAGTCCCTGTACCATCATTTCTCCCTCCCCATCCATCATTTTACTTTTGACTTTTCTCTCTTATTTCTCTCTGTTCTCATCTTTTTTAAAACCATTGATTGATTGATCGACAGGTGGATCACATTGTTTTGTGCACGGGTTACCACATCGACCTCCCCTTCCTCAGCGACGACATCAGGAAGGAGATCATGGAAGTCGGAACGAACACCATCAAGGTAGACCACCCACGCTTTCATGCCAATTCAGTTCACCTCCGTAATTCTTCGCCAGGCCTCTTGAGTTAGCATGAAAATGATTCATATAAGATAGTGTAGATGTAGTTAGGTTCCCTTTACATTACATCATAGCACATTGTCCTTTCATCATCATGAGAAGAAATAGTGGTGGTAGCAGTTTTAGAAATCATAGCAGTTAGAAGTAGGAGTAGTAGTAATGGTAGTAGTAGTAGTAGTAGTAGTAGTAGTAGTAGTAGTAGTAGTAGTAGTAGTAGTGGTAGTAGTAGTAGTAGTAATAGTAGTAGTAGTAGTAGTAGTGGTAGTAGTAGTAGTAGTAGTAGTAGTAGTACAGTAGTGGTAATAGTAGTAATAGTGGTAGTGGAAGTAGTAATGGTAGTATATGTGACCCGCTACAACAAAATGATCCTAAAGTCGGGCGAGGTCGATTATTTGAAAATTGCACGATATAATCCCCTAATCTTTCTGCTTTAAATTGATATAAAACACATTTTATAAAAATAATTGGCTGCGGAGATATCGATGTTTAAAAGAGAGCATGTCGAGACGTCTGGAAAAGCACTGTTTCGAGAAAAGCGCCCTAAAAGTCTTCCTTTCGACGCAATCACGATCAAGGGACACGCAAGTCAGTTTTCACCTCTGGACGATAAAAGGTAAGCCCTAGCAACCTCCGAAGAGTTCATTCAAGTACATCAGCGTCGGCGGTCTCCTCACCAACCAATCAGTGACCAGGATGTGAGAAGCGGCTGAGCATAGCGCACCCCGCCCGCACGTGCACCAGTCGACTGGGCAGTGTGCGAACTTCACGCTTCGGTTAGCAGCAAGCAGCAAACTGACCAATGAGATCACTCTGGTCGTTGTTAGGGGCGGAACCTATCTGTGGCGCTCAATCCAAATTTTCGAACCAGTTTCTGCTTCGCTGAAACGCCAAAAAACATGGCTCAGAAAAACGCTATTTTTTTATCTTTCATTTGATCATTTTGCTTCAAAATTTCGACAGATGATAGAAGACATATTAGACTCCAATAATATATCAAAATCAGAAAATCATAAGTTTTGACCAATTTTAATGCTCTGACTTCAAACTCGATTTTCACGGCTTCGACAGTGCTCGACTTTAGGACCTTTTTGTTGTAGCGGGTCACATATGTAGTAGTGGTGGTGGTAGTAATAGTGGTAGTAATGATGTTAGTAGTAGAAGTAGTGATAGTGGTAGTAGTTGTAGTAGTAGTAGTAGTAATAGTGTTAGTAATAGTGGTAGTAGTAATAGTACATAGTAGTGTTAGTAATAATGGCAGTTGTAGAAGTAATAGTAGTAGTGGGAATAGTGGTATTAGAAGTAGTAATAAGTAATAGCAGTGTACAAATAATGTTCTTTGTTTTCTCATTTTCAGTAGTTACTGTACTTATGATACTGTAGCTGGATAGAGCTGAATAAGGATGTAAACTAGGTATGTGTGCAACAGACAGTCTGTGAGCACCTGATGAGTGAGACCATGCTCTCCCAATTTCTCCCCACCCTCCAGCTCTACAAGAACATCTTCGCTCCTTCCGTGGGGAAATCCTTAGCCTTCATCGGCTTCGTCCAGCCGGCGTCCGGCGGTGTGCTGAGCATGTCCGAGGTCCAGGCCAGGTGGTTTGCCGAGCTGTGCAAGGACAAGGTCCAGCTTCCCCCCGTCGCAGAGATGAAAGAGGACATCGACAGGGAGCTGGTAAAGATCTAAGACTACCTCAAAATGAAACTAGAAGATTTCGCTTTGGCGACGGGTATGCCTCCGCTACACTGTACATTGCATTATTCTCCCAGTAGGCCTATCCCTGTACGTATTGCCATTGTGAGACAAACAGTTTCACATCATACCCTGAGCCATTTCTGAACTTTGGAGGAAAAACATGAAATTTTAGCATTCTTAACTTGACATCTGGTGGCCATTGACCTTGAATGTGTGCACCCACAAGTTGATAGTCACACCTTCATTCACTCACACATACATACATATGCCAAGTTTCGCTTGAGTAGCTCAAATGGTTTTTCAAGTTACGTCGTCGACAGACTCGACTGTGGACGGACAGATGGACAGACGGACATCCCGAAAACATTATGCCCTAGTGACACTTCATGGCAGAGGCTTAAAAAAGAGAAGAGTCATTATGCATATAGCATCCATAGATGACATTGTTTTTTACTTTCTGACTTCAATTTCATTCCCATCTTCCCGGTGGATGGCATTCAAATTCTGATTCAATGTTGAAACCATTAAGAAGCACAACAAGACAAGACTGCCAGGGTTGAGGTAAGACCAAAGTGGCCAGAAACTTGATACAGACGGATAGCCCCCAAGTTACAATTTTAATTACAATAGTAACAAAGCAATACTAGCCAACTAACTAGACAAAAACACAAAAAAGTGGAACACAATTTACACAAGACACAAGATCCATCTCGGGTAAAGTAAAATGAATGATATGAAGATATATGTTCCATTCTTTGCATCCTGGCACTAGAGAGAGAGCGCTGAAAGGTTCTTCAAGTCAGAGCGGCACACCATCCAGAAGGATCCCATCCTCTACAACGACGATGTCAGCCAGAAGTTTGGCGCCAAGCCCCAGCTCTGGAGACACCCCACCCTAGCTTGGAGGTAATTAATGTGCATCATCTCCAGTATACATTTGCAGTTCATCACTTGCCTGGCAGAAGAAGGGGCCCTAGCATGAAACATCACCCAAAATTGAGTTCCGGTTTCAGAGACTCCAACTCTCCCGCTTTCGACGGGAGATCTCCCGCCGAAAACCCATTTTCATAAAATCTCACGTTCTCCCGCTTGAGATTTAATTTCTCCTGCCCTGGCTCTGTGTCTCCCGCTTGTATGGTTTTGTAGATGCCAGTCAATTTCATAATACACATGCATGTATAGCATCTGCACAAGGTATATGAAATGAGGTTTTATTAAGCCAAAATATATATGATTTGATTCATTGAATTATCACTTACTTAGTGCCGTCGTATGTTGAAAATAAGCCTGACATAGCATTAGAGAGCATCTATGGAACCCTGTAATGACCCAATTAAAGGACTTCGCGCTTCGCGCACATCAAGTTGGAGTCTCCCGTTTTCGAGGGGTTTCAGGCAGGAGAATCTCCAGATCAGAAGGTGCTTGGGGTTGGAGTCTCTTCGGTTTGTGACATAATTTGACAGAGTTTTGAAAGTTTTCCATATAATGTGATCATCATTTTGTGTGTAAGTATGATCATTCAAGCCTGCAAGCCTTAGAGCCCTTCTGCTGAGCTTGCAATTTTTGTTTGTTTGTTGGTTTTTTTTACAGTGCAAAGATGATGGTAACATACAAGTGTATGTACTTTGTACAGTGCTGAACAAGAGTCCGAAAGAAAAGTCTAATATGATAGGCTACTGTGCAGCACAAACACTTGAAGCTTTTCAGATCATTGCTATTGTATTACTACCTGCACTTACTCACTACAGCATCATAGTGTATGTTCTCTTTCGTGCAAATGTTAGAGAAATATTTGACATAGAAATTAATGTTAAGGCTCATAACTGTGTCTGTTGTTCAGCTCAAATGTTATGGGAGGATGATGTCATAGCTGAAATATGAGCAAAGATGATGGAGGGTTTTTTTTGTGTTTTTTTTAGGTGGGGAGTAACAGGGTGCAGAAAAAATTATGATAAAATTGTTTGCAAATACAATGTATATGACGCATATTTTCATGAAGTAAGTTAGTGAGTGGTTATGTGCAGACTAAAGGCATCAATAGAAGTCAACATGTATTTGTATTGCTGGGACCTTATAATGGTGCATTTCTTTCCCTCTCTTTTACCTCTTCAATTGGCACTGCAGACTGCTTCTCGGGACCTGCGGCCCCGCCCAGTACCGGCTCCAGGGGCCCAACTCGTGGCCGGAGGCTGCTGCAGAGGTGCGCAAGGTGCCCGTCACGGGGTTTGCCCACTACGGTACGCTAGCTGTGGTCCTCCCTGTGCTTCTGCTTCTGTTGTGGTGCTTTCTTGTCCTTGTGTGATGAGCACGTAACCATCACTGATCTCTAGCTGTTGGAAATATCTGGATAACTCATTGGCCTATTCACGCTGTACGAACGATCAAAGTTGCCTCTTGTAAACAAGCTGCCTTGTTACCACGCATGCTCTCATTTGGACGTGCAGGCATTTTCAAAACAGAATTATTGCTAAAAAATATGATGTCGTGAGCTCGTTGCATAGGTGTATAAAGGTGAAGTATAGCATCTTTGGAGTGATTGATGTGCGCAGTAAGATGGCGGCACTGGGGCTTCAAAGTGATTGGCTGATAAGATATCCAGACATTTCCTATAGAGATCAGTGGTCAAGGAAGAGGAGAATTCATTTGATGATTGGCACAATAAAAATCGATTGTGGAAATGTATGAAAAACCAGGGTGTGCATGTAGCTTGAAACAATGTCTTTCCCACTGAATACCACACATGATGCACGCTGACATTTGATACCATCAGAAATTCAATGTTTTGTATCAGCAAAATCACTGGTATAGACATGTTTTTGCATTCCATTGCAAAAGGAGCATTAATTTAATAAGGAGCCTTTCAAGCACTTACTGCAGAATTACCACAGGGCAATTTACAAGAATATCCTCGCCCAAAAACAAAGTGACAAAAATGAGATGGTTGAGTGAAAAGAAGTCTTTGTAATTACCCTGAAATGTTTTATCACTCTCTTGAGAGTTTTGTGGAGTGTTGTAAGGTAATGTAATTTCACAGTGTGTTCAGGTGTTCTCAGTGGCACCCACATTATACTTGTGTGTGTGTTTTTTTGTTTTTGTTTTTTTGTGTGTGTGCATTAGTCAAATTACGGCGATATCGTCATTCCAATCTAGGCGGCATAATTTTAGTATTGAATTTATGGCCAAGCAAACATGAAATATATGACCAAATATATGTTACAGAAAAATTATTTGTCGTGGATACGAGATCTACGGTAAATGATGCCCATATTACAATCGTCCGTAGGCCCCTATATCAAATTGGGGCATCAACATATCATCTATTTTCTATTTTTATTCGGTTCAATTTTTGTCACTCTGCTTTTCTATGTGTAACGTAAAAATCAGAGGTATGAATTCTCACGTCTACCCCTGGCAGTGCGTGTTGTTGTTGTTTTTTTTTTTTAAACATCCAAGACATTTTATTCTTGTGAATATGGCTTACGTGTAGATGGGCTTGTGCCCATCTGCACTTTGTGTGTGGATGCGTGCATTCTTGCTCACATATCAAAATTCTGTGAATGATCAGTACGTGTATCGAGATTATCTATTAAGAGCTCTAAAAAATCTTTTAATATGGTGCTACAGCCAGTCATGATGCCTTAAAGATTAATTCTGGCAATAAGAAGTGCAATCAAGTCGTGGATTTAGAATGGGGAGGTAAAGGTGAAGCAAATATTGTCTTTCTGAGAATGGAGTTGCCATGTCTGTTATTATTATAGAATTTAGAATTTTTCAATTAAATGCTATGCTCGGATACTTTTTCTTGACTGAGTATACTGTGTGTACTGGTCTCTTCCATGTTTATAAATACAACTTGTACCACACACATATACACACACACACACACACATGCACATGCAAGATAAATACATTGTTTTTATATAAAGGATAATGATAGTAGCAATAATAATAACAATGGCAATGAATAATGATTATAATTTTAACAACAAATGATGAATGCTGTTCATATTGCTTCCACACAAGCACAAGTGCAATGAAGACAGCCACTGAAGACAAAAGGTGAGATTGGTTTTTACTGTTATTCAGAGGTGATTTATTCGAAAGGAAGGTGATAGGTGAGTATGCCATTATAGTGTACGATCACAAGTGCAATTTTAGTCGGCAAAGCAGAAATGTCGTGATCAAACGTCATTTCATCAAAGGTGAGCTTTATAATAGTTTTCCCCCCTGCTTATTTCACACCAAAACAATACAACGTACAGTGCGCATTGTTTACTTTTACCGGTTACTGTTCAGGTTGTGAGTATGAAAGCCTCACACATGTACAACGCGTGTATAAGGAAATACATACACTGTATTACAGTTCTGGAATACAGATTTATTTACATCCCACGTACTTTCAGTACCTCAAAATTAATTGGTCTTGCATGGTAACATGTTTTCAGTTTGAAATGTAAAATTACCTGAAAAATTTCACAGGACTTGATTCATTCCCATGAATTTTTAAATGTGAATATCGTCAAAAAGAATGATTTTTACTATTTTTACAGTGGGTGTGATTATATCGCCTCGAGCTTTTACACATAGTTTTCTTGAGTTTTTATTGACTAATAAGACTGATGTTCTTACAGTATGTGTGGTTTGGTGTGCTGCAAAAATCAGAGCGTGAAAAAGGATTAGAGATACAGGTGTACATCATACACATAGTACATTTGTAGGTTCAAGGAAATTTGTCTACAGTACAACTGTAAATATCGGCACATGGAGATATTTTGTTTGTTTCATACTCTTTAGTCATTATGATGATCATTGATTTAAATATGAATAAACTGTAATAACTATTAATATCATTGTGAATTTGTGGCTTTTTTTCAGCGACAGACATCGACATTGCATCATGAGAAACTTGTAATTCAGCATTGATGACTGTTCAAAACCCACAAAAAGTCACACACGTTTATTTTCTAAATGACTTGAAAATGGGCACTATGTGTCAACTCGGCTTATATGGGGATTTTAATGTTAGTTCTGATGGAGTCTTAACTTTTATAATGATAATAATACAAAGATTTGAAGCATAAAACTGGACATCAGTTCTGTTGTTAAGTTTTTCCCTGACCCACTTTCTTTTTTTTTCTGTCTTAATTTGGTTTTCCATCGATGAGGCAGCAAAAAGTGAAGCAGAAACCATAGATAAATTTTAGAAATAGCAGTAGCTTCTATGTTATTGTGAATAGAATTTTATTCATCAGTTTACTTTGTATTTTAATCTAATCTGATAAGCCCTCCACAGTGGTTACCATAAAGTTTTAAATCCCATCTTTAATAGTTCCACATGCAATTAGCAGACTCTTCAAAGCTCCTTTTTCTTTAATGGTAGTATTTTTATGTGTTTTCATTTTTCCATCGCTTTTACTTTGTTGAGTGTTAAGAAGGTCTAGTCTTGATGAACTATATGCCACTTTAACGCTGAGAATCTGTGTGTTTGTAAACTTAGACTGTTGCCCCAAAATCATATCGGGCAAGGTTCTGTTGATTGTTGGGATGCTGGGTACATATTATCCTCCCTCAATCAAGAAAACCAAGAAACTCTCCAAATAAGACAGCAGTCTGTGCCATCCAAAAATCACAATGGACTTTCTACCCCACAGAAAGTATGGTGCTTATCGATGAAGCAACGACTCTGATTTGCACAAATCTTTCGTCACAATCAGCAATCCCAATGAGCTCAAACATATAGGAGTCTATGCACGCTTGCGGTGCAGATATCCTTATTTGGCAAGAACTCCATCATATTCTTTTCTGTTTTTTTTTTTTTTGGGGGGGGGGTGGGGGGGGGGATAAACAGATTAAAGAGGAAAAACAGCACAAGAATCCCAAAGTAACCCATTTTACACTGCCCTACATGAGTCATTTTTATATGCACTGCTACCTTACATGTACCTACACCAATACACCCCAGGCTTACATGTACACACTCGTCTTTTACCATCCCCCAACTTCTAGCACTGATTGTGCAAAGAGCATACACTGCATGTCAGTTTACTCCGATCAAAACCACATCCATGACATATTTTTGTTTTAGTTTTGCCATTCATCAATTACAATTATTCATTTCTTCATTAGAAGGCCAGCTCCTTGTCATCAGCATATCTGGAAAATGTCCTCTTTCAACTAGAACTATTGACTTACACAAACATCTTGACGTTTACAGCAAATAAGGAAGAAAAGAAACAAATGTTGCAATACACAATGACAAGTTATGAAACAGGACCATGTTAACAACCAAACAACGTCCTAAAAGTTCACAATACACAAGACGTCCTGACATACAGAATAATTCTGCACAAATCATGTCGCATACTTGATTCTCAGCTAAAAATGATCAAGTAGTTACTTTAAACTTGTAATCACGAAGTTCTTGATATGAGGTCTGTCTGTTTAAGACAGCTTTAGATTTATCTTCATGTTTATTTCTTTCTCTCTTTTTTTTTGCAGGGGGGGGGGGGGGTCATCATAAGTTGTAATATCGGGATGAAATGACTTCAATATCAATGTTGCCCCAAATATTCTATTAAAAGTACACACACCTACCTCTGGTACTATGTACATTTTTAACACTGCCCTCTCCTTTAATACTTGTTTATAAAACAGATAACACACTCGGGATTCAAAGTCCGCCAGCACAAAAACTAACGCACTGTCTTGTGTTCAATACACATTGTTGGCGGACATGGCACATGACATTCCCGTTTCAAAGCACAGCGCAATTTAAAAAATCATTTGCCCCCCTCAAAAACAAACAAACAAACAAACACACAAACAAACAAAGGTCTGGTGCATTTAGGACTCTTTATATACAACTATACAAGGCAACAAGGAGCACACATATCAGAAGGAAGTAGTACCCAATAGAAGCCGAAAGCTTCTCTTCGTTATCGTGTTAAGGTTGTCGGCAAATATTTGCAAGATGCATGGAATCCATTGCCTGTAACTGACAACAATGCAAGACTACGTGGCATGGGATCACATTTTTGCCATGTATTGGTGTTCCTTTGAGCAATCCTTTGTGTATATATGTACTTCCGGGACTGGGGAAAGGTACATGTATATATATTTACATGTATGAATATGGTTATATCTCTTCCAAACTTTAAAAGGAAATGATGATAATTTTACCTCTACCTGACCAAGTCCTAGATAACTGGTTTTCTTTTTCATGATCTGGAAGGATTTCTGTTTTAAATTTTTTGGTTGTTTCTTTTTTTTTTGTATTCATTCCTCACATTATTCAACGAGTGATACTAGTAGTAGTCTACATTCAAAGCTGCTGCAATGTATAAGCAGAATAAGAAATAATATTTTTCATCCTTTCTGGCCTCAGCAGACTTGAGAAAAACAATTCCTTCTTTTTCTTATAGAGTGCACCCACAGTGTGCACCCGATGTAAATTATTTGCTACACGTACATGCCCGTATGCATATCACATCTGTGTTTGATATTTGATGATATGTTAACTCATGACCAGTGTGCTAATTGCATCACAGGGCTACATCCATATGCCCAAAGGATGTAAAGAATTCTTGGGCATAGTTTGCTTGTACTGTGTTAAAGCATGCATCACCTTCAGACATTCTGTCTTCGAGCTTACAGGCATTGCATGCTTTTTTTTTTCCTCATGATTTGTCACATTAGTCTATTAGGCAAAACCAGCACACCATGGATGCGAATTGAAAACCCGGTAGTCTCCTTCACAAAATTTCACCACACTTTCCCAAATCTTATATCTAAAACAATATTACCTGTATTCATGATCTCATAGAAACCCTCTCTGTACAGTGATAAAAGTTAGAATGGACAGAGTTTACATATATTCTATTTGTTACACATTCATGTACAAGTGCACTGTTATCCCACTTCTATATATATAATAGATATCTTTGATTTGGCATGCATACATTCCTATTGGATCATATCAAACAAACGTAATATAGATGTCAGCACCTACTGAATTTATACTGTTTTAGCCTATTTTTTTTCATTTCTTCTGTGACAAGGTATCTTGGTTTCACGATGGTAAACACAGTCACACATCTCGGCGAGCTAGATTGGAAAACCGCTCACTTGCGCATGTGCAATCAATACATCTATCACACACACATACATCCACATAAACACACAAATGGCACACTAAGTATCCATGCCTTTCACAATACAAGCATGCACAATTTGCCATATACAAATACAGAGCAGACACACTTCATCTCACTTACATCATTCTTGTAACCATGGCAACAGAAGATGCTGTTGTGTATTAGTGCCTGCCCTATGACTATTTCTAAAAGAAGAAAAAAATACTGTGTGTGCACATTATGTGTACATAAAAAACAGTAATCGATCTACTTTAGTCTATTCCTGTATGAGCAAGGGCCATTCACGTTAATAGCAGCTTTCTTTGTACAACATAAAAGAGAATGGCAGTCTCAGTATCTCTTGTTAGGCAAATGAGGAACATTCAATTTTGCGTCTGCGGTACAGTTCAAACAAACAAACAAGAAAGGCATGAACAACCATTTTGCAACAGCAAAGTTTCTACGAATGAATACGAATCGACTGTCATAAATAACATGATGCCTGCTCTCTGAAATCTGGCGACAACACGGAGCTATCGACAATTCATCTCATTACTTGGTATCAGTGGTTTAAAAAAAAAAAAAACAATTATGGAAGGGAAGAAGATTTAGCTGCTGTAGCCAAAACGGTCTTACATACACTTTTGTAGTTGTATTCAACATGATGCAAGACTTAGACAAATTTACAAAATGGCTCCCGAAATCCTCATATCTCCCACATATACTGCCATTAGCAAAATGACAATCGTGTGTACGTTCCACTCTCAAAAAATAAATAAAAAAAGAATCCATTCCAAATGTGGCGAGAACATTGCACATGATCTCCTACACATGACTGAAATGTATTTCATTCCACAAGAAAAAACATTTGAAGCCTGCATTCATACCGTCTCTAATACTTCCACAACTACTAGCATCAATTCCACCATCACTCTTGCACTTTGACACAGTATTTAACCCGTTGAAGACAAGACCCAAGTACTGTATACTCTGCCGGGTGTGTTTGAGAAATGCATGTTACAGCAAAATCAGCTGGTCCTCATTATCTACCGTGTCAATGACACAAAAGTTCTTGGGACACATACGCAGTTTGTGCAAGTGTTCTGCTTCTATTCAAGTCTGATCATTTTCATCGAGAAGTTGGCAAAGATCACAAGATCTGGCAAGAAATAAATAAAATAAAAAATTAATGGCCACTCTCACACGTATGGTATATGTACTCAGCATTTGGAGCACTTTGCGTCTATCCTTGTTACACACTTGGATTGTGAGTTGCAAAAACACACACACACACACACACAAAAAAGAGAAAAATCTGCATCTGTTCAGATCATACACCATCTCAAGCTAACACCTTGTCACACAATACCTGTCGCATCGCACCATCTGAAGACTGGAAAATTCACACTTTGTAACAACGGTGTAACAAATGCCGTAAGTGTGATAAATCAGCAAGCCACGTGACATCAGCTGCACCTCTAGAGCAGTTTTACACTCTCTCTCTAGTAGAGACCTCTACAGTGGGAGTAATACACAGTTGCCATTTTTTGAGAAAGAATAATTGTCATCAATTGCGATGCTCTTATATTCAGATATTTAAAGTGTTCCTGTCATCAATGGATTCAGAATTTTGTACAGGGTCAATTGTGGAACTTGTGTGATTTTGTTACCTCATCTATGATCTAAATGATTTTTTTTTTCTGTAAGATAAAGGTTTTTAGCTTGATTATAACCTGTGATGACAGTTCACTGTGTGGACCGAGCTGTAGCGTAGTCCCACTGGTGCCAATTTGTGTTGGCTCCCTAGCTTGCTCTCTCTCTGTATCTGCATGTCTGCACCGGGCTCACACGTGTGTGTCCTCGGTGGAGAGGGGGCGGTCCTTCAGCGTGGCGGTGTCGCGCACCTTGGCCAGGTCCAGGAGGCGCATGGTCTCCTGCAGGCTGCCCACCTCTTCCTCCTCCGTGTCCGTCTGCGGTCCCAGCGCCACGAAGCGGTGCGAGGCGGCGGGTTTGGCGTGCTGGGCCGGCGGCGAGGAAGGGTCCTGCAGCAGGCGGCTCTGCTCGTTCGTCTCCTCCTCCTCCCCGTCGAACTTCTCCATGAGGGCGTCGCCAACTGCAGCAGATGTCACGAGAGAATGCACAGAGAGTAGTGTTTACATCGGCCACTCCTAACTAAAGTTTATGATGTTACAATTACACCATGTTTCCGGCAGCCACAGCAATCACATTTCAGGCAATCATGGGCAAAATGGGATGGACGTGAGACAACATGGGGGATGGGATGGGCGAGTGTGACAGGCCATGATTGCCGTCGATGCCAGAGCTACCAAGTCTCACGCATTCTGCGTGAGACTCGAGCATTTAGGGGCCGTCTCACGATCTCACGCATGGCACCCATTTTTCTCACGCATTGGGCGAAGCCTGCAACTTGGGCCTATGATAATGAGCACAGCTCAAAAGATTAAAGTGATAGTTGCGATTGAAGGTACATTTCCCTTTTGTCTTTCAAAATAAGTAAAAAATGGTCATTTAAGTATGCACCTGATCGCACCATTAAGAGCTACAATTTGTACAAATTGAAAAAGCTCCCTACCGTAGGAGGCCACAAGGGGGGAAAACCCCTCCCACACCCTCGCTTTCTGGCACATTCGCATGCCGAATTGCCGAGTGATGCCGAATCATGAAAATCTCACTCATAAAAAATTTTTGAACTTGGCATCCCTGCGATGCCATGTCAGATTTTTAAACTGTCAAACAAAATTTGTATGGCAGTCATGCTGCTGATGAGAAGCCTATAGTAGGCTGTAGTAAAATGGGGCGAATACAACAAAATGGGACGGTACGCAATATAATGCAGTGCCAAATTTGGAGGCGGTCTGTAGTGGAACACAGTCAATCAGCATTAGATATGAAACAAGCAACAAAATGTGTTCAGCAAGAAAAAAAAAGGAGGAAGAGATAAACATTTATAATTCAAGCATACATGTAAATGTTTTTGCTCTGTAGATACAAGTGATGTGTATGATGTACTGTGTGGTAATGCTGCAATCTGATCTACCTACGGTGTATAGGCATGCCTCTTGCATCACACCAACTGGCTAACATGGATTCATATGAATGGGACTATCGGACAAAAAATGTACACATGGGCTCTTACTGTGGACTATGGTGTCGGGTTTATCCTTGGTGCTTCCTGCCTTTTCGGAAGGCTCTGCAGGCTGCGAGGATTCCGTCTTGTTGCCAGCGCCCTCTGGAGGTGCGACAGAAGGTGGCGACGGGGCGACTGGTGCATCTTCGCTGACTCCTGGGATGGGGGCGCTCTTCAGTGCACTCTCCCCCGTGGGGTCACGACCTCGGGTCGGGTGGCGTCGGTGACTGGTGCTGCGGCTGCAGATGGGATGGGGATATATATATTGTTGTCTTACACTTATTCCACAACAGTGACACAATGAATTTATTTTGGAATTGTGCGAAAATTATATACAAAGTACAACTCTTCTTGTCTATGTTCATCTTTGGGGGAAGAAAATATACACAGTTTATGATATACAAAAAGAGTGGGGGGATTATCAAATTTAGAGACTCCAATTCTCCCATTTATGGACTATTTTTGCAAAATCTTCCGCTCTCCTGCTTGGATTTGAATTTCCTGTTGTCATATACCACACATATCCACAAGTGTTCACATGCTCACCTAATGCGTTTGGTGTTCTGCCGCCGCGTGAAGCCACGGCCGAGCTTGCACTCGGCCTCTTCATCCACCTCGTCCTCGGCTTCGGCCTCCGCGATGCACTCCTCGGTGTGGCGCAGGCTGCGCCGGTTGTACTGGCTGTTTGAGCGGGCGATGCGCGACGGCTCCGTCGAGCTGTTGGCGTTCAGGTCCGACTGGTCCTGCGGGCTGCCCTGGCTGCGGCGGCTGGAGCGGCGTGAGCTCTGCCGGCTGGAGCTGCGCCTCGAGGTGATGGTGGCTGTGCATGAAGTCAACATCAGGTTATAGTATGGCTAAACAATGACATTAAGAGCTAGACCATAAATGTTGCTTCTATAGCTCTGCATTTTACACAAGTATCATTTGAATACCGCTTTGTCAAGATCAAACAACACATTTCTATACACACTACTGTAAAATCACATATTTTTGCGTGCACGAAACTTTCACAAATTTTGCGAAGAGCCCAAGATTCGCAAATGTAAAATGCACACACAAGTTTTTCTCTACACAATGCATTGAATGTAAGAGGCAATTTGTACAGGTTTCATGGAACAAAAAAAAAAGGGGCTAATGGCTCTAATTTGTGAGAGTTTCAAGCTGCCAATGTTTCTGGATTTACAGTAACTTCTGACAGCTTTAATGTACAAGCTCCTCTCGTGTTTGGGAAAATATTACAGAAAAGTGTGGGTTGAGGGAAGTGGTTTACAGTTATCATGTGCATTATGTATGTGCTGTGTGCATTATGTTACAACCAAATCAAATTCTGTCTGCAGTTTATGGAGGATGTGTTATATTTACATACATACGTGTTGTGCAGAGTTAAGTTATTGCAAACCTTTCCATGATGTTTGTACTTTTGCATAAGAAAAGGTGAAAAACTAAATTTGCTCAAGATTAATCTGTCTGAAGTACAGATGAACGTGCACACACACAAAAAAAGCATCATGAATGCATAGATGCATGAGCCCAAATATGTCTTTTTGGATATCTCAAAAAACAACTATTGCAAACTGTGTTTGTAACATTAGTATAATGAGACCCCCCTATTAAAAAAAAAAGAATATATATATATATATATATATATATATATATATATATGTATATATTTATATATATATGATATTGTGACTATGTTAAAACAAGGATGAATAAACGAACAAAAAATGTTCACGTGTAGGAGGTAACCTCAGATAGTTAATGCAGTATCGCTCATTCACATTTTCTGAGGAAGGAAACGCAAAACGGACAACATCATACTATTCACTTTAAAATTCCTGAAGTATCCCTAACTGACCAATTAAATTTCAGTACTGTGAGTTTGCAAAACAAAACAACAAAATTGATAGTTGATTCATTTAGTCGTGATGCATTTGCTATAATTGGCATAGTCACTTTTTTCCTATCCAAGCTCTGTGGATGCTTGAAAAGTAGACAGACTAGAGCTGCTATACGCAATACAGCATCATATATCACTTGAAGATGACATATGCATAGTAAAGAAAACCGAATGGCTTTTGATAATAAAATGTCTTTGTTTTCCTACTGTATGTCAAGTGTGCTGTTCAATCATAGTAAAACAAATCATCAACCCTTTTAGCACCCAGTATACACCGACATAAAAGAGTAATGAGACTTTGACAATCTAACCCCAGGACCTGAAATGCACAACTTTTCACAAGTCCGCTCTGACACAAGGAATCTGAAATGGACAAATTTTCACGAGTACACTCTGACATTTCGACATGAAGAATGTGAAATAGAAGAAGGTATTCCACAGTATACACTCTTAACATAAAGAAAGTAGAGAGAACGAGCTCTCCTCTCATTGAAACTGACAATTAATGAATGTGATATGGGATGTGTGAAAAAAAAGGAAACCAAAAGGAACGTGACCGTTGTCGGTTGCCGTGGAAACAGACCTTTCCTGGTTAGTCTTGAGATGATGGAGCTACGCTGCTGGAATGCCGACATAACCTGCATACCTTCTATGCTCTCTACCCTCTCACCGGCCAACGCAACTAACTCGTCGGTGAAGCGTACTTGGTCTGGTGTGGGGGCGGACGGACGAACAGACAGACAGACGGATAGACAGACAGGTGCAGAAGTGTGCATACAATCAGATTCAGAAACACACAGACCGTCCGACAAGAGGATAAGAATAACAAGTTAAAACACACAAGATAAGTAAACAAAGAATAAAGGGAAGGAGAAGGACAGACAAAAGAATGCAAAAAAAAGGAGAAGAATTTGCAAATTTTGAAACAACAACATGAAATTTTGCAAGCGTGTAGGGACCGGCACATTGATCAATCATGAGGACGATCCGCAAATTTTGCCCAAATAAATAAGGGGGGAAAAAAGCAAGCGTTAGCAATGAAAATAATTGAAAGCAGACATCCAATCAAAAACACAAAGTAGTACAGACAGACAAAATGATTATGTCACAATTGTGCATGTGATGAAAAACAGGGCATGTTATACAGTGGCAGTGCAAAACAGAAAGCATTAGTGAAAAAAAAAATGTTGTATCACAAACAGATGAAAAAATCAAGACATTTGATGCAAAATCGAAGTGAGCACGTTGATATCCCAACCGGGCAATGTCAAAAGCCAAGCAACCAAAGCATAGCACCAAATATCATTAGTAAAAACAAAAACAAAAACGACCAATATAAAATTCAGAAGAGAGGAGTATCAAAATGCACGCAAGGCATATCAAAACAGGTAGAATCAAAGCAAGGCGAAATCATAAAAGCAATTATCAAGAAGCAAAGAGATGCATTCACACACACACACACACACACACACACACACGGACAGAGAGTTTTTAATGAAAAATTCAACAAGTTTTATGAGTTTTGATAAGCAAATAAAGAGGTGCATTGCAAATCGGTATCCATGAATGGTTATCATAAGCATATAACAGAACACAAGAAAAATAAAATATAAATGCGCATTCCAATATGCATGCACCATGGAGATTGTTTATGGCAGGCCAAAGATTTTATGCAGAGTTGTGTTTTTTTTTTTCATTTCCGCAGGCATGATGATTCAGAAATAAAGTCCACAAGAAAATTTGAGATGTACACACCACAGGAGCATACAGATTTTGACAGGACACACATGTAAGTGGAAGAAAGGGAAATGACAAAAAAAGACAATGTGTAAAAAATGTAAGATTAGTTCAGTGAAGACTGATGCAACTCCTGCATATCATAGTGACATAATTTACACAATCTACCAAAAGATGTTTTTCAGCAAAGTGATTGCAGACCTTTTTCTTTCAGTCTAATATTTCACAGAAAATATGGAAAAAAAACCTCATTTTTAAAATGAGTGAATCTATCAGTGCTACAAAGGTAAGTAAAAAAAGTCATATTATATATGATATATAGATATACATACCTGTACAAATGTACATACACTGTACATGATTATGAATAAACTAACACTGGGAAATGTGAAACGGATCATGGACACATAATCGAGTGTAACTCTATGGTGCCTACCCCTGCAATATATTGCTAACGACACTTGTTCTACAAGTGTAAATGAACCTCTCGTGGAGTATTTGTCATGCATATCTGTCTATTACATACATCGAGTCTGTGCAATGAAGACCTATACCTAAGAAATGTATATAATAACACTTTGATAACATGATATCAGTTGGGTAATCATGGAAAATGCGAAATATTCACCAAAAATGTACGCCAGAAGCATTATGATTTTACAGCATACAAGTGTAGGCCTACTGATCGTGGTTGCTACATGATGTTTCAGTATCCTTTGCTCGAGAGTGAATCGCATACACAGCTTACAATGTACTTTTGTACTAGCTGCACACGCTTCAATACAGGTGCACTAGTACTACTGCTAGGGCATGTTCTGATCATCATATAAGAGTAAACGTCCTGCCTTTCCACTACTGAATGGAGAGGGTGTTTCAGGGAAAAGAAGTCGATACACCAACTTCTATCATTTCACACTTCTGATCTCAAAATACCTCAAAACAACTCGTTATCCCAGTAATTCTCATCAGCCAGACAAATTTCTTGGCAGACCTTTTTCGATGTACAAATTGCAAGCAAATTCCAAGTGGTGGAAGATGAATTTTGAGCCCTTCTGAGAACTGTGTTTTGGCTTTCATGATTAAGACGAAAAGAGGAGGGTGGGGGATGTGGTGCCAATGGAGGGGGGTGGGGGAGGGGGAGAGAAGTAGAGCTGGTATGGGGATGGAGTGGAAGTATGACAAGATACATTCTGTATGATGGCTTCAAAAATTTGATTGAAATCTCTGGTACACTGTATCACATGATTACACAAGGGGGGATGAATCATAGCAATAGAGTACCAAAGCGTGATGTTACAGCCATTCATCCCTGTGGAAACTGATTGTAGACAACTTCAGCTGGCCCAAATATCTGTGAGCACTACTGTTGCTCACCACGGTGGCACCTGATGGTTCCAACCCAGAATATACTGTAAAACGAGGAATGTTCGCGTGCATTTTAATTTTGCGAATTTCGCGAGCGCCAAGATTCACAAAATTAAATTGCACGCGAAATTTCTTGTCTACACTATATGCATTGAACGCCAGTGGCAATTCGCGAAAATTTCATGCTGCGAAAAAGGCCGTAAGCTCCAATTCGCGAAAATTTCATGCCGCGAATATATCATGTTTTACAGTATATAACAAAAGACTGTGTCTGTGACACCATCACTTTGGTACTCTGCGGCGCCCCCTAGCTACAGATGGTGGAACAATTTGGGGAGTTCACAGTATCAACAAGAAATGGAAGATGAGAAGGAATGGGAAACAGTGACTGACCTCTCGGGACGTACATGTTGTCCCTCAGGTGGCGCAGCTCGTTGCACAGCTCGATCATGGCGTCCGACTTGCTCTTTGGGGACTGGCAGTGGTGACCCCTCAACTTTTGACCTATGTACCTCTGTAGCATGACCTCGCTGTCCGTCTCGCAGATCATCCGCAGCATCTATTGTACGAGGGCAGAATGCGGGATTGTAGAGAGTGGCATAAAATGTCAGTAGGGCACAGCTGCAGTTTAATAGCTTCTTATTTTCTTTCTTTCTCTCTTTTAAGCAAAATATCGAGGTAAAGTTAGGGGGATTCAGATTTTTTAAGTACAAAGGCTTGAGAAGTTAAAACAACGCAAAGAATTTAAAAAATGATAAAGTTGATGGCAAATTATTCTATTGATGCTTTTTTTTCTTTGTTTCTCTCTTTCTGTGTCAAGTGAAATCAAGATCAATTTTGGGGGATTCAGACTTTGTTAATGCAAAAGTTTGGGAAGTTACAACAAAGTGCCTAAGCACATACGTGTAGAGGGTAAAAAAAAAATAGAATGTTAGAGGCTAAATACATTTGTATGCTACTGATATCAGTTGAGGGGTGTCCTTTACTAGGAAATCAGCTCAGAGAAGGGGGACTAAACAGACCAATCATTTTGAAGAAGAGATCTACTGGACGGACCAATCAACTTGGAAGGGGGTCTTTGACAGGCCAGTCAAATTTGAAGACAGACCAAAGCGACCAATGAAATTAAAGGAGGCATATGTACAGGGCAATCAAATCCCACGAGGGTTTCCGACCAATGAAACCAAACTAGAGAAAAAAATAAGGCTAGTCAAAATTAATGATGGATAAAAGCCGATAGATCAAAATGCACCCCACCTGATAATTATTTTGAGATAATGAGAAACCTCTTACGAAATAAGAAAAAGCGTATAATTCTAAGATGAATTCAAGTTTATTTGATGAAAATTGGTTTTGAAATGACTGAGATATCCAAAACAAAGAGATCCTTTAAAAAGGTGGGACCCACCTTTTATTACTGAGGATCACTTTGTTTTACTTTGTTATTGGATATCTCAGCCATTTCAAAAACGATTTTCTTCAAATAAACATTGAATTCCTCTTAGAATACCCCTTTTGCAAATGCCACAAAATTTGAAAAAATTTTAAGAAGAATGTCTCCCAACACTGTGAATGAAATCTTATGGTAAAACCCTATAATACATGTTTTTTTTTTCTAAAGAAATAAAAGACCTAACCCAATGTCACAACAGAATTATGTTCCACTTTTGTACCAAGAATAACTTTTTGTTTTCTATTCTATTGAATCAACTGAAAATAAAAATCTGTGTTAGTGTTTCCCCCTCTATCATAAAGAAGTTTTCAGTCTTATCATTCTGAGCAAAGGTCTGAATTATCTATCTTTACAATATACCACCTTATAAAATGAATTGAAATTTCAGAGTTGCCAAAGGGACACAAAAACTTCAGAGAGGACCTGGGCATGCCTGCTTACCTTGAAGGCGATGAACGGCTTCAGCATGACATAGAGAGGAGTCTTGAAAGAAATCATGAAATCTAGGAAGCTCCAGAGGGCCACACCACCTGATGTCATCAAAAATTAATTAATTGAAAAATCAATAATTACTTGATTAATCCATTGCTTAATCAATATTTTCAATGAACAATTGAAAACACAGATGAATACAGTAAATGAACAAATGAAAAATAAAGTGAAGTTGATATTAAATAAAGCAGATATGGGGTTATAATTGAGTGAATGAATATTCAAATACATACAAAATATATATGTATGCAGTATGAATGCACAAATGACAACTAAACAAACAGAAAGATATATTTAAAAAAAAACCAAATATTATGTCCCTGATGCAAGATATACACTTTGGCTGGAATTTTCACATTAAATCTCTCTTTGATATGTTATATGCTCCAGCTAGTCAAGGCAAGTTAGGTACTCCACTCGAGAAGTATTCAAACCCTCTCTGTGCCAGGGACTTTGGATAGTGTGTTCAATGCTATGGGGTTTTCTGTGCCAATCAACACTCAAAACACATAAAGGATCAAGACTTATGCAACACTGTATACTGTATGTGCCATACATTGTATATTGGCAAATCAGAAATTGTAAGACAATTTTGGAAGTGGCTGAATTTGTATCCAAGAAACTGAAAACTGGTAATGGAATTAAAAACAAGTTTGATCCTTTTTCAAGAGAAATGTAAGATATTTCGCACAATGGAGATGATGTTCAATGCATTGTGTCTCAAGAGGCAATATTTTTGTGTACTCTTAATTGTACATATATCAGTTGACTTCAAAAACTTGCGAAAAACAAGAACACCAACAAATATATGGTATATGAAGTATATCAGTATATCATTGATTTCAATTCTGTTCACAGAGCTTGATTACTGTAAGACAAAAAAATTTCGAGCGCATGAAACTTTCACGAATTGTGCGAGGAGCCAAAATTTCTATATAAAATTCATATAAAAGTTCTTGTCTAAACAAATATATTGAATGCCAGTGGCAATTTCTGAAATGTTCATGCCGTGAAAGAGACCGTTGGCTCCAATTCGCGAAGGTTTCATGCCGCGAATATTTCTGGTTTAACAGCATCTGCTGCGATTGCCTCACCTAGCATGTGTGATCCGAGCTCCTTGACGACGGTTGCTATGCGGTGCCACTCCCTCGCGAGCTGTGGCTCAAAGCACACCATGATGATTTTCAGACCTGCCAGAAGTTGGAAATCAGTTAAAGCATCAAATTCAAAATGGAAGAATCAAAATGAGCAAAAAGAAAAAAAAAATGCATTTAAATGTATTAAACCAAGCACTATGTCAATATATACAAGGCAAACTCTGAAAATAAAAGAAAATAAAGATTTATTGATGCACAGCAACAAAAAAAAAAACAACAACTAACATTCAGATGAAAAAAAAAATTTGAAACATCTTCTCCCACTGGCACAAGAAATTTTTATTCATGAACTAAACTAGAAATGTCGCTATGGCGACTGGTATGCCTCCGCCATAATGCATGATTCTCCTAATAGGTCTAGATAGTACATGTGGACAATGTGTGATTACATTTTCACAAAACTGGCAAAATATTGAAATGACAAGTTTGTCACAAATGTGTTGAATGTTCACCTTCCTTGACCTTGGTTTAATTGGATGAATAGGAGAGCATGTATTTGGGGATTTAAGGACTTTAACTTGACTTTGACCCATTCATACATTTGTGCATTGAGTAATTTTCATGGTACCGGTATAGAGAAAAAGTGCAATTTCTGTACTGAATAGTAAATTGTTACCATGTTCATCTGGCCTTTGACCCTAAAATTCATAAGATAATCACTTCCAGGTAGAACATGCATAAATATGCAGTAAGTTTCACGATAAATTGAGCCACTTCCGAGATATGGAGGAAAAAGTTAGTTCAGCACTTTCACTTGATCTTTGACCTTTTGACCTTTGAGGCAAAAAAAAAAGAAAAAAACAAACAACTCTCCAGAGAATTTCTATTAGGTTACACATGCATACACCAAGTGTAAAAAAAAAATAATAATCCTGCTGGCATTGCATGAACATGAGGGAAATAGTAAAATTTTGAAGTGTTGCACTTGACCTCTGACCCCTGACCTTTGACCCCATGAACCCTACATTCTCTAGATAATCACTGCCAGTCAGTACATGTATATACTATGTTCCATGAAGATACCTTGAACAATTTTCCAATTTACAGAGAAAAAAAGAAGTTTTAATACTTTTTCTCGACCTTTTGACCTTTGACCTCATGACCCAAACTTTCACCAGAGAATCTAAATTGGGTAATACATGTATGCACTAAGTTTCAAGAAAATATTTGCAGGCATTGCATAGATATGGTGGAAATAGTGAAATTTTATGTATTTGACCTTCACCTTTTGACCTTTGACCTTGAGCACGTGCACCCAAAAGTTGATAGGCACAACTTCACCCCCTAATACACATACATGCCAAGTTTCATTAGGATACCTCAACAGCTTTTGATAGTTTCCTTGTCCACAAAATTCATTACGGACGGACGGACAGAAGGACGGACAGACGGACAACCCGAAAACATAATGCCTCCGGCACCACTTCGTGGCGGAGGCATAAAAAAATTGCTGGCATTACATAAATACATGTATGAGGGAAATAGTAAAAATTTGAAGTGTTGCACTTGACCTTTGACCTCTGACCTATGAACCCTAGATTCTCTAGATAATAACTGCCAGTCAGTACGTGTATATATACTATGTTCCATGAAGATACCTTGAACAATTTCCAAGGTACGAAGAAAAAAGCGAAGTTTTAATATTCTAACTTGACCTTTTGACCTTTGACCTTTGACCTCATGATCCAAAACTTTCACCAGAGAATCTTAATTGGGTAATACATGTATACACTAAGTTTCAAGAAAATATCTTCAGGCATTGCATAGATATGGAGGAAATAGTGAAATTTTACGTATTTGACCTTGGCCTTTTGACCTTTGACCTTGACCATGTGCACCCAAAAGTTGATAGGCACAACTTCACCCCCTTATACACATACATGCCAAGTTTCATTAGGATACCTTAAAAGGTTTTGATAGTTACCCTGTCCACAAAATTTATTACGGACGGACGGAAGGACGGACGCTACGACGGACGGACGGACGGAAGGACGGACGGACGGACGGACGGAAGGACGGACGGACGGACGGACAACCCGAAAACATAATGCCTCCGGCACCACTTCGTGGCGGAGGCATAAAAATTGCACCTACCAGTATTAAGAATGCTGAATCAAATTGTCCAAAAGAAAAATTATTTCTAATCTACAAAATCATATTTCCTTTGATTTTGAATGGAGAAAAAAATAGGGTAAAATGGTTATAAACACACAATTATGAGGCTCTGGATATGGAATAGAGCTCAAAGAAATGTGCCATTCAGGAGTGATTTCATACAATGCGTAACGGCTGTTTATTGAAACGGTAATATAAGTTGCAACCCCGTAATGTAAATCTTATGTTGTGAGGATGACAACACATGACAAGTCTTCCTTTGACCTGCATCACAAATTCCGACTACATTGTATTTTTCTCCCTTTTTTTTTAGCATACATGGGTTCCGTCGTAACAACCCAACAGGGCAGAAAGGTTTGTACTAAGTAGTCATCAACCACACATTTTCTCTTTTAAATTAATATTTTGAGCGAGTTGTAAGCCCACATCATTGCCTCTACCAACTTGCATACGTTGCTGCGGCCAATATGATTGTTCTTTTACAAAAATGTGGTTAAAAAAATCATGACAGAGACACGCAAAACCTCTATGATGTATAAGGATGATGGATGGACTTCAGTTTGCCATCATCCATATCTGGATGGAAGCGGACTCACCAAGGTAACCCGCCTCATAGAGAGACTCTGGCACGCATCCCGTGGAGTCGCGGTAGGAGAGGCTGGTGTGGCTGGGCAGGTCCGTCATGGAGGAGTACTGGTGCTTGGGGGCGCCGCTGCCCCCTCCCCCGCCTCCCAGGGCCCGCGGCTGCTTCTGGGGCGGCAGGAGAGCCTGGAGGATCATGGAGATGGCGAAGGAGATGTCCGAAGGTCGGATCTTGGGAGAATCTGTGCGATTATAGAAGCAAGAGCAACATTCAGATTCATTTATTGTCCATATAGGAAATTAGTTTAGTTGGCAAATACATTGTACACATAGGAATAGCTACATACATACATACAGACAGACATACATAAATACATATATTCTTGTACATATATACATAGGAATATTACAGATCATGAGAGAAAGGCTTTACAGTGAGGTGCAGGTATAACGACATAGGTTGAACGGCACCTCTTTCACACTGTTCAAGGATGTCTTCTACTGACTACTAATAGTGTCTGTAGATATTTCTTTGTGTGTTTGTTTACTATGTTTGTGCTTTGGTTGATACAGTACCACACTTGTGAACACTATGTTGTTCATGAGGAATTAAAGTTAAATTGTTCTTAGCTATTATACTTTGATGACAGCAGTGCCCCAAGGGCCTGTAACTGTAAAATTGGTGGCCACTGGTCACATTACACAGGTGGCCACTATGCACATGGTTTTTAATGAGGCATTTCACTTGGGGGATTTTTTTTTTTTTTTACTTTGTGACAGGTCAATGATGAATTCCAAACTTTTGATATAAAGACACAAAACCAAACCACAGACATATTAGCCGGGTTCACACGTGCAAAATAGCGGGATGACGATCGCGCTCCATATCTCGAGATTTTTTGCAACCGTTCACACGCTCCAAATTAGCGGGATAGCGATCACACTCGCAATCTCGAGTTTTTTGCAAGCGTCCACACGTACAGAATTATCCCGCTAATTGCCGATCGAGATAACAGCAAAGCCTGCAAACTGGGTCACACAGCGCCCTTCTCTATCACTGCCTGCGCGCACTTCCCTTTGTCCATCGCAGAGGCCTCGCTGTTGTGATGTGTGCATTGCATGAGGGGTTATAAAATCCCGACCGTTCACACATACCAGCGCGAGGCGAATTATCCTGCCAATTGAGGAACTAGCGCAAGATTTCTTGGGATTAGCATTGCGATGCTTATCGCGCTAATTTTCGGGTTTTTTCTGTCCACACGTGCAAAAAACTCGAGATACCGATCGCGATGCAAATCTCGAGATTTGTATCCCCCTAATTGGTGTACGTGTGAACCCCCCTTTTGTTTCTCGGACTCGTTGAGTTTAACTGTGATCTTTGGTAGATGTGAATGCCTACAACTGCACACCAGAATTCCTCCAGTTCCTCAACTCAAATGAAAGACTCTATGAAAGATAGAAATCTCTGAAAGTGTTTTACACGCTGAGCGACCACACCATGCCTGCACAAATCACTGCTCAACAATCCTCAAGCAAGATGAGCTCAATTTTTTTTTAAATAAAACTCCATCAATCATAAACAGAATGAATAATATGAGTTCACGATAGATTTCCCTTGACTGGACACTGATTCTAAGGTCGTTTTGCAATAGGGCCCGACTTCTCCAATGTAACAAAATCCTGCACTAGTTTTTCACACAGCCTTAACTACACGTATGCTGACCATCTGAGAAAGGGTACCACTCTGTGCTTTTTTTCTTTTCTTTTACCAAGAATGGAGTACCACTCTTTCCTGTTGTTCTTTTTTTTTTCTCTCTTCCCTCTCACCTATTCTCCCACATCCGACCCGAAGACAGAGCGGCAAGACGAAGTACAGCAAGATGGTCTCTGTCCTCTCGGCAGAGTTGAACACGGGAGTCCCACCAAACACCTGCTCCAGAGTGTAGAGGTCCTAAACACAGTGTATGCATACACACAATAAGGGAGTTATGACTGGTGGTTCGTGGGTATACACCAACACTGGGATTTTCTGTTTACACCTTACACTGTAAATGAATAAGTAACACACTGGCTGCACTAATGGTATCACAGGAGTTACTACACCTAAAAGGGTTTTCGAATCAAACAGTCCTATCTAAACCTTAAAGATTTGGAATATGGATGAGGGGTGGGGGGGGGGGGCATGATGATGAGGCTCAAAGGGAATGATTGGTCATACTGCATTTTCACTTGTACACCAAATACTACATCAGATGTGACGGGATGTGTTATAAGAAGCGGTCTGCTTCATATATACGAGCTAAAACACTTTGGTGTCAAGTGTACAGTTCAAGAGCCCAAAATATCTGTAGTCATACAGGAATGAAAAAAATAATTAATGTCTCCACCACCAAATATATTCGTTATCAAAGAGAAAACATGTATACCAAGAGGTGATATCTATTCTTCATCAATGACAAAGATTTTCTTAATTTCTTTTTTTTCATTGTATATTGTATATAGTTGTAATCAAACAGAATTTATCAAGAAGTATATATCTATTTCTATGAGAAAGATTATTTTTCCTGAATGTTTTCTTTTCCTGGCTAAACTCAAAGAGGATTTGCACCACAAAAGTCCACGTAGTCATTTGTTGATCATGTCAAAGTCATTTTGTCTTTTAAACTAGGGTTTTCCCCCACTTGAATTTTGTCAGAGTATCCTTTTACAGGGAATGCATCCACTGCACTGATTTTTTACTTTCTCTCAACTCTATCTCCAAAATATTCTCCAAGTTTAACCCAGTTATGAATGAATCAATCATCACATTTGCATGCATGTTTGACAAAATATTGAACCATTCTAAAACTTCAAAATCACCAGTTGTAAAATGTGTTGCATCATAAAGGCATTTGCTTTTTTGCTGGTTTTGTTCTGTACTGGTTTGATCGTGTCAGATTTATTTCTTTCTCTGTTTCCCAGCCCCAGACAAAAACAGAAAAGTTGGGGGGTTTGCCTCATAAATTCTCCTGCAATTCATAAAACTTTGGAATATATCAAAACCAATGAAATGAAATCATGGTATTTGGGCATTATAATTGACAGCAAAAATCTGCAAAGTTTTACAAAATGAAAGTTAGTGAATACATGAATCCTATACATCATTTCTAGATTGCATCTGATTTTGCATGTAATGTGTAAGATATATGACACCACTTCAAGAAGATCTGGTATATGAATGTATCACTCTTAACTTGTCTATCAGGTTTTGCATGCAAGCATTTTATCAATCAGCATACGGGACACAGGGTACATCTACTTGTACACAATATAATGGATCTTCTACATACAATAGTAGGGCATAGGATATATTATCCCCTAGAGTACCCCAGCAGATCAACATTTTCTGCCTCAAAAGGGGGCAAAAAATAATGGCACTGTAACCTCAGAAATGGATCATAGAAATCATCTCTTGAAATATGATATGCTGTATGACAGCAAGTGGCTTTCAAGAAAAAGAATATAAACCAAGAAGCCACTCAGTCCAGCTGCTTAAAGTTGTTCTGCAAAGGAAATGTACCACACGTAAGACAAGTAAACCAGACATGCCCTATGAAATGCTCCCTTGATATTCCCATAGAAAGAGCATGCTACTGAAAGATATTCAGGTATCATGCACGCCACCTACATATAAATATACGTATATATATGTATATAAATATGGATATATATTTACACATATGAATATTCATCTTATTTGCATAACAATTCGTAAAATTTATTATCACCCAATAAGGAAAGACTGCATCATGCTTGCATTCACTCATGCTCCAAAAACATTCCTTAAATAATAAAAAAGAAAGAAATATACACTCATATATATGAATAGATCAATTGTAGATACATTTTGAATAAGAAAAATAAATATAGTATAGTAAGATAGGTATTGTTATTATAAAAATTAAATGATTGAAAGATATCTTCATGCATGAAGTAGAAAACAAAGAGCACCTATTTTGCGTCACTTTACAAAACTGTACATCTATCCTGCACTGATCAAATCTCCAATACAAAAAGAAGCAAAATCATCTCCCGCCTACCAAAAAAAAAAAAAAAATCCCATTCTTGTCACCATTCACTGTTAATATCACTCATATTTTGAAAGATTTGCTTCAATCTTTAACTCTCATTTCCATTGATTTGTATATTTTGCAGCAAATTCACAATGAGCTCTTGTTACAGTCTACGAGGGCAATTCCATAATCCAAACGGTAGACATTCAAAATCCTTTTTTACATGTACAATATGCAAACTTTAATGATGTTACAGCTTTTGAAAGCCTTCATACATTTGTAATTAATAACTGAACCTAATCTTTACAATCAATTTTACGTGTGTCAAGATTGTGTACGGAGTAAAATAAAATTGAAATAAAAGCAGACCGACTGTCATGTGTAAAACAGTATGAAAATAACCACATTCTATTTGCATAAGATTTTCATAATTAGGTCAAAAAATAAAATCTTGTCTTAGTGCGTCAATCAAACAAAAAAGTAAAGATTCCACACCTCATTGCTTCCCACATATTCATGCTGTATGCTTCTGGGAAAAAAAAAGTGAAATAAACCTGGGGAGAAATATCATGCGCTTTGAAAATCATGCACAGCCACGACATGCCCTAGGCTTTATATAGCTTAGGAGGACAATGTAAGGATTATTAAAGGTACACGTTGTGCCAAATATGTTTACAGTGGCACCTACTTTGGTGGCAAATATGGTTGCCACGCGAGTTACGTGAATGTATGTGTGAGTGTTCGCGTGTGTGTTTGTGTGCGAGTGTGTTCACTTGCAGAACACAACGCTATGCATGCAGAGCATCAATTGCAGGGAACACGACCTTGTGTCTACGATGAATGAGTGGGTACCAATTAAATTTTCACTTCTGAATTCGATAACCAATTCGCTCGAACCGGCATGCACAAATGCATTGTCATATTAGTGGAAGGAAAGGATGCAACAGGCTTCATTCATATGGCAGGGTAAGCAAGCACATGGGAGGCGCTAATTTGAATGTCTGTTTTTCAAACAAAAACAAAAAAAGAAGGAAAATACCTTCTTCATGATCACAAAACATGTGAAATGGTGGGGATACATAAATTAAGAACAATTACAAACAAATGATCACAAAATTATCTTTTATCTGTTATTAGTAGGTTATTTCTTTTCCTGGTCTATATTAGTTGCGCCTCAAGTTCAGTAATTTTAAAATCTAGTTGTGTTTTTTGTTTCTTTATTTCAAATTGCCTGCTATCCATTTTGATAGCGGGTGATTTTTATTTTTTTTTGGTTTTGTTTTATTTTTTTTCTTTTGCAGAGTTTCTGTTTTTGACGAGGAAGGGGGGCAGGGGCAGTACTTGCATCACTGACTAACATGCCATATTGTTAATCAAAATTAAGGAGGATTTTTTTTTTCTCTCTTTCTTTCTCACACATGCTTAAAAAAAAAAAAGGAATCTTGAAAGAAAGCTGAGAGAGGCTGAGAAAACAGTTGGATTCCCTGTTAGTCAGCATTCATGCACATGACCAAAGAAAGGGAGAGTTTCGGCCACTACTGGAGAGAAAAAAAAAAGAATAAATATGGACATGCCGGCAGGATGCAGATATAACAAGAGAGCAAATTGTTACCATGGCAACCATTCCAAGATGCAGCAACCGATACCTGACAACTAAGCATAACCATACTGCCATTATACAACTCTTCTTTTCTTTATAATAGAGGTCAAGGGTATCTCTCAGGCTAAATACTGCTTCTGATTGCAAACGGAGGCATTCAAAATTTGAGCTCAAATCACTGCAAATAAATGATATCAAAAAATGAAGAAAAAAAAAACACTTACATCATCATACAAAAAGGGAAATACACTGGTAAACTGTTGGGGCAGTTTCATAACATCAGGCGATCAAAATGTTCAAACTGGGATAAGATAATCATACATGCAAGCAAGTATATATGCATGAGAAATTTGATGCAAAAACTTATTTGCAGTAATAGCAATGCATTACCATCCAAACCGTCATCAAGGTTTATTGCTTACAGTTATATCAACTCCAGTTGAGGGTGGGAAGATAATTAAACAGGAAAAAGAAAAATCTCAAATCTTGTTCTACAAATGAATGGTCATTATCTGCTGAAGGTGATCATGAGGGAGGAGAAAAAAAAGCATCAGATACACAAAAACAGACAAAAAGATGGATAGACATAACAACACAGTTACAGACAGACAAGACACACAAACAAACAAACAAACAAACGGACACTAAACAAAGTGATTGTCACTTGCCTTGGGCTTCATCCAATATTGATGCTGTGACGCAAATGTGATGAGAGTGGGTTGAAAAAAAATATACATCCACGGTGTGACGACAGACAAAGAGTTTGTTTGTGGCTTTTAAAAAAAAAAATCTTTTCACTCGGTTGGTTCAATTTCTTTCCATTTTTTCTCTTCTTTTCTTCTTTTTTTAATAAACATATGGAGTGAAATGAAAGCAGATCGGCAGAGAAGCGAGTGGAAAGGTGACTGGGTGCGACAATTAAACTGTGTGAGACTTTCGTGGGTTTTCGTTTGGTCGGTGAAAAGGGGCGTGTGACGGATGCAAGTGCCTGCGACTAACTCACCACTACAGACACCTCATTCACTCGGCAAAGGAAAACTTCTGTGAGTTCGGAGAGGATAGCATATTGTATGTTCACCCCCTCTGGCAAATGCATGATTATTTTTCACTTTGATGCATTCTGCCAGGATCTTTTATACACAATCATTACTTCTTCTTCTCCTTTTCTTTTCTGAATTGACCATGAAGTCCCAGGGCAATTTTGTGGCAGAATTTATGATCATGAACTCATTAAATTAACAATTCTGTATTTCACTACATATCCTATATATATGAGAAGGATTTAGATGTAACTAGTCAAATACATTCAGTCGACACACAATAAAAAACAAAGATCCAATCCAACTTATTTGAGAAAGAAAGAAATTTTATCGTCTATATCATGTTGCCAATTTAAGGATTAATTATTGATTTTTAGGATTTGGATGATTCTGCTGCCATGTCAAACACTGGGATATGTATGAACAAAGTAAGAACATTTTTGGAAAACTTGTCGCACCCTGTCGCAGATTATGAAAAACACAGAGTTATTGTTTACATATCAAGATTTCTAGCTCATAGGAAGGTTGAGAAATGCACAGAAAAACAACATTCTTGAGACTGAAAGAGGTACATGTAACTTATCTCTGAAACAAGATGATTTTGCATGGAATCATTTTCAGTTTCCATGGAAAGGCCAAAGGTGGAAATTCTCAAACAAGGCAAATTTGTCTGAAGAATATCAAAACCATGAAAATTTTAATGCAGTGAATGTCCTAAATGTCATGCCAGTGAACAACTTTTGGTATGAACCTGCAAATGCAGATGATTTGACAATCAGTGAAGGGCTGTAAATATTTGCCAGTTGATGTAAAATGCTCTGTATTTTTGTTTTCTAGCTCTCTTGCAGGCATGACACAGATTTTGAATTGTGATCATTATAAACCCAAGGTCTTTGATTAAGCACACTCCACAAAGTGAAGCAACCACAAACTTGAACGTTTGTGAGTTTGGTTCTTAGGGATGAGCTGAAGGTATTCCTGACCCACGTCTCAAGAATGCTGTGTTTCTCTGGCGTGTCGGTGAAGTCAGCAGTTACAGCATGAAAGGCAAAGAACTGCACTCTTTTCTTGTTAATGAGAGCAAATCAATAATGAAACAACAAAGCGGTGTTGGCAATAATGACTAGGGGAGAGGGAAATAAGAGGAGAATGTAAACATAAAGATACTGAGAAAAGAAAATGTATGATTGCAATGGTAAGAGATTTTAGTCAATGTGAAAGATCCCTAAAGAAGACCATAACAGGATTTTTCGTTACACTGCCTGCCATTGTTACTTTAACAGTTGACTCTAGGTTACGGTAGTTTAATTTTCAAATTAGTCGTCCTTGATAATCATACACATCGCTGTGTCTTGATGCAATGCACGGCTTCAAACACACTACAAGAAGTGTGCGCCTAAAGTCTCTAAACGCATCTTTTGCCCTGATGGCTCCAAGTTACATAAATTGGTGTAGATGACGTCCATACCACAAGGAAACTGAGAAACACTCGCGGGCATTTTGGGCCGTGAAGCAACCTATGGCTTCAATGTGACTACTCTACAGAGAAAGAAATCAACGTGGTATTGCCGTTACACAGATTGTGAAGAGCTCGAATTTGTGATCGTGTGTAGTGGAGATCACAACCAAAGTTTAAACGCCTTTCTCCCTTGGCCAAATTGTTAGGGTTAGCAATTCAAGAGCTCAAGGTCAATACCTCTTTAATAACGCATGATACGTGCTGCTTGAAAGGTGAATGGCTGCACTTTGACAACGTCTTCCAGTCCGTGCCACAATTGACAGATTAAAATAATCATGGACCTAAGGTCCATGATGTAATTGTTATGAAGTTCAGAACCTTGTTGAAGCTACATTGTAAGCCTGAGATAATACCAACATAAACCCATTGTATTATTAACTACTTGTATTCTTTGAGTGAAAAAAAACCACCAAAAACATACACATATGGTACCTTAAAATATTCTAATTATCATTTAATACCTTTATTTTACATGATCAAAGTTCTGGGGGAAATCTCTCAAGCTGACAGGCCCCAAGCAGTTTAAACTTAAATTTGAAAAGGACGTTCAGTTCTATGGTTTTTCGAACAGTTCATCCTGCATAGTGCTGAATGAAAGGCAATATATTATATACCAACATATCGACATACCTTTATTTTCCTGATTTCAAATGTTTTAACATACACATTCTACGTGTCTTTAGAATTACAAGTAGAGATCATTACAGCTTAAGGCCACCGCACACTACACGATCAGACTGGTCTTAAAGTCTTAAGCCAAGCTGGGTCATAAGACCAGTCGTACGACCGGACAATTACCGCACACTATACAACCGAACCTTACGAGTAGGCTTACGACTGTAAAGCGCGCGCAGTGCGCACTGCGTGCGCTTGCATTTTACTGCATTGTGAATGGCTGAAAGCCTACGACCGGTCGTAGAAATTCAACATGTCAAATCTCTACGACTAGCGCTAAGACCCAGTCGTATGACTAGAAAATGGTAAGACTGTGACGTCACACTTCTAGTCTTAAGGTCTTAAGACCGGTGAATCGGGGCAAAATCGTGTAGTGTGCGGTGGGCTTTATAGGTACTTTGTGACTTCTGGCATGCCTGCAGGTCACATTCATGTCAGAATCACAGTTAATATTTCTGTGTGTTTTTAAATTCAAACAGCATCTGTCTCGTGATGATTCACGAAAAAAAACACCTTGCAAAACACCTGGCATATACAGTACATACATTGTATGTATAGGAGTATTCTTCTA
Source organism: Diadema antillarum (assembly GCF_040938485.1). NCBI lineage: Eukaryota > Metazoa > Echinodermata > Echinoidea > Diadematoida > Diadematidae > Diadema > Diadema antillarum. Next base: position 410,992 of record NW_027271818.1, read on the forward strand.
CACCAAATCACACTTCTCTTGATGACATAATCTCATCCATGTGTGTACCACCTTCCCTATCATTTAACAAAAGCCGTAAGGACTCTCAACATCAAGCAAGTGATGTAGTCCATGCAGAAAGGAGTCAAGGAAGTAGAGATGATGATATATTGATGGCCAATGATATAATTGTAAGCTCACAGATATCTCTTGTTGCTCTGAACCTACAATTAGGGAGCTTTAGATTTGCTGCGTGGACGTTTGAGATGGCGCTTGAGCCGAAAGTTATCTAGCTCTTGCATCCCTGCATCATGCTGAAAAGCAGCTTTAGATTACACCGAGACGCAACCTATAAAAAAATAAAATGGTGCCCTCATATGATCGGTGCATGAAGTAGCTCTCTACGTCGTGAATTGAGCGGACGTAAAAATACTGCAAAACGTGCATTGAAAACTAAGACGACGCGAGCTATAAATAGATCAACTTTGATACGCGATTCTGCGCATGCTCAGAACAGGTTTTTTCCCCTCTGAACGTCCCCGTCGCGAAAATCTAAAGCTCCCTAATGTTTGCAGACAGTATTTCTCAAATGCTAACCTTGCAACAATCCCACATGCACAAGAGTTATCCTTCTGTTGGGTTTTTATGCTACTATGTTATGCATTTTTTAACAAGGCTGCTTTCGTCCCAATTAATACATTGTAAAACCAGAAATTCTCGCATGCATGAAATTTTTGTTAAATATCGCGAGGAGCAAAGATTCATGAAATCACAATGAATGTGAAAGTTTTTGTGTACCCACAATGCATTGAATGCCAGTCCCCAATTTAATGCGAAAGTTTCATGCCGCAAAAAAGGCCAGCGGCCCCAATTTTTCATGCCACAAATAATTCTGGTCCTACCAGTAGCATTTCACGGCTCTGTTTTCTGCTGGCAAAGATGGCAATCAAATGTTATGATAATTCATCATACCGCACAGCAACAATCAAGCAAAACGTGATTACAGCAAACTGGTCGTTGGCATATGGCTGTTGGCAACGGCAACTGCAATTTTGCTCCAAGTTGCAGTTATTGAGATAGAGTGATGTTGGGGGGAGAAAAATGGCGACCTTCGCTTTCATACACAGCCATGTTGACAGACCCAGCAACACGGTCGCAACTTGTTGGCATTAAAGTCTAAGACTAAGTGTTAGTGTACAGCTACAACTACTTTGGCATTAGCAAACACTGCTCTATTGGGGCACCCACAGACGTGAAAACAATCTTGATCAGAATGCAAGTCGCTTCTTCTGCTAGCTCGTGGAGTATATAAGAAAGGTGAAATTCTGCAAACAGAACTCTTAAAGAAAAAAAAATAGTATCTGAAGTTACAACTGATAAGATTTCTACTGCTTTTACTCAAACTATCTTTATGGCTAATCCATGTTAGATGCAAAGCCATTCGTTTGAAAATCGATAAATAGAGACCCTCATTTGCGTAATGAAGTAGAACAATTTTGTTTTTTTAATTGATGAACAGCTGAAGCTCAGTCAGTAGAAACTATAAATACTTCATGCAATCTGTGACATATGAAAGGCGGAAGACAGTTTGAATATATGCTAGTCATAAGCATTAAACAGAAACTCTAATTAAGAAAAAGTATATATACACTTAGAACCCTATTCACTGCAATTTAGAAAGAGTAGTTCTTAATATGATCATATGTTTATACAGCAAGCATGTTATGTGTACACTATTGAACACACAGCCAACAAGGCACTCTTCTTGATGAGAATATTCCTGTTGCTGTACAGTGTACTATACACTTTTGAAGAATATCACACCGACCTATTGTATCATACTAAAATATCATGCACCTCACCTCATATATCACACAAATATTGTCGCATAAATGCAAGCAGTACTACATGATTTATGCCAGTATTTTCTGCATACTGTGAAAGTGGATATTTTTGCACGGCTAATTTCTTTTTGCTCTCGGCTGGGTAAGATAAGTTTCGCATGTTTTCGATTCCGCGGAATCAAGACATCAACTACTGGAACATATGCCAAGCACAAATTTTAACGCTAGTTTCTGGTTGTGCGAAATGCACAAAAATTTTCGCGTTCACAGTATGCCAGTTATTTTGTGGTGGGTTTAATTTGCAATCCAAGAACTACAATGAAATGAGAAAGAAGTACTGCCACTTTGTATTAGATGACATAAACCGCAGTTTTCGTTACGTGAGGCAATTGTTTTGCGAGTCGTTCATTTTGTAAATATCAGTTGACTCATGAAATTCTTATGAATTACAGAATATGGCACACATGGAATGCAAAGAGTTTGAGCTGATATTTGACTAGTCATGATATTGAGACCCTTGATATCATCACAGCAGATAGTACCAGTAATTCAAATGACAGGCAAAAGTCGACAGCTGCCCCAGAAGAGACTTTGTTGAGCATCAAGCTTTGCTTTTTTTTTTCCAAAATTCACAAAACTCGTGCACTGGATGCATGAAATAGGCATTTCCATTAAGTATCGTAGACACACACCTTATGGGTCTCTGTGTTTTGTACATTTGAAAAATGGGGAAAACTAACTCATGCTACAGCATGAGTACAAGCAACGTTTAAAGATCTTACTGTAAAAAGTTAGACTACAGCCTACACGTATAATGCACAACGATCTCTGTCTACGTCATGACCAAGGAAACTATTCTCAATTAAAAGAAAAAAAAATGAACAAATTGTTTTGTACATTTGAAAAATGGGGAAAACTGACCATCACACTACAGTACGAGTACAAGCAACGTTTAAATATCTTAATGTAAAATGTCAGATTACAGCCTATAATGCACAACAATCTCTGTCTATGTTATGACCAAGGTAACTTTTCTCAATTAAAAAAAAAAAAAAATGAGAAATTGAAGGCAAGCAATGCCGTACTGCCACTAGGTATTCTATATTTGTATGGGCTGGAAGTCAGGGGGAAAAAAAAAGAGAGAAGTTGCTAATGACTACACAAAACAGAATCAAAATCTATTGCGAAGCATTCTAATTTAGTCGCCTACGATGACTGAAGTCTACCATGGTGTAACATCTGGCTTGATCTCTGGATCACTCTAATGATCTTTGCGACATGACATAAAAAGGGGAGAGGGGGTGTGGGGGGAGGGGGGAGACCGAATTTGGCACAGAACGCCTTGTGCTGACCTTCATACAGTGCATCTGCATGGCGACAAGTCGGACCACGGCCGAGCAGAAGACTGGCGGAGGGGTGAAGCGCACGCCGCCGGATGATGCCACGTTGAGCAGCTGGAGACCATCAGCTCCCCCTGGTGCCGACCCGTCACACAGGAGCAGGGCCAGGCAAATGTTGAGCAGAGACTGAGGTAAGGAAAATATCATCAGATAGAATTAGCATCTCACGTTCCAATGTTAGTACTATATGGCCATTGATACTTATGGTAACTAAAATGATGATGATGATGATGATGATGATGATGATAATAATAATAACCATAATATTAATGATAGAAATAAAAATGATAACAACAATGACAATAATAAAAAATATTAATACTGACAATAACAACCGCAAACAGAAGCATTGAGAATTTAGAGTTTCTGAAACGAACACTGAACTAGGGCATTTTATAGCTCAGTCGATAGAGCATCGGGCTAGCATCCGGAGGTCTCGGGTTCGAATCCCGACGGATTCCCATTTTCTTTGCTCATTTTTCCACTAATATTGATAATAATAACAATGATATGATTAACGAAATCCCATAATAAAGTTATCTTTGTATTTGCTGTCTTTTTGGGAGCATTAATTGCAAATATCTCAAAATTAAAATGAATGGAGTTAAGTCGTTTTGCAATCAAACTCTTCACATGCATAAAGCATTGACATGGCAAAAGGGAGCTGGTGCACATTGATGGGCAGACTTACCTTGAGGTGTGGCAGGTGGCTGATGATGCTCTGTCTGGTCAGTGTGACATAGATTCCCTTCAAGAAGTTGGCAGCAGACTCCCAGTCCATGTGACGCTGGAGAGATGATAGAGAGACGAGTTGACATCACCTTAATTTGATGTTTTGCATTACGGAGGGGAGCTGAGATAACTTCCTCAACCCTGCCCCCTCCCCCACTCCCCCAAAGAGGTGTCAAGGAAATGGCGGCATTGTCTACAATCAATGATTGAATTCTCAACATATCGCCGGTTGAGAAAGATAAGGACGTTAAGGTGCCACTATTGCCGTACAGGGTTATACAGTGGCACTTAACGCCCTTATCTTTCTCAACCGATGATATTAACAGTTGTACATATTCCCTTTCTTTTTTTCTTTTTCTTTTTTTGGCTAAAATAAAAAAACATGGAACCCAATGGGCATCACGCAGCTCTGATCAACTCTGATTTGAGGTAGGAGGATGCGAGTAATTATACTTGTAAATCTAAACACGGAGAGGCACTGCTGTACGGTGCTTGTTCATTCAGATAAACTTCCTCTGTTTCATCTTGCTCTCTGATTGCCATGGCAACCGCATCCTACCAGTGATGATCAGTGACTGACTTACCATCAGGGTTGGTTTCTTGTGGATCTTTTGGAAGAGCTTGTCCAGCCTCTTGAGGAGAGTGATGAGGGCAGGGCGGAGGTCTTGATTAGACCAGTCCGTCAGTGGAATCATCTTTGTGATGTACCTGTGTGCCGTCAAAAGGGGGAAAGCAGGTGCGTCGAATGCATGGTACTCAACTCTTATGACAAGCTACATGTATAATATGCATCTGAGAGTGGCGCTTTCTAAGTAGATAGCCACTTTGGAAGATATTTCAGCTCAACAATGATATTGCATCTTCACTTTAATCTCAATCTTCCATAATATCCATCTATCTATCTTTCTGTCTGTCTATCTATCTATCTATCCATCTATCTATCATCTATCTACCTATCTATCTGTCTATCTATCTATCCATCTACCTATCCATCTATCTGATCTATCTATCCATCTATCTATCTATCTATCTATCTTTCAATCCATCTATCTACACCTATCTATCTACACCTATCTATCTATCAATAGGTGAAATATTATGTATGTATATATGAAGGTATGCATGTATGAATTTATCTATGCTGTACGTATCTACATCCTTGTACATTTGTAATTGTTTACCTCTATATATTCATCTATGAACTAATGGTTGTATATCTACGCTGCATCTACTGTTTCTCCCCACTTCTTTCTCCCTATTCTCTTCTTTAGTAAGTTTACTATTTGGTTTGCTACATTATCATGTTTTTATTCACAAGAGTCTGATACCCTGATAACAATGTTCCAGCACCTGGTACAAAGAATATAGAAGCTCCTTCTCATAGGGAACATTTATCTTGTTCACATTATTACAAGATTGTTACATATTACTTTGATGCAGGTGCCAATCTCTCTGCAATGTGGTGCACACATCAACTTAATCAAGTCATTTGTTTGTTTGTTTTTTACAAGTATTAAGATATCACACAGAAATCATCTTAAGGAAAACAATCTGTCTAACATAAGTTTACCTCAGATATTTCTTTTATTGTACCAGACAACAGTGAGTCTATTTTCTTTCTCTTTTTTATATCCGTTCCTATGCATTCATACCGGCATATGTACCCAATCAATCGCAATATCAAACCAGGGAGCGTTTTATTGTCTTATTATTGCATTTCCATCATGAAGTACAGTATGCTTGTGTCCACGATGGCGTGTGTTGTACCATAGTCTCATTTCCCTCTTTTTATTCTTTTTCTTTCTTTTTTTTTCTTCTTTTTTTTCCTTTCTAAGTTAATTTCATGTCAGTTGACATTGGTTTCTTTGATTTTGTGTACGTATTTTTCGAGGGTCCCATACCCTACAAGCTTTGCTTTTTGGTGGGACCCTCCATTTCCATTCTAATCTTTGTATTAGGTATATGTATATACCTTAGAAAGGAATTTCTGTTGTTACTCATGACCACTTGTACGTTTTCTTTGAAATTGTTACAAATATGTTCTGTAAATGTATTGTATATATATTTTTTTCTGTTTATTCAATGGAAATGGAAATAAAATTGAATTTAATTTAATTTAATTAAAAAAAAAGTTATTTATCTTCTTCTCCACGTGTAGTCCTCATTGTATTTACGATATTGTGGACAGAAAAAATATGTAGAATGGATGAAAATAGTTTGATTGATGGATAGCATGACTTCAAGTAATGAGAAAAGAAATTAATTTACCTTTGGAGCCCCTTGCATCCCATTGTTACAGGATCGTGAGGGGCGACTTTCAGCAGTGTTAACGCCACTTCAGCCACTCGCTGGAAGGTTGGAGCAAATCAAGTGCAATCGGATAGAAATGATTAGCAATGATAATGGATGCTCAATGTCAATATCAATATCTAAAGTGTACGAAGCTTTTTATCAAAAGCTTTCAAAAGCACAGACTTGCCTGTTCATGTTATCATATCATAATTTTGAGAGATGACATTTTTTTTAAAACAATACATTGCAGACAAAGTACACACACACACACACACACACACACACACGTGCATTAAGTGAATATACAATTGTACGTTCAAATCAAGGATTTGGTTTGATGTTAACATCAAGGGCAAAGGAATACAAATTTACAATATTGCTCCTTTCTTTGCATCTGCAGACAAATCAGTTCTTCACAAATTATGAAAGATATTGTCAGTGACAAAGTTGTCCCTGCTCCTTTACTGGGGAATTCCTGACCAGTTTAAAGGAATTATATAGTTTTGGTTGAGACCTAATTTCAGATTTCTGACATTTTTTGGTGAGATAATGAGAAACCTCTTATGAAATATGAAAGAGCATGTAATTCCATGAGGAATTCAATGTTTATTTGATGAAAATTGGTTTTGAAATGGCTGAGATATCCAAAACAGAGCGATTCTAATAAGTGTGCCGGGACCCACACTTTTTTATGATCGCTTTGTTTTACTTTGTTTTTGGATGTTTCAGTCATGCCAAAGCCGATTTTCATCAAATAAACTTTGAATTCCTCTTAAAATGGTATGCTCTGTACTATCTCATAAGTGTTTTCTTGGTATCTCGCAAAAAGTCAAAAGTCCAATTCTCATCTCCACCAATACTGTACCATCCCTTTAAAGTTAGTCTTACAAGGAAGGGTACAAGTTAATAAGCACAACAATGAAAAAGTCTGACCACCATGTGACATTTCTGGCTCAGAAAACTTCTTGTAGCTAATCAAGGAGGGAGACTGACAGAGCTTTTCTTGAAAAAAAGAGAAATGTGTGGCATCAAATCCCCCAAGACAGTATAATGAAACAATAACAGCCAAGCTGATAAAGTTCCCTCACCATCTTATATCACCTACATTGACCCAATGCACAGGACAGCATGGAGAAGAACCATTAAGGAAATGAACTATCGAACCCCACAGAGTGGGGAAAATGAACTTTAAATGGTGATATTTGATGATGACTATAACATTCATGGTCAAAAATATGTAGAGAACCACTCAAAAGAACTAACCAAGTGGCATTTGGAGATGAAAGGGTGTAATCATATATCTTTGTAAGCAGGGCTGCACACTAACCCATTTTTTCAACTGGTGTGACCTGTCTGTTGGACCAGTAGGTACCCAGTTTTTACATTTTTTACGAGTCCATTCTTGTAAAAGTTACTGGTCCGACAGTGATTTTTTACTGGTCAGGGACCGTTGGACCAGTGCCAGTGTGCAGCGCTGTTGTAAGACATGGTGAAAAACTAAGTCGACAAAGTCCCCTCACCATGTGACATTTCTGGTCCAGGATCTCCGTCTGGCTGTGGGTCCTGGACTCGGCGACTGGTCTCAGTTCCTTGAGCCGTGCCAGCCCGTGGCAGTAGAACTCGGACACCACGCTGAGGAGCATGTCTCTCGGCTTGCAGAACTCGTTCATCGTCTCCGACTCTTCAGAATCGTCCTCGTAGCGGCGCTGGACACGATCGTCATTGTACCTGAGGACCAAACCGGCATGACGAACATTCAATGACAAGCATCTACATTTTTAGTAATGCTTGAGCCTTTTTGATTTTTTAAAATTTTCCAATTTTGTGATCAACATTAATAAATTGCCTTATTTGTTCTTTGATACATGTAGCACAGCACAACATGCATTGTCATAAATAGGAGGAAAATATTGTTTATTCCAGTTGAATCAATATGGTTGAACTTTTGCCTCAGCCATCACAGCAAAAACATGTCCTGTACCATCACTGACTAAGACTTGCCTTTTCTTATATTGATCTGTCACGTACATTACATAAATCATAAAATGTAACATCACAAAGATTCCTCACAAATAAAATGAACAGATGAACAAACAGTGGCACACACGGATTCTCTGTGTGCCATGCAAGAGGAGCGTTTCAACGAAGAGGACGACGACTGAGGTTGCTCACCTGAACTTGAAGTCTTCCCGCATGTCCTCGTCCCCGAGGTCGATGTTGGTGTTGTTGATGCCCGACTTGCGGGAGTTGTGCTTGCGGATGGAGCTCTGCTGCGAGTTGGAGGAGCTCTTGAAGCTGGCTGCCACGTTGGAGGTCTCGATCTTACGGCTGGGTCCGCTGGTGCTCCTATACACAGGTGGCAGGTGGTTATAGAAAGGGGGTGGATACAGGTGGGGAGTGGTGGGGGGGAATGGTGGGGGAAAGGTGGGGGAATGGTGGGGGATGGTGGGGGAATGGGGGAATTGTGGGGGAATTGGAGGGGAATGGTGTGGGGGGGGGGGAACACAAAGATGATCACCATCAGATCCAGACATGAATGTGGAAAACTCTGTCACATTCATATTTGTATGTAACCTACTGGTTCTACTTCTGCTTCTACTGCTGGTGGGTGCATCAGTGACAGAGTACATAGTGCCACACCATGCATCCCAGTCCAACACTGGTGTTTGCATCTCACATATCTCTCCCACTATGCGGTACTAGTAGTAACTGATTGCATGCATGCATAGCATGATTATTATTTAGGTGATACGCTATCAGCGTATCACCTATTGTGATTGCCAAAATTTCTCTTTTTTAGGTGATACGCTATCAGCGTATCACCTATTGTGATTGCCAAAATTTCTCTTTTTTTTTATTCTTCTTTCTTTCTGCCACATTTTGTGTCGTCAATATCTCAACAATGACATTACGGAATAACATGACATTTTCAGTCAACATGTCTCATAACAATATCTAGCCACAATAAGGTTTTCATGACAGTAACATATCTATGACGTCATCTAGGCGCCATTTTGTGATTTTCGGACCTTGTCACATGATCGATCATAACTTCATAACTAGATATCATTTCTGTATCATTTTCGGTGGACACAAAGTTCAGGTCACGCTCTATCTTACATTTTAACGCTAGTTACCCAGGTCATCATTACGCGCGCGTTTGCGCGCGTCAAAATTTTAAAAGGCTCAAAACGACTTCCCAATGGGAAATCTCGAAGTTTCAGACAATTTTAAGCGTTTCAAACATTTTCTCGCGTGCGCGTCCGTCCGCGCAATTTCGCGCGCAGAGGGCGTAACTAACATGAAAATGCAATTTTTATGACTGATTTGGATTTCTGATACTTTGAGTAACAATATCCATTGATTTCCGATCGATTTTGACCTATAACAAAGGAATGCACTGGCGTCAAAGTTGAAATTCCGCGTGCGCGTCTTTCTGCAAATATAGTGAAAAAACATGTTTTTGTTTATGTCGCCATAGCTCTTTAAATCGTCCATTGACCCTATATTTCTATTGCATATTACAAAAGCATATGAATTGGAAATAACGTTTCAAGTACCAATATTGCCAGGAAAACTCATGACGTCATCATATCATCATCTGAAATCAAAAAAGTGGAATTAATTTTTTTGAGGTACTCTTTCTGACATTCATTTACTCGTATCTCTGTTGTTTAAGCTTAATATCACCCCAAATTCAGATATGTTTTACTTTGAACATTTGCCTTTCAAGTCCATGTCATGGTTTTGAAATTTGATGACGTCATCATACTTTAAATTGTGATTAAAGGTAAAGACGCAAAATCGGACAAGTTTACGTGTTATGTCTATGGGAGGTGATTTTTTTAAAAACCATACATTGACTTGACAGCGTTTAAGCACCTTTATCTCAGATGATTTTGCTTCATTTCCTCTGAAAATTAAGTATGTTGTAGCTGTGACAATAAGCTGCAGTAATCATGCATTTTATTCTTTGAAATCTCCTCATCAGGTTGACAATTTTGCAATTTAAAACTGAAAATGAGAATGGAATGCGGACGAAACGATTCCTGATTCATCTTTCACGTACATAAGTTTACGTTCCTCTAATTTTCTCGTCGAGACGTATGGCCGAGTGGTTAGAGGTGTCGTCACAGAAACGTGAGGTTGCACACGTACGGGTTCGAACCTCACAAGAGCACGAAAGAAAATAATATTTTTTTTTTACTTTTTTTCTTCAATGGAGTACTACACCTTCGTCCATGTAGAAGTCACGTTCGCATGTAAACACACCTATACGCACACACTCACACAGTATCCCTTTGTTTATCGTTGGAGACTGCATTGCTTCGACTGCTGCAAAATATTGCAGGCTGGGCTTTTCAAGCTGATCATGGTATATTGTAACAAAATGAAATTTGTTCATATCAATTCAGTAACACAATGTAGTCGTGGTTACTTTGTGCTGATTTTATACATGTAAGAAGCTATACATTGTAAAAAAAAGGTATTTGAATTGTTCCTTTAAGTCAGTCTTCTGTATTGATGATTATTTGTCAATTAGTGGTTTTTGTGGAGTTTCAGATAATGATAAAAAGTATGTATGATAAGTGCAGCGATACTTTCTACAGTTAGTTCAAAGTTGTGTTACAGAGGTTTGATACATACATTTAGCATTGTGTTTGTGTGTCCACGTGTGTATACAGGTTGGCCATATGGCACATTCTAGACAATAAATCTTAATTAATTAGCAAACGCGATCAGCTATGGAACTGAATATGGTACTAATGTATGATGTTCATGATTCTCAACTGTGACGAGTTTAAAGAGATAGCTTAACTGTGTGCAAAAATAAAGCAATAATAAGGAAATTTTAAGGGAATTTGATAACCATGCCTATAATAATTTCATACAGGTACTAATAGCTGCCTCATATTCATGTGATTGATCGTCATGTCAATAGCAAACTGACAACGTACGATTAATATATTATACATTAAACAACTGTCTTTCAAATCCATATCGATGTTTTCTAGTTTGATGACGTCATCATACTTTAAATTGTGATAAAAGTAAAGACACAAAATCGGACAAGTTTACGTGTTATGTCTATGGGAGGTGATTTTTTTTAAAACCATGCATTGACTTGACAACGTTTAAGCACCTCTATCTCAGCTGATTTTGCTTCATTTCCTCTGAAACTTTAGTATGTTGTAGCTGAGACAATAAGCTGCAGTAATCATGCATTTTATTCTTTGAAATCTCCTCATCAGATTGACAATTTTGCAGTTTAAAACTGAAAATGAAAATGGAATGTGGACAAAACGATTCCTCATGTATCTTTCACATACATAAGTTTACGTTCCCCATATTTTCTCGTCGAGACGTATGGCCGAGTGGCTAAAGGCGACGTCTCAGAGACGTAAGGTTGCGGGTTGGAACCCCACAAGATCACGAAACAAAATACTTAGCTATTTTACTTTTTTTTCTTCAATTTTGTATTACATATTCGTCCATGTAGAAATCACGTACGTATATAAACGCACCTATACACACACACAGACACACACACACACGCCATATCCCTCTTTTTTGTGTGTTGGAGACCACATTGCTTCGACTGCAGCACAATTTTGCAGGTTGACTTTGTCAAACCGATCATAGTATGTAATGACGACGACTGAGGTGTTGTCCTTTGAACAATTGTCTTTCAAGACGATGTCATTGTTTTGTAATTTGATGACGTCATTACACTGAAAATTGTGATTAAAGGCAAGGTATCAAAACCAGCCGATTATAGGTTTTATGTCTGCGGGACGTATTTTTCCCAAGTTGCCAGAAATGGCATAGCGACCTCAGTCGTTACAAGGCCGCTTTTCCGTCTAGCAATGCAATAGATGTTCACACGGCCACGTTGGTTGAGTGGGCATTGACTTTCCCCCTGTTATATCTATACATTGTTTTTTTTTTGTCTTACTATTTCCGTGGATGACCCGTGGCCGAGTGGTTACAGAAACGGTTTCGCATGTACGCTCAATATAACTTCAAGGTGCCTATATCACATTCTTTTCTTTGTCGATCACAGATGACTGTCATCTGATGACCACAAGCGTATCACCTAACTCGTCCTCAATGTGACGAGTTTTCATGTCTCGTTAGGTGATACGCTATCAGCGTATCACCTATTGTGATTGCCAAAATTTCTCTTTTTTTTTATTCTTCTTTCTTTCTGCCACATTTTGTGTCGTCAATATCTCAACAATGACATTACGGAATAACATGACATTTTCAGTCAACATGTCTCATGACAAAATCTAGCCACAATAAGGTTTTCATGACAGTAACATATCTATGACGTCATCTAGGCGCCATTTTGTGATTTTCGGACCTTGTCACATGATCGATCATAACTTCATAACTGGATATCATTTCTGTATCATTTTCGGTGGACATAAAGTTCAGGTCACGCTCTATCTTACTTTTTAACGCTAGTTACCCAGGTCTTCATTACGCGCGCGTTTGCGCGCGTCAAAATTTTAAAAGGCTCAAAACGACTTCCCAATGGGAAATCTCGAAGTTTCAGACAATTTTAAGCGTTTCAAACATTTTCTCGCGTGCGCGTCCGTCCGCGCAATTTCGCGCGCAGAGGGCGTAACTAACATGAAAATGCAATTTTTATGACTGATTTGGATTTCTGATACTTTGAGTAACAATATCCATTGATTTCCGATCGATTTTGACCTATAACAAAGGAATGCACTGGCGTCAAAGTTGAAATTCCGCGTGCGCGTCTTTCTGCAAATATAGTGAAAAAACATGTTTTTGTTTATGTCGCCATAGCTCTTTAAATCGTCCATTGACCCTATATTTCTATTGCATATTACAAAAGCATATGAATTGGAAATAACGTTTCAAGTACCAATATTGCCAGGAAAACTCATGACGTCATCATATCATCATCTGAAATCAAAAAAGTGGAATTAATTTTTTTGAGGTACTCTTTCTGACATTCATTTACTCGTATCTCTGTTGTTTAAGCTTAATATCACCCCAAATTCAGATATGTTTTACTTTGAACATTTGCCTTTCAAGTCCATGTCATGGTTTTGAAATTTGATGACGTCATCATACTTTAAATTGTGATTAAAGGTAAAGACGCAAAATCGGACAAGTTTACGTGTTATGTCTATGGGAGGTGATTTTTTTAAAAACCATACATTGACTTGACAGCGTTTAAGCACCTTTATCTCAGATGATTTTGCTTCATTTCCTCTGAAAATTAAGTATGTTGTAGCTGTGACAATAAGCTGCAGTAATCATGCATTTTATTCTTTGAAATCTCCTCATCAGGTTGACAATTTTGCAATTTAAAACTGAAAATGAGAATGGAATGCGGACGAAACGATTCCTGATTCATCTTTCACGTACATAAGTTTACGTTCCTCTAATTTTCTCGTCGAGACGTATGGCCGAGTGGTTAGAGGTGTCGTCACAGAAACGTGAGGTTGCACACGTACGGGTTCGAACCTCACAAGAGCACGAAAGAAAATAATATTTTTTTTTTACTTTTTTTCTTCAATGGAGTACTACACCTTCGTCCATGTAGAAGTCACGTTCGCATGTAAACACACCTATACGCACACACTCACACAGTATCCCTTTGTTTATCGTTGGAGACTGCATTGCTTCGACTGCTGCAAAATATTGCAGGCTGGGCTTTTCAAGCTGATCATGGTATATTGTAACAAAATGAAATTTGTTCATATCAATTCAGTAACACAATGTAGTCGTGGTTACTTTGTGCTGATTTTATACATGTAAGAAGCTATACATTGTAAAAAAAAGGTATTTGAATTGTTCCTTTAAGTCAGTCTTCTGTATTGATGATTATTTGTCAATTAGTGGTTTTTGTGGAGTTTCAGATAATGATAAAAAGTATGTATGATAAGTGCAGCGATACTTTCTACAGTTAGTTCAAAGTTGTGTTACAGAGGTTTGATACATACATTTAGCATTGTGTTTGTGTGTCCACGTGTGTATACAGGTTGGCCATATGGCACATTCTAGACAATAAATCTTAATTAATTAGCAAACGCGATCAGCTATGGAACTGAATATGGTACTAATGTATGATGTTCATGATTCTCAACTGTGACGAGTTTAAAGAGATAGCTTAACTGTGTGCAAAAATAAAGCAATAATAAGGAAATTTTAAGGGAATTTGATAACCATGCCTATAATAATTTCATACAGGTACTAATAGCTGCCTCATATTCATGTGATTGATCGTCATGTCAATAGCAAACTGACAACGTACGATTAATATATTATACATTAAACAACTGTCTTTCAAATCCATATCGATGTTTTCTAGTTTGATGACGTCATCATACTTTAAATTGTGATAAAAGTAAAGACACAAAATCGGACAAGTTTACGTGTTATGTCTATGGGAGGTGATTTTTTTTAAAACCATGCATTGACTTGACAACGTTTAAGCACCTCTATCTCAGCTGATTTTGCTTCATTTCCTCTGAAACTTTAGTATGTTGTAGCTGAGACAATAAGCTGCAGTAATCATGCATTTTATTCTTTGAAATCTCCTCATCAGATTGACAATTTTGCAGTTTAAAACTGAAAATGAAAATGGAATGTGGACAAAACGATTCCTCATGTATCTTTCACATACATAAGTTTACGTTCCCCATATTTTCTCGTCGAGACGTATGGCCGAGTGGCTAAAGGCGACGTCTCAGAGACGTAAGGTTGCGGGTTGGAACCCCACAAGATCACGAAACAAAATACTTAGCTATTTTACTTTTTTTTCTTCAATTTTGTATTACATATTCGTCCATGTAGAAATCACGTACGTATATAAACGCACCTATACACACACACAGACACACACACACACGCCATATCCCTCTTTTTTGTGTGTTGGAGACCACATTGCTTCGACTGCAGCACAATTTTGCAGGTTGACTTTGTCAAACCGATCATAGTATGTAATGACGACGACTGAGGTGTTGTCCTTTGAACAATTGTCTTTCAAGACGATGTCATTGTTTTGTAATTTGATGACGTCATTACACTGAAAATTGTGATTAAAGGCAAGGTATCAAAACCAGCCGATTATAGGTTTTATGTCTGCGGGACGTATTTTTCCCAAGTTGCCAGAAATGGCATAGCGACCTCAGTCGTTACAAGGCCGCTTTTCCGTCTAGCAATGCAATAGATGTTCACACGGCCACGTTGGTTGAGTGGGCATTGACTTTCCCCCTGTTATATCTATACATTGTTTTTTTTTTGTCTTACTATTTCCGTGGATGACCCGTGGCCGAGTGGTTACAGAAACGGTTTCGCATGTACGCTCAATATAACTTCAAGGTGCCTATATCACATTCTTTTCTTTGTCGATCACAGATGACTGTCATCTGATGACCACAAGCGTATCACCTAACTCGTCCTCAATGTGACGAGTTTTCATGTCTCGTTAGGTGATACGCTATCAGCGTATCACCTATTGTGATTGCCAAAATTTCTCTTTTTTTTTATTCTTCTTTCTTTCTGCCACATTTTGTGTCGTCAATATCTCAACAATGACATTACGGAATAACATGACATTTTCAGTCAACATGTCTCATGACAAAATCTAGCCACAATAAGGTTTTCATGACAGTAACATATCTATGACGTCATCTAGGCGCCATTTTGTGATTTTCGGACCTTGTCACATGATCGATCATAACTTCATAACTGGATATCATTTCTGTATCATTTTCGGTGGACATAAAGTTCAGGTCACGCTCTATCTTACTTTTTAACGCTAGTTACCCAGGTCTTCATTACGCGCGCGTTTGCGCGCGTCAAAATTTTAAAAGGCTCAAAACGACTTCCCAATGGGAAATCTCGAAGTTTCAGACAATTTTAAGCGTTTCAAACATTTTCTCGCGTGCGCGTCCGTCCGCGCAATTTCGCGCGCAGAGGGCGTAAGCAACATGAAAATGCATTTTTTTTTTGACTGATTTGGATTCCTGATACTTTGAGTAACAATATCCATTGATTTCCGATCGATGTTGACCTATAACAAAGAAATGCACTGGCGTCAAAGTTGAAATTCCGCGCGCGCGTCTTTCTGCAAATATAGTGAAAAAACATGTCTTTGTTTATTTCGGCATAGCTCTTTAAATCGTCCATTGACCCTATATTTCTATTGCATATTACAAAACCATATGAATTGGAAATAACGTTTCAAGTACCAATATTGCCAGGAAAACTCATGACGTCATCATATCATCATCTGAAATCAAAAAAGTGGAATTAATTTTTTTGAGGTACTGTTTCTGTCATTCATTTACTCGTATCTCTGTTGTTTAAGCTCAATATTATCCCAAATTCAGATATGTTGTACTTTGAACATTTGCCTTTTAAGTCCATATCATGCTTTTGATATTTGATGACGTCATCATACCTTAAATTGTGATTAAAGGTAAAGACGCAAAATCGGACAAGTTTACGTGTATTGTCTATGGGAGGTGAGTTTTTTTTAAACCATGCATTGACTTAACAACGTTTAAGCACCTTTATCTCAGCTGATTTTGTTTCATTTCCTCTGAAACTTAAGTATGTTGTAGCTGTGACAATAAGCTGCAGTAATCATGCATTTTAATCTTTGAAATCTCCTCATGAGGTTGACAATTTTGCAATTTAAAACTGAAAATGAGAATGGAATGTGGACGAAACGATTCCTGATTCATCTTTCACGTACATAAATCTACGTTCCTCTAATTTTCTCGTCGTGACGTATGGCCGAGTGGTTAGAGGCGTCGTCTCAGAAACGTGAGGTTGCACACGTACGGGTTCGAACCTCACAAGAGCACGAAAGAAAATAATTATTTTTTTAATTTGTTTTTTCTTCAATGGAGTACTACACCTTCGTCCATGTAGAAATCACGTTCGCATGTAGAAATCACGTTCGCATGTAAACACAACTATACGCACACACTCACATAGTATCCCTTTGTTTTGCGTTGGAGACTGCATTACTTCGACTGCTGCAAAATTTTGCAGGCTGGGCTTTTCAAACTGATTTAAAATATTGTAATAAAATGAAATTTGTTCATATCAATTCAGTAACACAATGTAGTCGTGGTTACTTTGTGCTGATTTATACATGGAACAAGCTATACATTGTAAAAAAGGTATTTGAATTGTTCCTTTAAGTCAGTCTTCTGTATTGATGATTATTTGTCAATTAGTGGTTTTTGTGGAGTTTCAGATAGTGATAAAAAGTATAGATGATAAGTACAGCGATAATTCCTACAGTTAGTTCAAAGTTGTGTTACAGAGGTTTGATACATACATTTAGCATTGTGTGTGTGTGTACGTGTGTATACAGGTTGGCCATATGACACATTCTAGACAATTAATCTTAATTAATTAGCCAACGTGATCAGCTATGGAACTGAATATGGTACTAATGTATGATGTTAATGATTCTAATTAAACTGTGACGAGTTTAAAGGGATAGCTTAACTGTGTGTAAAAATAAAGCAATTATAAGGAAATTTTAGGGGAATTTGATAACCATGCCTATAATAATTTCATACAGGTACTAATAGCTGCCTCATGTTCATGTGAATGATTGTCATGTCAATAGCAAACTGACAACGTACGATGAATATGTTATACATTGAACAACTTTCAAGTCCATATCGTTATTTCCTAATTTGATGACGTCATCATGCTAGAAGGTATGGTTAAAGGCGAGATATCGAAATCAGCGAAGATTGTACGTTATGTCTATGAAAGGGGATTTTTGTTTTTTATCCATGCATTGACTCGATAACGCTCGAGCACCTTTACCTCACTTGATTTTGATTTCCTCTGAAACTTAAGTATGTTGCAGCTGAGACAATAAGCTGCAGTAATCATACATTTTATTTTATTTTTTTTAATCTTCTCACCAGGTTGAGTATTTTGCAGCATAAAACTGAAAATGAGAATGGAAGATGGACGAAACGATTCCTGAGTCATCTTTCACATATAAGTTTACGTTCCTCATATTTTCTCGTCGAGACGTATGACTGAGGGGTTAAAGGCGACGTCTCAGAGACGTAAGGTTGCACACGTGCGTGATTAAAGGCAAGGTATCAAAAACCAGCCGATTATAGGTTTTATGTCTGCGGGACGTATTTTTCCCAAGTTGCCAGAAATGGCATAGCGACCTCAGTCGTTACAAGGCCGCTTTTCCGTCTACCAATGCAATAGATGTTCACACGGCCACGTTTAATAGTTGAGTGGGCATTGACTTTCCCCCTGTTATATCTATACATTGTTGTGTGTATTTTTTTTTTGTCTTACCATTTCCGTGGATGACCCGTGGCCGAGTGGTTACAGAAACGGTTTGGCATGCACGCTCAATATATTTTCAAGGTGCCTATATCACATTCTTTTCTTTGTCGATCGCAGATGACCGTCATCTGATGACCACAAGCGTATCACCTAACTCGTCCTCAATGTGACGAGTTTTCATGTCTCGTTCTTCTTTCTTTCTGCCACATTTTGTGTCGTCAATATCTCAACAATGACATTACGGAATAACATGACATTTTCAGTCAACATGTCTCATAACAATATCTAGCCACAATAAGGTTTTCATGACAGTAACATATCTATGACGTCATCTAGGCGCCATTTTGTGATTTTCGGACCTTGTCACATGATCGATCATAACTTCATAACTAGATATCATTTCTGTATCATTTTCGGTGGACGCAAAGTTCAGGTCACGCTCTATCTTACATTTTAACGCTAGTTACCCAGGTCATCATAACGCGCGCGTTTGCGCGCGTCAAAATTTTAAAAGGCTCAAAACGACTTCCCAATGGGAAATCTCGAAGTTTCAGACAATTTTAAGCGTTTCAAACGTTTTCTCGCGTGCGCGTCCGTCCGCGCAATTTCGCGCGCAGAGGGCGTAACTAACATGAAAATGCAATTTTTTTGACTGATTTGGATTTCTGATACTTTGAGTAACAATATCCATTGATTTCCGATCGATTTTGACCTATAACAAAGGAATGCACTGGCGTCAAAGTTGAAATTCCGCGCGCGCGTCTTTCTGCAAATATAGTGAAAAAACATGTTTTTGTTTATGTCGCCATAGCTCTTTAAATCGTCCATTGACCCTATATTTCTATTGCATATTACAAAAGCATATGAATTGGAAATAACGTTTCAAGTACCAATATTGCCAGGAAAACTCATGACGTCATCATATCATCATCTGAAATCAAAAAAGTGGAATTAATTTTTTTGAGGTACTCTTTCTGACATTCATTTACTCGTATCTCTATTGTTTAAGCTTAATATCACCCCAAATTCAGATATGTTTTACTTTGAACATTTGCCTTTCAAGTCCATGTCATGGTTTTGAAATTTGATGACGTCATCATACTTTAAATTGTGATTAAAGGTAAAGACGCAAAATCGGACAAGTTTACGTGTTATGTCTATGGGAGGTGATTTTTTTAAAAACCATACATTGACTTGACAACGTTTAAGCACCTTTATCTCAGATGATTTTGCTTCATTTCCTCTGAAAATTAAGTATGTTGTAGCTGTGACAATAAGCTGCAGTAATCATGCATTTTATTCTTTGAAATCTCCTCATCAGGTTGACAATTTTGCAATTTAAAACTGAAAATGAGAATGGAATGCGGACGAAACGATTCCTGATTCATCTTTCACGTACATAAGTTTACGTTCCTCTAATTTTCTCGTCGAGACGTATGGCCGAGTGGTTAGAGGTGTCGTCACAGAAACGTGAGGTTGCACACGTACGGGTTCGAACCTCACAAGACCACGAAAGAAAGTAATAATTTTTTTTTTTACTTTTTTTCTTCAATGGAGTACTACACCTTCGTCCATGTAGAAGTCACGTTCGCATGTAAACACACCTATACGCACACACTCACACAGTATCCCTTTGTTTATCGTTGGAGACTGCATTGCTTCGACTGCTGCAAAATATTGCAGGCTGGGCTTTTCAAGCTGATCATGGTATATTGTAACAAAATGAAATTTGTTCATATCAATTCAGTAACACAATGTAGTCGTGGTTACTTTGTGCTGATTTTATACATGTAAGAAGCTATACATTGTAAAAAAAGGTATTTGAATTGTTCCTTTAAGTCAGTCTTCTGTATTGATGATTATTTGTCAATTAGTGGTTTTTGTGGAGTTTCAGATAATGATAAAAAGTATGTATGATAAGTGCAGCGATACTTTCTACAGTTAGTTCAAAGTTGTGTTACAGAGGTTTGATACATACATTTAGCATTGTGTTTGTGTGTCCACGTGTGTATACAGGTTGGCCATATGGCACATTCTAGACAATAAATCTTAATTAATTAGCAAACGCGATCAGCTATGGAACTGAATATGGTACTAATGTATGATGTTCATGATTCTCATTAAACTGTGACGAGTTTAAAGAGATAGCTTAACTGTGTGTAAAAATAAAGCAATAATAAGGAAATTTTAAGGGAATTTGATAACCATGCCTATAATAATTTCATACAGGTACTAATAGCTGCCTCATATTCCTGTGATTGATGGTCATGTCAATAGCAAACTGACAACGTACGATTAATATATTATACATTAAACAACTGTCTTTCAAATCCATATCGATGTTTTCTAGTTTGATGACGTCATCATACTTTAAATTGTGATAAAAGTAAAGACACAAAATCGGACAAGTTTACGTGTTATGTCTATGGGAGGTAATTTTTTTTAAAACCATGCATTGACTTGAAAACGTTTAAGCACCTCTATCTCAGCTGATTTTGCTTCATTTCCTCTGAAACTTTAGTATGTTGTAGCTGAGACAATAAGCTGCAGTAATCATGCATTTTATTCTTTGAAATCTCCTCATCAGATTGACAATTTTGCAGTTTAAAACTGAAAATGAAAATGGAATGTGGACAAAACGATTCCTCATGTATCTTTCACATACATAAGTTTACGTTCCCCATATTTTCTCGTCGAGACGTATGGCCGAGTGGCTAAAGGCGACGTCTCAGAGACGTAAGGTTGCGGGTTGGAACCCCACAAGATCACGAAACAAAATACTTAGCTATTTTACTTTTTTTTCTTCAATTTTGTATTACATATTCGTCCATGTAGAAATCACGTACGTATATAAACGCACCTATACACACACACAGACACACACACACACGCCATATCCCTCTTTTTTGTGTGTTGGAGACCACATTGCTTCGACTGCAGCACAATTTTGCAGGTTGACTTTGTCAAACCGATCATAGTATGTAATGACGACGACTGAGGTGTTGTACTTTGAACAATTGTCTTTCAAGACGATGTCATTGTTTTGTAATTTGATTACGTCATTACACTGAAAATTGTGATTAAAGGCAAGGTGTCAAAACCAGCCGATTATAGGTTTTATGTCTGCGGGACGTATTTTTCCCAAGTTGCCAGAAATGGCATAGCGACCTCAGTCGTTACAAGGCCGCTTTTCCGTCTAGCAATGCAATAGATGTTCACACGGCCACGTTGGTTGAGTGGGCATTGACTTTCCCCCTGTTATATCTATACATTGTTTTTTTTTTGTCTTACCATTTCCGTGGATGACCCGTGGCCGAGTGGTTACAGAAACGGTTTCGCATGTACGCTCAATATAACTTCAAGGTGCCTATATCACATTCTTTTCTTTGTCGATCACAGATGACTGTCATCTGATGACCACAAGCGTATCACCTAACTCGTCCTCAATGTGACGAGTTTTCATGTCTCGTTTTATTTTTGTTCTTGCTATTAATGATATTTTTATGTGGCATTGTTTCTGGCAAGTTTTTTTTTTTTATAGCTGCATGTAAGTTTCACAGTTCAAAGGTGATTCGCAATATTGGCAAAAATAAAACCATCATGAACATTTCAGCCCATAAACTAGATAGGCGGATAGATAGATAGAAAGATACCGCATACGTTGTATATTTTGCAAAGTTATATTTCTGTGAGTCAGGTGCTTTTTGAAAATTCAAAAACACACACAAAAAATTGTAAATCTTATCCCGACACAAATGTGATGTGCACACACGCATTTTCCATCAATTGCTCTATTCCACAAACACAAATTTAATCACCTGCAAAATTGTTGGGAAATTCCAATTTGCAAAAAATAAGACTCACTAAATATGCGGCATATACAGTAGAATACAGAGTGACAGAAAGAGAGAGAGAAAGAGAAAGGACAGGAAACTGGGGCAAGAAATTTACCTCGCAAGGTTCTCCGCGCCGACGATGAGGGCCTTGATGGTGACGGCTAGTGTGGTGATGGCCGTCGTCTCCGACTTGGCAGCGCTGGGATTGTCTCTCCTCTTTGTTTGGTCCTTCAAGTGCTGTAGGTAGAGGGGTACGATGGCATCCAGAACACTCTGGGGGTGGGTTGGGGTGGGGTAGGAGAAAAACAGGGGAAAATCATCAAAAAGATTGAGAAGATTGAACACCTACATGTAAATGACTGTGATTATTTTCCCCCTGCACAATCACTGGAACACAATAAAAATTTCATTCTTACTATAATTTGGATGTCAGCAGGTAACAGGGTAATGCAAAAATTCAATAATGCTACCACTGAAATCTCCATTTTGATGCAAGATAACACATACTGCATGGTTGGCAACATCTGCAGATCCCCTCCCCTCCCCCCCCCCCCCCCAAAAAAAAAAAAAAAAACTGGTGCAAAGGAACAATTGAATTCGTTCAAAAACATATTTATTTAGGTACATTAGATACATTCACACACACACACACACACACACACACACTCAGAAGTACAGACAGACATACACACACAATGACACACACATAAACATCACTCAACCCAATTATGTAATCAACAGAATCCTCCTGCCTAAACTTACCAGCATCTGAGCACTGCGCACAGACTCGGGGGCGTAGGCAATGACCACCACGCACAGCCTGATGGCTTCTGGAATGTTAAACGTCGCAAGCGGGTCATTGTTGTAACAGAAATCCTGGCGAGCAAAATGAAAGAAACAACAGAGAGTAGAAAAGATTACAGCCCACCAAGACTTAGTGACAGAGTCCTCCTAGCTATAGCCTGTCTGGATGTATAGTTCATAGACTACAGTGCTCACTTAATAATCAGGAACCATTCAAGTGG
This sequence comes from Diadema antillarum, assembly GCF_040938485.1. Lineage (NCBI taxonomy): Eukaryota > Metazoa > Echinodermata > Echinoidea > Diadematoida > Diadematidae > Diadema > Diadema antillarum. Next base: position 434,433 of record NW_027271818.1, read on the forward strand.
GAACACCACTAAGTGCAACAAAATTCATTATAACATTATTTTTGGTGTGTTATTTCAATTGCGTAATTGAACCACAAACTGCTATATCGAGACATACTTTTGGCTTAAACACTTCCAATGTTTTCATTAATGACTGAAAATTATAACTAAATCCATTAAAATCATCACACAGATTTCATCTTGTGACCAGAATATATATTTTCCAACAAATTCCCTGATAGGTTCCGTCAATTGCAGTCTACACAGTTGGGCAGTAGGACGTATAGTAGTTTGTAGGACTACAATACAGACTACAGACTAGCGAGTTAAATTTGTCAAGAATCATCTTCTCACCCTGAACAAGTCACTTTTGTGAGCTGTAGCAAGTCAAGAAGTGCCCTCATCCTAAATCAAACGCCTTGACAAGTTCCAAAGAGTCACCTTCATGTCCTTGCGCCCTGAATAAGGTACAGTATCTACTTTATGTATGTAAGCTTTAGTGAATAACCTTGTTCCAAATAAGGTACCTTCTCATGCTTCAACAAGTCACCATCTTGTCCATTTGCCCTGAATAAGGCACTTACTGTAAAAGTGGAAATTTTTGCGGTGTGGAAATTTTCGCGCATTTTCGCGCAACCAAACGCTAGCTCAAAAATAAAAGCATGTGCAAAAATAAAAGGAAGCCATATGTTTCAGTAGTTAATGTCCTGATTCGGCGGAATTAAAAACACATGAAATCCATCTTACCTGGCCGAGCACGAAAAATTACTCACGCGAAAATATCCACTTTTACAGTATGCAAGCTGGGTTAGTCACCTCTTCCTAAACGAGGAACCTTATTGGCAAGTTTTGACAAGCTGCCATCTTGCCTCCCATCATAAAAAGTGCTCGAGGGAGTTAAGAAAAGTTGCCTTCTCAACCTAACAAAGGCAATTAAGTGAGTTTCAGCAAGTTGCTTTGTCCCTTTAGGTGAGTTTTGAGAAGCCCTCATCTTTCCCTCTTGTCCGATAAAAGAAAAAAAAAGGACGCATCAGCCAGTTTCATTAAGTTACCTTCTCGCTATACCAATAGTAGCTTTCACGGCTTTGTCCTTACCAGAGTCTTCATTGGCTTGTCTCCCGTGACCAGCTCGAGGAGATCGAGGGAATCCTTGCTGTCTTTCTCCAGGGAGAGGAGGAGCTTGAAGAGGACCTTGGCAGAGACCTAGAGCATGGGAATGAATGGCAAATGGTCGTTAACCCATTGAGGACGGTTTGATTTTGCTACAGCACGCAATTCCCATAGACACCTGCCCGAGTATACTCGGGACTCGTCCTCAACAGGTTAAAGGTAAAACTGTGTGACTGCAAAAACTGTTGATTTGTACTCTAAAACGGAGGCAAATGCACAATGAATGTGTGAAATAATGCTGTAAATTAAAACACAATTTCAGTTAATGATGAAAATGCAAATTACCCAGAAAAGTGTGGCAGAAGTAATGCACTCTCAGAGGACACCTGATTGTGGTTGCCACGTGATGTTTTATATTTGATTACAGTTGAACCTCTCGTATCCGGACAAGTCGGGACCGGGGCTCATACGGATAAGGGATTTGGCCGGATACAGGAGACTCAATGCTTTATACAGTGTACATGTACATGTGTACATACACATGTACTGATGTAGCCCGTTGTAGTACCACATGTAGTAATGTGTATACTGCAACCTTTTCATTGTTACACTCAGTAACAGACCCCAAAATAGAGGTTCGTGTTTGCAAGAATGAAATCATTTTCTTTTATAAATTCTTGGGATGATTTACCTAAATAATCATTAAGAAATGTATCAAGTTTATGTAATTCATGTGTGTTTGTGTAGGAGTTCTCAAGGAGTTGGGAATCCCCCTTTCCTCCCATAATTATAAAAAAAAATCAAGGCGAGATTGCGTCCATATAATAGAGAGATCCGGATATAGGGAGGCCAGATAAGAGAGGTTCAACTGTACTTCGATTACAGTATATCAGACTATAAGTATCCATCACGCAAGAGTGAATCGGATGCAGCGTGTTAGCTGCGTGCGAGTCGATTCATGAAATCAGAAGCAGCAGTACGGAGATGAGAAGTGAGGGGGGTGGGTGATGGTGGGAAGTACGGCGATGACAGCACTTCACCGCAAGAAAGTATTCAATGTAACATCTTTGAAGCTATCCACCTTATCGTTGGCGACAAGACCTTGTATCTACAAAATGTCAAATGTTCAGGAGAGCCAAAAAACATGGCGGCCAAAGAACTAAAGCGAATGGGATAGTCTTTTCTTTGACATGCCGTGGTGGCTTCATTTTTGGAGTAAGACAGTTGGGATTTAGACAGAACATCACTTAACCCATTATTTGACTATTAATCCAAAAAAGTCATTTTCACCAAAATTGCAGATACAAGGTCTTGTCACCCCAGCGACGTTATGCTTCTAACATAATGTGTTTACATCTACTGCAGATTACTGTATATCTCATCATCAGAAAAGGTTCATAGAGGTACAATGTGTACCTACTTCTCACAATTTAAGCATCCCCATTCAATATTGAATGAAATAAAGAGTCATGGACTATAAAACAAAAAAAATATAAACAAAATATAGAGAAAAATTTAACACATTTTCATTTTTCTAGCATATTGAAAAAGTATCAACTTACCTCTTTCAGAAAGCAGGGGAATAACATTCCTCTTAACATAATATGTCAATAACAAGTTAAGGGCATGCGTACCTTTCATTTTTTTAAAAAATGGAATTTTGTTAATTTTTTTCATATTTACATCATACAAAGCATGTGATGTCACAAACTGCAGAAGTCTTCTCATCCAGTGATGGCTGCACCAAAATTTTCACTAGAATTCATAACTTTTGAACAGATTGCCCGATTTTCTTCAAACTTTCACTGATGTGTTCTACTAATATTGCTGCATTCACTCAATCCACATGTTTATTTGGGTTTCATTCCCCTTAACAATTTCTGTGCCGATGAATCAAATGTGCACAAACGCTGCACACGTATCAGTTGACGGGAGATTAATGTGGTATACAAAGGGTTAAAGAACAAACAGATGCTGGACCTTGAGGGGGTTGGGTGCCTCGTCAGAGCCGGCCTTCAAGATGGGGGCTGCACTCCCAAACAGCTGCAGGATGAACGGCTTCATGTGTAAGATGTAGAACTGGCGACACACGTACTATCAGGAGAATTAGAATATGAATTCGGCATTATTGCAAGCAAAAGGCAAAGAAATATCTGATGCGACATGTATGCTTCACTGAAACATTCTACTAAGATATGAAAATGCAGAGCTCTGGGATAGATACATGAGGTACAGTTTGATTTGTCAGTGACTGTACCTGCAAAGGAACATAATCTCATTGAAAGAATGTTTTGTTGAGACACAGCCTTATCTATAAATTGATCCATGTCTTCAGTCAATAAATTATTCTGTTAAGGATCAGAAGCTGTCAACAATGAATTCATCCTCCTAAAAAGTGACAGCACAGTGTTCATTCGCATGCAATTTTGGTTGATCATATTGCTCTTATTTGGATGAAGTCATTTTCACTGAAATGAAAGGTTATTATTGCTTTTATTCCACCTTATGAAATACTCACAAATTCATTTATTCAATCTTTTTACTTTCTTTTTCAACAAAGAATATAAGTGTACAAAACTTATCATGAAAAAAGAGCAATATACATATTCTACATATATCGAAAAATAATATAGACACAATAAACTGACATGCTAAGATGCATGATATTTACTAAATAATGTTGAAAGTGGAGGAGAAGCTAAAAAGCAATGCTTGTAATATGTACATCTTATTCCCCTCACAAAGAGTGGTCAAAAAGAAAAAAAGTCATAAAGAATATAGCACGAAACCAGAGAAGCATGGTTTCTGGCATTTGATGGGTAAAATGTGAAAAAGAAAGTAACAAAAAAATTGACATTTTTGCGGTGATATAATTCACAAACCAACATCATAATTTCTGCCCCTTCACAGTGGTTAGTCACACTGATGAAATCTAACTATTTACACCACTCATAAAAGAAAAGAAAAATGACAAATATAACCATATATATATAATGTATATATATTTATATATGTAGTATATAAGTATATATATATATATATATATATATATACAATGTATATATATATATATATATATATATATATATATATATATATACAGTATTCATCGCATAATCGGGCATCTGATAATCGGGATCCTCGCTTAAATGATATACGCTTCCCAGAAACATTTCCAACGCACGTTATTTTCACTGGATAATCGGGCGGGGACCTCTGATAAACGGGACAATTTTCTTCAAGCGATCTTTGATTTTGTTAATATTTTACACAAAAAATCTACCAAAATACCACAACAATATTTCAAAGATTCCGTATCAGTTGTCGTTTACAACAAACTTACAAAGCAAGCTTCGGATTGGTGTGTTTTGACCTCCGTCCATCCAGTACATGTACATGCATAGCCACGAAAGCGCCGTGTATAAGTATCCATGCCATTGCAAAGCACATGCCTTCGCGAACATTCTTCTCCCCTACAATAAGCAAAGACATGTACTCGCTTGCAATTCCTACTCGACTCACATCCAATAAAAAACATGCCTCGCTAATACAGCCCAGGCTGTGTGCGTTGTTTGATCTCAGTCATACACTCTGAGGGCAAAGTCCATTGTTATCGCGCGCCTTCGTATCTTGTTATCTACTGTCTTTGGTTTCAACTTTCAATACAGCTGTACACTGTGATCTGTGTGTACGTCACAATCTTCCTCAGTTGTGACTGGGCAAAAGTTACGTGATTGAAATGAGGGTTATGAACAGTTACGTATTCAGTGAAATGGGGGAGAGAGTGGGAGGGAGAGCGTGAAAGATGAGAAGGGTTCAATGTATGTGCGAATACGTAACGTTTTATGAATCTAGACTATGAGCTGACATTGATAACGTGTACACGCGTGTTTGACAGAAGAATCGAACCCGGTTGCGATTACTCTACATCATTGCGAGAATGCAGGGAGAGCTGGAGGGTCGCGCCGAGGGGTAGCGTGTTGTGTATTCATGTACATGTACAGTACGTCAGTATGCATGTGTGTGTGTGTGTGTGTGTGTGTGTGCACTACATGTACATGTCGTATGCCATTAGTGTATGGTGAGTACTCATCGCGAAATCGGGCACCTCGCTTAAAGGGGCCGTGTTTGCTACTCCCAACCTGTCCCGATTATGCGATGAATACTGTATATATATACATGTACATATATACATATATAAATATATATATACATGTATATTTATACATGTATATACATATACTTATATATCGAGGCTCGACTTTAAACTCTGGTGGCATGGTCGGGGTCACTAAAATCATTAAAACTGAAATGTTGTTGCCTGATCAGACCACCAAAAATAGCCTTTTTGGAAATTTGGTGGCCCTACATTAATTTCTAGTGGCCCCCGGGCCACCATGCCACCACTCATGTCAAGCCCTGTATATTCAGGGTATATAATTTGAGGTTCGCATACCAATGCATGCAGTTTTCCACACTTTTAAATGCTGTGAGAGTGACCTCAGCCATGCCTTCACCTGGGAAATGCAGAAGAACATTTGGGAAACTAAAAAAAACAACAAAAAGGAAAGAACTGCATGCAATGTCAGGGAAAGTGAAGTAGTGAAGTAATAACACTAGAACTCATCAAAGTAATACACACAGGCATTGTCAACATGGAACATTTTGTGATGTGGATTTTTTTTTTGAGATTTCAAACTCTTGAACACATGCATACATATTTTCTTCTTTTCTCTTTTGGGTGGGGGTGAGAGTCATATGTACGAATACTTGAACTTTACGTAATGCAGTGCACTCCTGTTATAAATGGCACGGTTATAACAAAATTCTCTATACAACAAAGTAAAAATTCAGGTCCCACAATAATCACCTATAGAATTTTATATACTTAACTGTTTGGCTATAATGAAATTTTGATATTACGAAAGAAAACATAATTCTAACAGTTTTATTGCACATATGTATGTTTGATTTTGAAGAAATTTGTACCATTCTATTTGTGTGCATTTACTTGAGGCCAACTTGGACATGATATGGAATTGCACTCACTCCTCATGGACATACACATTTGTATGCTGTGAGTAGTCCTTTTCTTCTTCTTCTTCTTTTTTCCCCATCTTTTCCATGCATAGTTTGCTACAGCATCAAACATTTCCGAGAACTAACTGCAGATAAATTTTGAGATATATCCTGAAGAGGAGTATGGGGATACCTTGCCACTACTGCAAAGCATGCATTTTGAGTGAAAGCAGCATGCATAACAGCAAAACCAAACAGAGCAGCTCATATTACTGACTCAAATGTCATTGTGTAATGGCACAAGTGAACCATGCCCCTACATCCACTGTGAACACATGCACACACAGGATACATGCAAAAACACAACAGCTATTATCATTCAGTTTTGGGAATTAAAAGCAAAAACAAAAACAAGACAGCAGTAACGATGAAATGCAACCATCATAAAATACATGTCTAGTACACGCGTATCAAACATTGGGCTACAGATGTGATGAGAGGTAGGAGAGTGCATGGAATGAATCTCTTTCTAAATGGGACCAATTGCGCATGTAACCATATATGGGTTTTATCCTTTTTTCTTTCTCTAACAGACCATATCAGAGGTAGTTTCGGGAATACACTTTATTGGTGTACCTCGATGCTCCTGCAGACGAGAGGATTAGACTGATGGTGGGTGTAGATGCGTAGAATGGTTGGCATGATGTACTGGAACCTGGGACAAGGAGACAAATGATTTTCACTGCTTTTAAAGAAGCATACCCCCACACACACCACTATCACTAATGATGGAAATATGTATAAACGTTGCATACATATGCATTTCTCTAGCATAATATTCTGTAGTTCAGTGACTAAATTGGTAATCCAGAACCACAGGGATAGAATGAGGAGTAGATAGCAACACCTTTTCACCATAAAAGTTATCACATTCCCAGCTTGGAGACAACATATGTGACCCGCTACAACAAAAGGATCCAAATGTCGGGGAAAGACAAATTTCTGAAAATGGCATGACATTATTCCCTTACTCTTCTACTTTAATTTCATACATAGCGCAACTCATAAAAGTACTCGGTTGCAAAGATATCGATGTTTTTATTAGCGCATTTCAAGTAGATTCAAGCTTAACGCCAGCGATCTACGCACGACCAATCAGTTATCAGGATACAACGCACTGACCAATAAGATCGTTCCCTCGTTGCTAGGGGCGGAGTCTAGCTGCGGCGATAAATCCAAATCTTCGGACACGTTTCTGTTACGTTGAAAGTCGGAAAATCATGGCCCAGAAAAACGCTTATTTCTTGCCTTTCCTTTGATCATATAGCTTCGAAATTTCGGCAGATGATAGACAAAACATCAGATTACAAAATTATGCCCAAAACAGAAATCCAATTGTTTTGACCAATTTTGATGATGCAACTTCAGACTCGATTTTCTCGGTTCTGCCATCAGCGACTTTAGGATCCTTTTGTTGTAGCGGGTCACATATACATTAAAATTCAGCTGACAACAGAGTCGCAAGTTAATTCTGCAAATAAAGGTCAGCACATGAAATTCGAGAAAAATATCAATGCAGTGTGAGCGCTAAGACATATAAGGTATCGTCTACACTAAAGAGAACAGCAGCAGCAGCAGCAGCACTCACCACTGCCACAACAGCGTACAGGGTCTCAAACTGAACATGGCCTCAAATGGCAGTTTTCGTTTGGTCGAACAAAATCATACTTTTTGATTGACCATTGTATCAGATTTAATGAGCAGTGAGATTCTTTACTTGATTTTACTGTGATGAAGATATCATCCTTAAGGTGACAAGACCTCGCATCTTTAATTGGCATATATTCGATATCCTCCTAACTCGGTTTCTAATATGAAAAAAAAAATACTGATTGGAGTTGTAAAACATCACATTTGTCAATCCAATCCAAATCAAAGCTTCTACAATATCTAACATCAACATTGATATCATATAGCAAAAATGTTGCAAAAAATGTGAAAGTTTTTTCTCTCCCCTGAAAATGTATGACTTTGAGGCACAAGATCTGTTACCAGGGGAATGACAAGCCACAAGCATTTACAGAAAATGAAACGGATAAAAAGATACCCAAATTTAGGCCAGTGCAAAATCTGGCTAGTCTGTCCACAGAATGGAGAAGCCCCTGATCAAAATAAAATCAACTCACCCCTTGGTGGCAAAGATGTGCTTGAAGTGACGCGAGATGTTGATGTAGGTGGAGAGGCAGAGGCGAAGGACGGAGATGTCCTCGCAGTGCAGCAAGAGGGCACCGTTGATGACATTGAGAAAGAGCTGGATGTCGCCGCTCCAGGGGAAGTCGTTGGACATGTGACTGAACACGGTCTGCGTCATCTGCAACATTGATGCACAGATTGCAAGAGTTTGATTCCATGGCTGGATTTACTAGCCCCTCCCCTTTGTTTACAGTTGTATGTATGACAAAACTGTATTTAAGTAGTAGATGATATACTGGTAGCAGACTGGCTTGTCTTTCATTATTTCATATTCATTCTTATGGATTTGTTCGTGAATATGAGGCTGTAAAACATCATCCAAATTTGAGCTCCTTTTTTGCTACAATGCAAGAAAGCAAAGATTAAGATCTCCTTGCACTTGAATTACTGTAAAGTTACAATTGCTTTTATACTAACAGCAACAACAAATACTTAAAGCTGATTGGCTATTGCAATCCTGACAGTTACAATAATTGCAACTGTGCTATAATGGTTAAGTGTTTATGCAAATGCAACAAGGCCATGATTTTTTTTTTTTGTATAACTTGTTCCTCACTCCTTTACTATCCGACAACATTCAAAATCGTTACTGATCTCAGTGTTTTCTCATGCTCTACGTGGCACTGATTTACAACAGCACTGTGAATTCTCACCTTCACCCACATGTGTTTGTGGAGAACATCCAAGCCAAAGAGTTCCTGCGAAGTGGCAAATCAAAAATGTTTTAGAACCAGTTTTTCATGGAAATGAGTTTAAGATTCTAGTAATGCGAATGCATGTTTACTAGTATTGATTCATTATCATAAGCATTACTTATCTAGCTAACAGAGAATCTGAATGTGTACCATATATTTCACAATGATATTTCTATCATTTTTCTGCAGATTGAGCGGATACGCCCACAAAAAAGCTTTCAAACCAAGATTCTGCTCGGGACATCGTCTGTCAATCACTGCTGAAGTACTTATATGATAACAAGAGACACTGGAATGCACTTTCCCCTAGATCGAGCATGTTTCCATGCAACGTCTTTTATTAATCATATTTTTTAATAGTAACATGAAAACAAGCAAGTTATGCAAGGGGAGGGGGCATTCCATTTGACTCTCTTCTGGTAATTATACATTGTATTTAGTATTTTAGCAATGATTGAGATGATGTCACTAGCAAAATCTCGGTTTGGAAATCTTGAAGACATGTGCGAGTTTAAAGTTAAACAACTTTTTTCTTCTTATTTAAGGTCCAACCTCAATCTATTCCTATAATGTTAAATCAATTGTTACAGACCACACAGGCATGGTTTAGAATTGTGATGTGAGGTTATGTTTGCAAGGTGGGGGCACTGTGGCATAGTAAATAAGACTCCTGACTCCCAACTGAAGGACCCAAGTTCAATTCCCGCCAAGTGCTTACGTCCTTGGACAAGATGTTTTTGCCCACGCCCCTCTCGACCCAGGTGTATAAATGGGTACCTGGCAATGCTTGGGTAATAATAATGGCAGGGCCCTCAAATAAAGCAGTGGCAACACTGAAGAGGCTACCCTGGGTAAAGAACACCTATTATTACTATCATTATTATTATTATCATATATATGCCATGCTGTTGTTTTCACGGTGATATACAGACCCTGCCCATCTGCTGGATGGAATACAGCATGAACTCTGCGTCGAGCGCCTTGCGCGGGAACGAGGGAAGACGGATCAGTTCGTCGTGGAGGAATGAAATGTGGATGCTCATCTGATTTGCAGTGAGAGAAAAAAAAATGACAAGATCTCAATGATTCAGGGAGTAAAGTACTGTACAAGCCATACATTAAGCAAGTCTATTTTTCTTTTAAAGACCCAATAATGCGGAGGGACAATTCATAGATTTTATAGTGTTTTTAAAAATTACTTCTCGAATGTTTTCCTCTCTTTTTATCATAAGAGCCAAGACAAACGTGTGTTTGGTTGCAGCTCCAACCTCTCTCCCCCCCCCCCCCCCCCCCCCCCCCACAGCCCCTGTCTTTAGGCATGACAGAGGGCACAAAAACTCATGGTTTAGTGCAACCTACGTTGTCAGCTGGAGTACTCTGAAGGGTGGTGACGGCAAAGTACACTCTACCAAGTTCTGACAGCTTCAGGGTGAATGCCTGCAAAAATACAAACATACAAATTAAAAAGGATTGAAAATTGGGACGAAAATTTATGTTTCTGAATAAAAAATAACTGTGCTGATCATAAAGCAACTCTGCAGGGAATTCGTTGAAGAGCTGTGGACATCAAATACACATTGAAAGTTTAGAAGTTAATTTAATTGTTGCTTTATTGATGAACATACTGTATCTAAGAGTGGTGGTCTAACACTCATTTGTTTTGTTTGTTTTGGTTTTTTTACCTGTCTCTGGAGTTTTTCAAGCCCCAGCTGTTTGTCCATTTTCTTCAGGATGAGTTCTGGGCACTGGGAGCGGCGGTAGGCGTAGAAGTCCCTCACGTAGGATTTTACATCCAACATTTGATCTGCAAATTGGTAACACAGATAAAACATGTATCAACTGGAAAACAGTCATACTGTCTCCGTAGTGGGTACGCATGTACTACTTTCTACAGGAGATGCTTTGGATGAGTTCCACTCCTGATCCACCGCTTCTCTAAATCAATATCCTTCACGTCACATATTAATGATAAGAATACTGCAAAAAAATATTCTTTTGAGAGAATATGGCAATCCTGCTGTAAGTAGGTACCCTACTAGTGCGCTGAGGAAATATTCTTGAATTTTAAGTTCTACTGAGCTGGCATAAGGAATCATGCAAATATTTTTTTTAATATATATCGCAATACGTTCAAGAATACTCTCACTGACAAATGCTTATACAACTGAAAATTCACTGAAATTGTCCAGCACACACACACACACACACACACAAACATACATACAAAATTTCCACTCTTATTGTAAGCCACCGTCTTTTGTGCATGTACGACAATCATCATTATCTTGCGGTGAGGACCTACTTGTTTTTTTGTCCACTAGGAAGTGAGATCCATGCTGAATGGGAGGAATGTTGAAGAACTCCAGACAGTCCTGTAAAATCTCCTCAAACTGCATGTCCTGGTTGGTGAGGGGGACGAAGAGAGGAAATTGAAAGTGAAGTTTCAATGTAATCATTACATTGTACATATTCTATGGACTAAGTGAAAATGAGAATTGAATTTAATTGAATTGAGTTGAACTGAAAAGTCACTCTAAGTTTTAGTGGGTTACGATAAACACAGCAAAACCAGACAAAGAAAATGGTTACAGTTTCAATAGGATTTGACTGGAGAAAAGAGTGTTACGGTATGACATCTATAAAGTGTCACAAGTTTTCATGAACACAGTATTATTAGTTAGAACGACATCATATATGGGCTGCGGTTACATATTTACTGGCTTGATTGAAAATCTAGTCTTTCATTCAGACACTTGAAGAATTTTTGAAGGCAGAATTTGTGACTAACCTCACTGATTGGAAGCTGTGTGGGAATGTCACTCTCATTTGGTCCATGGACGATCAGTTTCTGGTGAAGGAAAGAAAATTACACACAAAAACACATTTTTAATGTTACAGTCTGTAGTTTGAATGTTAAGTGACCTCTTCAGAACTTTAACTGTGTAAGTTCTCTTCATATTCTAGGAACCCAAGGCAACATTTTATATATCTATGTATACTTTAAGGAAATGTTTTGATGTTGAGGTACTGTAAGAATATCATTTTCACCATGACAGTCTCTCATTAGTTAATTGCAAGTAAAAGGCAAAAGCGACTCGAAGAAGAAACTTTTGAGATCACTGAGGGAGATTGAAGCAACCAATGACATCGATGAAAAATGCCCCATTGATGTGCAAGAGGTCATAGGAGAAAAACGCCAATGATATTGTTTATTTGCTCTACTGTCACCATAACAGTCATAATACACTATATTGCTAAAGTACAAGATTATGTAGGTACAGTGTAGCTGGCTCTGTCTGCAGAAAATCAGTGTGTGAGAGCATGTGTGCATTTGTGTGTCAGGCAGAGCTTACATTTGCAGCCACTGAGAAGGATTCATGTCTTGACGTCTTCTTTCCTTATACAGTATTAACAATGAGATATTTTGCACTGGTTGGAATATAAAACAAATACTGACTACTTTATCAATCCCATCACTGGAGTCAAAGGTCAGGGCATGTCAAGGATTTTGCACTGTAATCCTCATCACAATTAATATATGAAATGTATGATATTGCCTAGCAACAGTCAGCCTCAAACATACTGACACACCAACATTTCATCAGCACAGGTGGGGAAGGAAGTATTCACTGTAAACTTTCTACAACATTGATTCCCTTGTGGTTCTAAAATGACACTAGAGAATTAATTAATGTAAGATAATAAGTTAATAAACATTGCTATTACCTTTGCACACGGCACATTGGCGGTTATCAAGATGGTCGGCTGTGGGCAGAAAACACAAAGATAAAATTTATTGGATGTGTTAAAGACTTCATACAAAAAGGAAAGGAGAGGAAATGATAGCATGAATATTTCTATGTACAATTTCACATTTACATATAGCAGCATTTGCACACATTCTACATATCTGTACATCTATCTGGTGAATAGATGAATGGCTGCTTCAAGCATGTTCAGTGCAAAAGAAATCCCCACAACAGCAAAACAAATTCAAAATAATTCCAAGAATTTATAGGATGTCTCCAACTTCTGTATCTGTGAAATATAATAACACATCTGACAAAAAATTCTCGGGCAATGTGCTGTCATGGTATCACAATGACACATTTGTTTGTTTGTTTTGGGTTTTTTTTGAAAGAATATTAAATCACCAGTTTTGTTGGATGAGCTTACACCATCAGGTCAGGATAGGGCATCGGTTGTATTCAGTCATAATTTTAGTCATATTTGTGTTTGAATTCAGAGCATTTTTGTGTAATAATGTATTATTTGATAATGTTTGTATCTGTTTTACATCGATATAGCTGATTCTGGGGGCATGCACTGGTCGGGGAGGAGGGTCTCGAGCCTCGGTGATTAAGTTTGCCTTTTCCTCCCCTGGCAACCAGCAGCATGCATCTGGAACCACCACAATTTTCATATCATGTAATACGATTTTCTGTTTGTATTTTATGTCAACTTGTATTGTATATTGAATTGCCGAATAAATAATAATAATAATAATAAGTAAAAATGAAGGCTCTGCACACACAATGTTAACATGCATGTTCTTTTACATTTGTGCGTCTAAGAAATCTAGAATTATGTAAAGGCCAGTACCTCTAAAAATAAACAGAAAGGTGCAGTTGTCTTGCATCTTTTGATTTGTATCATAGTAGGTCATTTAAGAGAAAGCAAAGGAACAAGTATGGGATTTGAACCTGGAACCTACTTCTTACCACGCTACACCATCAATTAAGTGAGCAGAATCAAATTTGTGGCAGTAATGAAAAGAAATTCAATTCGTGTTTCACTGATCACAACTTCAAAAGATCATAATTTTCTTTCATAGATTTGATCAGAATTTGCTCAGACTTTCACTGTCCAGTTCCTATAATTTTTCTGCTTCTATTCACACAAACCGATTTTCAGGGTGAACTTCCCCTTATAATGGATGGTACAGTTTTGGTTGAGATAGCTGGCATCAGGTTTCCAACTTTTTTTGTGAGATAAGGAACCTTTTATGAAGTCTGAAAGAGCATACAATTTTAGAGGAATTCAAAGTTTATTTAATAAAAATTGGTTTTGAAACAGCTGAGATATCCAAAACAAAGCAGTCCTAATAAAAGTTGGTACCAAACTGTTATTACGTTTGCTTTGATTTCCTTTGTTTTGTTGGATATCTCGGCCATTTCAAAACCGATTTTCGTCAAGCAAACTTTGAATTCCTCTGAGAATTGTCTGCTGTTTAATATTTCATAAGTGGTTTTGTGATTATCCTGCAAAATGGTAAAAGCTGAATCTCCACCTCAACCAAAACTGTACTATCCCTTTGACTTGTAAAAAAGACTTGTAACATGTTTGAAAGGTGTAAGACTCAGGGGGTGGGAGGGAACGAGGCAAGCGACTCACATCACACTGTTCCTTCTTCAGCGTCTGCTTCAGGTCTTTGAAGGACACGCCGGACACATAGGGCAAGATGTGCCAGATGACTGTCAGGGTGTTGGCGATAGCCTCATTGGCGCCCTCGTGTGGTGCGCGGCAGTGGTAGATGATGAACCCGATCTGCATGGTAAAGATGCATGCATGATTACGACTGACACATAGGCCCGAATTCACAAAGTTAGTGCAAATAAAACTATGGTTTAAACCATGGACAAAAACCATGGAGCGCCAAGTGTCGCATGGAATATTTCATTACGAAATTGGCTATTTGGTTGACAAATTGACCGTTTTCGTTAACGAAATTACTATTTTGTAGACGAAATGTTCATTATGTTACAAATTGTTGTCATTTCACTACAAAATAATCATTTCATCGACGAAATGACTGATTTCGTAAGGAAATATTCCATGCGACACTTGGCGCTCCATGGTTTTTGTCCATGGTTTAAACCATGGTTTCATTTGTACCACCTTCGTGAATTCGGGCCTCAAAGTTCATGGTTGTATACACTTCGTCAGTGTACAGAATATCAGCAGCAAGAAGCTGGAACTTAATATTATCAATCAATAGCTTAATTCCATTGAAAAAGGAAGTATATTCTTAATAGTAAAAAGAATTATTCTATGCATGCCTGCAAATACACCATTGTACGGTACTCTACTGATAATCATTAATATCTGAAAATGCTACTAAATCCATGGAAATAATTACATGGATTTGATTTTCTTAACAGAACAATTATTTTCTAATCAATCCTGGATAGATTCTGCCAATTCTGCATTCTAAATGTATTTTTGCAAGTATGTGTGTACATATGACCATCACCATGACAAAGATTTCTTTAGAGTTCACAACCTTCGAGACCTGGGGGACATTTTAGGAAGGGTTTTGTCAGGTTTTTTTTTCTGACAAATTTACTTTCATCCACCAGATGCAAGGATTTTAGTAACTTAAAGCAGTTTGTCAGAGAAAATATCTGACAAAACGCTTCATAAAATACCCCCCCCCCCCCCCAGGGCCCTGTTCCATAAAAAGATGCAATCAAACACATGTCAGAAAATCAAACATACATGTAGATCAGGTATCAGGCAATCAGAGTCAAGTATTCTGAGACTTACTAGGTGTGATTTTCTGACTAATGTTTGATCTCAACAAAGCCCTAGTTTGTCAGGCCAGAGGTCAGAGGTCAGAGGTCAGAAGTCAGAGGTTAAAGAGTATAATCTGATCGAGACTCACCAGGTAGTTAAAGAGGGTGTGGGCTGCCTGAGCTGGTATCTCATCGGTGTGACTGAACAGTTTCTTCATCAGTAGAATCAGCTCCTCCTTTACAATAACAAATGAGGAAAACTGCTTTACACTCTAATATAATTAATCAATACATTTTATTTGAATACACACTGTTATATTTCATCAATAGCTTATTCCCTTCATTTTGTTTTGAGACACACCACATCCCAGAAACTACAGTTCAGTGGTTGAATAGAATTTTCTCTTTTATAATGAAATAAGTACACATTCCCTCAACTTGTTACTGACAAATGTTGAGGGTAATATCATTTCCCCCTTGCATTCTGAAAGAGGTGAGTCAAGTGCTCTTTCATTATGCTAGCAAAGTGAAAAAAATTGAATTTCCTTTATATTTTCTTTAAATTTGAAGTATGTCGTTTTCCACATGTGATGTCATGAACTGTTGTAGTCTTCTCAGCCAGTGATGACGGCACCGAATTTTAAGAATGCGTAACTTCTGAACGGATTGTGCAATTTTCCTAAAACTTTTGCTGTGTTTCCCTAATATTGCTGCAGTCACTCAATCCACAATTATATTTGAATTTCATTCCCCTTTAACACTGCAGTTTCCTTGATGACTCAGGTCACGTTTACATACAGGACATCTGTGTTTCACTCCTCTTTAACACCAGGGGTGTATCCAGGATTTTTTCTGGGGGGGTCGTAATCACAAGTTTTGGACCTTTACCTTGGCGAGGGAGCGGGGGAAGGGTGTGGGAGGGGGGGGTGTCCCCCTCCCACGGTAGGTTTTTTTTTAATTTTATATCTTAAAATGGGGCCATTTGGTGCATACAAAAGTGACTTTTTTCCTGTTGTATGTAGGGTAAAAAGCCCTCGAAAATCAAAAATGTCTTTTACAAAAAGGGGACCTTTTGAAAATTTGGGGGGGTCGTACGACCCCCCCGACCCTCCCCCCCCCCCCCCCCTTGCATACACCCATGAACACTGTACAATATAGTTATAATTATATAATGGCTGTATCAGAAGATAAAAGCTAGCAGTTTTACCTGTTTGTCCTTTGCCGTGATCTTCTCCAGAATGTATCGGAGAATGAGGGCAGGCTCCTCAACCAGACAGGTCCACATGATCTTATGTGCAACTTCTCCAACTGCAAAGAGACCCATTGACAATGAACACATGAACGATTTCATCACTCAACACTTGATGATGCTTCATACATATGCAAAGCGGATCCACATCAACGTTTTTTTCATATTCTTAGATTAATCTGTTTAACATATTTTTTAATTCTATTAAAGAATGACTTCTACAATCTCTTCTTTTTTTTTTGGCTATATATCACTGATCCACACTATGGACTTCATTCTAATTGTAGCACAAAATACACAGTAATTGATTAATCCATAACAACCTTTCAAATAAGTATTCAATCTTCGTACATGTAGTATGTGCAACTATCTGGTCCTTTCAAGTTCAAGTGCATACTAAACACCTCTGTGTGGAATTTGTATAAGTACAGTACACAAATACATTGTATGTGATAAAAAGACCATTCATACACATACTTTTGCACGCACACATACAAGTACATACTACATACACTGTACACTACACACACACACACACACACACACACACACACACACACAAACTTACACCCGCCCACATATGCAAAGAATCAAAACATTACACATGCATAGATTAAACCAATAGTGTCTGTAATGCACAGTTCAAATGCATGTACAAGGTTGTATGTGTGAACCCTCTTGTGATTATTCATCTACAGTAGATGTGAACTTAGTCAGGTGTATACAATGCCATACAAGTGTATGTTGTCAATGAACATTAATCAACATCATTTTCATCAAAATATGAGATGATATACAAATAAGCTGAAGCTTGCATTTAACTTAAAGCTGCTATTTAAAATCATGCACATTGAGGTATGAATTTTCTTCAATATGTCTTTAGATCAGCAGTTTCGATCTTTACAAATTTCATTTGTAGAGGGAGACAAACAGAAGAAAATTCACCCCTCAACCTTCACCCCTCTGAATAATATTCTCTTGCTATCATGTTTATTGTTCTAAACCCCAAATCAGCTGTTAGTCTTTGTGGCACTATTGAACTAACTGGTACAGTAACAGAGACTCCAACTCTTAAGTTTTTGACGGGAGATCTCCCGCCGAAAGCCCATTTCTGCAAAATCTCCCATTCTCCCGTTTGAGATTTGATTTCTCCTGCCCTGGCTCTGCGTCTCCCAGTGGAAAGGATTTCTTACTTATTGCTATCGTATGTTGAAAAATAGGCCTTAGATAGCACCAGAGAACATCTAGAACCCTAGGAACTTCGCGCTTTGCACACATCAACTTGGAGTCTCCCGTTTGCTAGGGGTTTCGGGCGGGAGAATCTCCAGATCAGAAAGTGCTTGGGGTTGGAGTCTCTGCAGTAAAAGTGGAAATTTTCGCATTTTCAAAATTCTGTGTAGAGGTTTTGAAGCCCTCACCTAGTGCCATCACACAAAGCAAACGGAATCGAAATCGGGCTGGAAATGGCGAAGGAGTAGCATTTTGAAGCAAAATGTACAATATAGGTCAAAGGTCGAGGTCAAAGGTCACAACTGAAATTCTGTGTAGAAGTTTCAAAGCTCCCATGTAGCATGGGTGTATGCAAGGGGGGGTCGGGAGGGTCGTACGACCCCCCCAAATTTTCAAGAGGTCCACTTTTTGTAAAAGACATTTTTTTTTAGGGCTTTTTACTCTATATAGGCCTACAACAGGAAAAAAAAAGTGACCAGGTGGTGTTCCAGCAAATTGTCAAAAACCGTGCCATGAGTCAATAAGATGCAAAGAGCCAGGTACAAAATTTGTAAAGCAAATGCTGCCAGAAACTGCATGGTGATGTATAACTGTGGAATTTTCAGCCAATGTTTTTTTTAATGTATACAGCAGACAGGGTATTCCATGTTAGGCCCTTGTGTAATGTGCCATGAAAGAAATACCCGTAGTCGAGGCTAGGCAGCCACCTTCTCTGCTTTAAGTCATAGTAACGATACCATGTACCATAAACACAGGGATGTAGAAGAAAGCTTGAATAATGTTTTGCACACAATCATTAGAGTTTTTTAATTTTATGGAAACCATTTAATGAAAGTGAGAAGGGGAGAGCTCACAGCAACTCCTCTTGTAAGAACAAGACAGCAACAGTTTAGCTCGGCTCTGTAATTGTATTGTACATGTTATACCTGATAAAGATGTCCAGGCGGATATGTTCTTTCACTCCAACAGTTGAGTTTTGTTATTTGCTTCCTTTTCTTTCTTTATTTTCAGCCCAACTTTTTCTATATATATGTCTTTTGCTTTCAGTTTGGATGCCCACCCAGACACTCGTTGTACATGTATCTTCGTTTACTTGTTCTATTTGTTCTGTGTTTGTCTCCCTCGCCATTATTGGTCTCTCTCGTTCAACCCATTCTGCTTTTTCTTACTCCCACTACACCTTCCTCGAAGCGATCATCCCTACATCAAGACTCCTACGCCAGCATTGCACATTCCTACGTGTATCGAATTGTTCACGTGCTTTGTTACACGTTGCCTGCTGGCCGCTTTCCTTTTCTATCGCACGCTTCCTCTTCACACTTTTGCTGGAAACTCAGAACTCTATTCCAGACCATATCATTATTTACTATGGCTGATTTCGTAAATGCACCCTTTCATTCTATGTCGAATGATGATTTCTTTGAATTATTTAGACACACAACATCCGAATCTGATTTAGTTGATGGAGTACCAGTTACACATGCAACTCCCTATGATAATTTCGCAGCCGATAATTTGAATTCATCAGCTCCTGAATTTACTTATGATTTTGATGATTCAATTCAGAACCCGCTATGTAATTATATAACTGTTAATGAATGTAAAGATATGTATCATAGTTTTTCTAAAGACACGTTTTCTTTGCTGCATCTAAACATAAGGAGTTTAAATAAGCATTTTGATGAGTTACAGTTTTTATTAGAATCTGATCACACTCAATCATGCTCTGTCATTGGTCTGAGTGAAACTTGGCTAACCGCGTCGTCTGAAAACTCTTTTGCTATCGACGGATATAATATGTATGTTAATAATAGATCTGACAGGAGTGGAGGTGGCGTTGCATTTTATGTCTCAAGTTCGTTTAAATGTGTTGTTCACAGCGATATCTCCAGAATGGATAGTACCGTTGAATCTCTTTTCATTGAACTTAGTATTCCAGGATGTAAGAATGTGGTAGTTGGAATTATATATAGACCTCCCAATTCAAATATTGTAGATTTTTTAACTTATATTTCAGATTTGGCAAAAAATCCAGCAATTCGAAACAAGGACTGTTTCTTACTTGGCGATTATAACATTGATTTGTTGAAATCAGGAAATGATCATTCTTCAAGTGAGTTTCTCGAAACGCTTTTGTCTTCTTCCTTTCTGCCCCTCATTTCCAAACCAACTCGGGTTACAGATCATTCGGCTACTCTCATTGATAATATGTTTTGTAATGTTTTACCCCTCCCTGACTCTTTTATAATTCTTTCAGATATAACGGATCATTTTCCAATAATGACTTCCTTTACTTTGAGAACGCTTGTTAATGACTCCAAATCTTCATTTTCTTTATTTAAACGTAGAGTGTCCCCTGAAAAGTTGGCCAGTCTTGATGCCGCTCTTGATAATGCAGATTGGTCACGAGTATACGACAGTGACGATGTTAATTTGTCTTTTGACAATTTTATGAATATTTTGAATTGTTTTTTGGATGATATAATTCCTAAACACAAGAAAAGAATGGATTATAAGAAGACTCCTAGGTTACCGTGGATTACTAAATCAATTCTTCGCTCAATTAACAGAAAAAATCGTTTATATTATAAATACAAAATGGAAAATACTGATCAATCGAAAAGGAAATACACATCTTATAAAAATACACTAATCAGAATTCTACGTTTTGAGAAGAAAAATTATTACTCACGACAGTTGTCAAAATTTCAGTTTGATATTAAAAATACCTGGAAAGTTTTAAACCGAGCGATGAATATACAGAGCAAAAAAGTAGAGATTGATCAAATTAAATCGGATGATAATTTGATTAACAATTCTGTTGATATTGCCAATGTTTTTAATTCTTATTTTTCTCAGATAGGTGAATCGCTTGCTCAAGATATCCCGGCCACTAAACAAAACTTTACTGACTTTTTAGGCCAACGTAACCCAAATTCTGTTTTTTTTATTCCAACGAATAGGTATGAAATTATTGATATAGTTTCTTCTGTTAAAAATAAGCGCAGTTCCGGTTATGATGGTATTGATAATTGCATTCTTAAAGGAGTCATATCTGCAATTGCAGACCCTTTGACTCATATCTTTAATTTATCAATTTCTCATGGTATATTTCCTGATAAAATGAAATTGGCGAAAGTAATACCAATATATAAGAAGGGTGACAAACTGGATATCAGTAATTATCGCCCAATTTCTTTATTATCTTCATTGTCTAAAGTATTAGAAAAAATAATTTATATTAGAATTATTAAATTTCTTAATTTGCATAAAATTTTTACAAAGTCTCAGTTTGGATTTCGAGAAAAACATAGCACTATTCATGCAATTCTTCATTTCGTTGATAACGTGGTTAACGCAATTGACAACCATGCTCATTTAATTAGTATTTTTTTGGACTTCTCCAAGGCCTTCGATACAATCAATCATAACATTTTACTTTATAAGTTATCGCATTATGGAATACGTGGGAAGGCCTTGGAGTGGCTTAAGAGTTACTTAGGTAATAGAAAACAGTTTGTTACTATTAAAGATAATAATTCAGTTATAAGAGATGTTAAGTGTGGTGTTCCTCAGGGAAGTTTATTAGGACCGTTGCTATTCATAGTATATATCAATGACTTTTCTTCTGTTTCTGAAATACTTTCTTTTATTCATTTTGCAGATGATACCACTGTTATTTTTGCTCACAACGATGTTGATATTTTAGTTCAAAAAGTTAACACAGAACTGTTAAAAGTTACTAATTGGGTCAGGGCTAATAAATTATCATTGAATGTTCAAAAAACAAAATATATGCTTTTCAGTAATACTGTCGAAGCACTAAATTCTAACATAGTTTTAGATGATATTAATTTAGAAAGTGTATTAGATTTTAAATTTCTTGGTATAATTGTTGACAATAAACTGTCTTGGAAAACACATATTGATCATATATGTAAAATTATTTCACGTAATATAGGTGTTTTGAACAGATTGAAATTTTATATTCCTCAAAAGTCATTACTCATGTTATACTCCACTTTGATACTGCCTTATTTGAATTATGGAATTTTGGCTTGGGGTAATACTCATCAGACCCTCTTGAATAGAGTGTTGTTACTGCAGAAAAAAGCCCTCCGTATTATTTGTCATTCTCCTACACGTTCACATACAAATTTACTGTTTGCGTCTAATAAGCTACTAAAAATAAATGAGTTGTTTTTATTGAACTTAGGTCAATTTATGTACATGTTTAATAACAGTTCACTTCCATCTATTTTTGATTCAATGTTCCTTAAAAACCAATCATTTCACTCCTATCCCACCCGACGTTCAAATGAATTTCATTTACCTTTTTTCCGAACAATTTTAGGGAAAAATTCATTTATCTACACTGGTCCAAACTATTGGAATTCTCTGAACCACGATATAAAAACAGCTCCCTCTTTGTATTCATTTCAAAGAAAATTAAAAGCCTATCTTTTGCGATTTTACAATAACATTTGTCATGAATCGGATTAGTTTTACACGTTATTCATTTTGATACCCCTTTCATAAAATCCGCATAGTTGCTTACACATTGTCGCTCGTACTAGCTGACCACCGCCAAGTTCGTGAATAAAGTTTTGGGTTAAGTTAGTCATGCAGTTGATGGATTTTTCTTCGGGATCTGCACTCTATACGCTTATACAATGAGGGATTGTTATTTTTTTTTCCGTCCGGTCTTGTCTCTGTCTTGTTTTTGTTTTCCATCGTCCAGCCCTCGTGTATCGTTATCTCCGTTGTGCTAGTCTTACTTCCTGTCGTAGTCTGTCTTTTGCGGGTTTTTTAGCCTCGTCGATGTCCCAGTGTCGTTTTATGTTCGTTTATATGTTAATGTTGTCATTTTGTGTTTTTCTTCCTTTTCTGTCTGACTCTTTATGGGCTTCCATTTCTAATTCTATTTTGTCAATGTTTTTAAACATTTTTTCCTCTTTTTTTTCTCTGCTGTTACAACTATTTTCGCTGTTGTTGCTTCAGATATTTTCGTTGCTGTCCTGATGCCGATAATTATTACCAATAATTTCAATGATTCTTTCTCTCCTGAGGGGCCCACACTCTACAAGCTTCGTCTTTTCAGTGGGTCCCTCCGTTTTTCGCCTTGTGTACGTTGATATTCAACTTTACTTTACTTTGATTTACTTCAGGCATTGAAATGTATCTTTACTGCAAGCATACAAGTACTGTTTTACTCTGTTAAACTCACTTTGATTGTTTGTTTGTTTGTTTGTTTGTTTGTTTTTTGTTGGTACGATTCTTATCACTGAAGAAAGAGTGATGTATGTTATGTTATTTTTTTACTGTCGAGAAACGAAATAAACTTGAATCTGAAATCTGAAACCTCGTAAATTTCGTAAC
Organism: Diadema antillarum; assembly: GCF_040938485.1. Classification (NCBI taxonomy): domain Eukaryota; kingdom Metazoa; phylum Echinodermata; class Echinoidea; order Diadematoida; family Diadematidae; genus Diadema; species Diadema antillarum. Next base: position 457,862 of record NW_027271818.1, read on the forward strand.
TTAGTTTTAGTATGCCATAATTTACCTTATTTCTAAGCTGCACTGCCATGCCGAAAAAGTCACTGTTGTATGCACCAAATTGCCCCATTTTAAGATATAGAATTCAAAAACTCCCTACCGTGGAAGGGGGGACACCCCCCTCCCACACCCTCCCCCCCGCTAGGTCGCTCCGCTCCCTCGCAAATTAAAGGTAAAGGTCCAAAAATTTTGGTTACGACCCCCCCAGAAAAAATCCTGGATACACCCCTGTGAAGTGCTATCATATAAAGCAAACAGAATCAAAATTGGCTCATAAATGACAGAGAAGTAGCAAATTGAACATTTTGATCACACACGGACGCACAGACGGACGGACGGACAGACGGACGGACAGACGGACGGACAGACGGACATAGTCCCCTGCTCGAACTCGTTCGGCGGGGACAAAAAAATTAGACTCGCTAAATATATGGCATGTACAGGACTTGTGGAGCAGAGGGTATGAATACTGACCCGAGACGCCTTCCAAATTGACCTCGCCGTCGTCAAGGAGGGCTGTCAGGTGAACCATGGACGAGCAGATGGACGATGGGAAGAAGACGCCAAACGTGGGCGGCGTGTGGTGCGCGCGCTCTGTCATGACAGTTTCGTCCTCAGCTGATTACGAGTTGAAATGTAGAGAAGTTTAAGCAGTTTTGCAGACTTGTAAAAAAAGAAAAACAAGCTGCAAGAACTTGGCAAGCCATAGTAATTTATCACCATCAAACAAAAAAAAAATCATTCTTCAATACGAACTCTCAAGCCAGTAGGAGTTTTTATAAATGTTAATGCACATTTCATAAATTGTTGATATACACCGCTGGAATACAAGAATTTGCCTCAATGGTAGCACTGTCATAGAAAAAGAAGCAACATGTATTAAACCATGACAAATGTATTGATACACTGTACCTTTTAGATAATACATTATATTCACAATATTTTGGTTATCCACAAAACATTAACTCAGTATGCAAATTGTGTCACATATGTAGAGAAAGAAAATTTCATTACAATGGACTCCTGTTATATCGAAGTCCATTGGACCGGCAGTTTTCTTTCGTTATATCGAAATTTTGTTACGTGCATAACTGAACAAATAAACAACGAAAATATATAGAGCCGATAATGTTGCGGCCTGAATTTTTACTTCGTTGTAACTGGAATTTCCGGAATTACCGTATTTGTTACAACAGGAGTGCACTATATTTACAGCTCTTGTTCTCAAACATTTTAACATATTCATGGTAAAAGTACATTTCACAGAACTTGCTGATTCCAATGTTTGTTACCTTTGGTTGTTAGTCGGTCATGTGAATAACATCAGATGTTGTTTTATTGTTCGTTTCTTAATGTCACTACAGCACAGCATGGATGAGCAACTTTAGGAATAGCATGCTACCGCGAATTTCAGCCATGCTGACAGCGTGGAATATGCCACAGACTCAATGCATTGACAGCAGTACACACTTGGCAGTAGCATACATTTTGTAGCTTTACGTAGCAGAAATTTGGTGGATGTCGCAACTCTGCGCAATGCAAGCTGCCAGCAAAAAAAAAAAAAAAAAATAACAAAGAGGTCAATGTGCACACAACACTCTGAACAAATTCATTTCCAGAAAAAAAAAGAAGATGATTATGATACTGAAACTTCACCTGTTTGATACTGAATTCTGAAATTCCCATAGACTTAATACACAGGCCACCAGGTTCACCTATGGAACGGGTTAATTTAATCAATTTTGACTGGGACAATTTTGACCACAATCAAGATATAATCCAATGTGCATATCCAGAAAACTAAGAAAATCTGACATCATTTTACTCAGCAAACCTATCTACTCTGTTCACCTTGTCAATATTTGGCAACACCACCCATGCCCATCCTAACTCCAAGAACATCACTCAAAATCAACAGCCAAGTGGATTGAATTGGCAAGAGCAATCAGCAAAATTGCTGACCACTGCAATACGGTCATTTCGGGTCATCCTTTGGTCAATGAAACCTTAAAAAAACAAACAAAAACAACCCTCCCTTCCCTCACATCTGACACTCTATGTAAGTAGTATCAAAGTCTAATGCAATGTTACTCCATATGACACTATAATGTTTATTAAAAGTAGTATGACCTTGCATGTAGCAGAAGTGTTATATTGCATCACAATTTCAGTGCAGCCCTCACAAAAGAAAACCCAGGTTACTTCTCCAAACTCCTATGCACTTGCGATTCTAGAACTGCGAATCCACCAAATCCTGCAGTGACCCCTAAAGACACAGTGAGCCATCTCTCTCCCCATCTTATGTTTTTATTTTGTCCTTTTTGTACTTTCTGATAAATTTTTGAAATATTTTCTCAATCAATAGCATTGAGACACAATACACTGCAATTCTCTTTACAACATATTTCATGTTCATATCTTGAAGATGTAGTTTTCTGCTTGTGCATACAGCATGATTGCATATCCTATTAATAATCATTTTTATGGTTTGGGATTCAGTATGCATTCAGCAGGGTAGTTATTATCTTCTTCGGGAGATGGCCGGAATGTGTCAACAGGGGGCACTTTCCACACATTTTTCACGGCACAGAGCTGGCAGCCATTTTGTGGTGGTGTTGGTGTTGGCAGAACGTCACAGGAACAGAGCAACGGAGCACTTGCTACGGCGTTAATCTACTTGCTGTTGTTCTACATCAGCCAGGCCACAATGTGCGTGATACGACAGACATACAAGAGTGCTGAGTTTGGGGGTATAAGATTGTTTTGTAAAATGTTTGAAGATAAAAAAATATTATAATAATAAGCACCACTGCTCAATAAACGCTGTAGAAAAAAAATGTTTGGAAGAAGAGAGCTGTGAAAGACACACAGAAATATAAACTAGATTAATTAAAGCATTAACTGCAGAACAAGTGTATGAATCTCTTTCACAAAATATTCCACTTCAAAAAATCAATGTATTATGACTTCAGTGTTGAAACATTGTAACCTGACATAATCAATATGCTACACTGTATACACACACTTGCTTAGAAAATATGAATATCTTAAGCATACTTTTTATCATTTATCATTTTTCCCACTGCTGATTTAGATGGAAAAAAATCTAGTTTTGCATGGATAGTGGAATTATGAAGAAAGTTGGCAGATGAGTTATCAACTCTGCTTGTCAAATAGAAGAGATAGAAGATAATACATTTTTTTAATGAATCAACCAATCAGCATCTTCGTTACAAGCTGGACATGCTATCTATGCCCACCCCCCCCCCCACCCTCGGACTGGCCAGTCGCATTATATATCTACAACTGAATCCAAATATTTTGCCAGATGACAGAGATTTATAGTTTACTTGATCTCACTTACTTTTGCAATTGGATGCACTGCGGGATTGAAAAATATGACAAAATATACATAGCATTTTTGGGGGGTGTACATAGACATTCTCATTTGATTCTGAATAAGTTGAAAAAACGATTTTTTTCCCTGTATATTCAGAATTTATAATACACAAATTCCATTACACAGCTTAACAAAAAAAAACAATGTACGTATATTGTAGCTGTCTGCGCTGTAAACAAAGTGTGATTTTACCACATCATTGAAAACTTTACATCTAATACTTTGACAAATACTGTCATAACTTTAAGATACTCTCAAATATGTTTAGTCTTACAGAGCAAAACATAATCACTGGTACGGCCTTCAAAGTCACAAACATATACAGTCTTCACAACATCTTTGCCATACCAAAATATCAGACATAATCCCCATCACTGTACAACCTACAGACATACGATAACGTGCACTGGAAATGCCACTTCATGTCAGTTACATTGATGCATAAAGATCGTGTATATTAAATAAACATGGACAAAAACAAAGAATTTTTAGTTTCTTCTTAGTCACACACACACACACACACACACACACACATACATACACACACACACACACACACAAACAAACACACACACATAAAAACATAAAGCAATTAATGGATTTTGTTGTTTTCACTATTTTGTAACCCAAATCACTACAGTTGCAAATATTGAGTGTCCTGCTGCTAACAGTATTATATGGACAGACACAGTGACGGTGACCTGAAGACAATGACATGTAATCACAGTGATGCTTCTAACTCCCTCTACAGTATGCCAGCAGTACTCCAAGGCCGCATTTCATAAAATGTGACCTGCCACAACAAAAGGATCCGAAAGTCGCTAACGGCTGAGCTGAGAAAATCGAGTTTGAAGTCAGATCATCAAAATCGCTCAAAACCATCGAATTTCTGCTGTTGGCATAACGTTGTAGTGTAATGTTTTGTGTATCATCTGACCAAATTTCAGAGCTTAATGATAAAAGTACAGGCAATAAATTAGCGTTTTTTCTGGGCCATGATTTTCTGACTTTCAATGGAACAGAGACATGTCCAAAGATTTGGATATAGCACTGCAGATAGACTCTGCCCCAGCAACGAGGGAGTGATCTTACTGGTCAGTGCATTGCATCCTGGTTACTTATTCGTCGTGCGGAGACCGCTGGCACTAAGCTTGAATGAACATCATGGAGGTTGCTAGGAGCATACCTTCTATCGTCAAGAGGTGAAAACTGTCTCACCTCCCTTTAAATCATGATTGGATCCAAAGGAAAACTTTGAAGGTGGTTTTCTCGAAACGCTGATTTCCTAGACCACTTGACATGCTCTCATGAAATCATCGATATATCCACAACGGAGTACTTTTATGAGTAGTGTTATATATGAAATTAAAGCGGAAGAGTAAGGGAAAAATGTCATGCCATTTTCAGAAAATCAACCTCCCCTAACTTTTGGATCCTTTTGTTGTAGCGGGGCACAAATGTTGATATGATAGCAATTCTTACAGGAATGGAAATTGCCAAGGTAACAACAAGAATCCAGATTAATGACTGGCTGTTGCCACAGGAAGTTGCTATTCCAGCAAGAGTTGCTATCCTAACAGCTCTTACGAAACGGGGCCCAGATGTGTACGATGTTTACAGCATTTTGATTTGATGGTCCCTGCAGGCTCAGGGATATAATCAAACCTCAGTCTTTAATTGTAAAATTATTTCGAAACAAGAAATTTGGCCCCATTTTACCATCAGGGATCAATATAACTCTCACCTTCCCACACGGCAACATCAAAAATTTACGAAATGACACAACAGACTATGAATGACAAAATTGTGGAATGCGTGAAAATACAGACAACCTTTGGTTTGTGCAATGTGTGGAACAAACTGAGCTATTAAAGAGAAACATCAAGTCCTCGAATCTTTCAAGTGTATGCATCATCATACTCTTGAGAATGCATAAACTGGGTACTAGAGTCACGTACAGAGCATATGAACGAACATGCAAGATGGAACACAGAATTGGTATAAAAGTAGTTTAACTTCAGAAGGGACAGAAAAAAATGACATAAAATGACTATATAAAATGGCAATGTCAGACACGCAAGGCGGGGGGTGTCAAGATATGACAAGAAACAGCTCATATATGATATTGAGTCCAGCGGCCAATAAATGATTCATATTAAATAGATATATATTCCTATACTTCAGCAGCAAATATATATATATATACATTCTTTTTTTTTCTTTCAGTGGCTGAATCTCCACTCACTTTCTGATTGATGTTACTTACTTTTCTTACTTTCTTTCTTAATATCTTATCATTCTCACTGGTGTTTTTCCTCTTCCTTTCTTTCTTTTTTCTTCTTCTTCCCCTTTATCTCCTTTTCCTACTTCTACTTCCACATCAGCTAAAGGTTATTACTGATTTATTCGTCCAACTATTGAATACATGTACCTGTTTGCTGTGACTATTTTTTCCTTTGCATTCATACTTTATGCTACATTTCTCTATTCTTATCTACATGTTCTTCTTCTACTCCTGTGCCTCTTCTTTCGTTTTCCCTTCCTTCTTTTCCTTTTATTCCTTCCTTCTTTGCAATCATCTCCTTCCTTTGCTTTAATTTTCTCTTTTACCTTCATCTCTTCTTTTTGTTGTTTTCTTTTTTAAATATTCTTTGTATATTATCCATGAGCAACCCTTTTACACTCCCAGACAATTAGAGCACGACACAATAAGATCTGGCAAAGCAATGAATCTGAGCAGAATAACGAATGAAAACACTTACTAAGAAAAATCACTAAACACATTACCAGAAAAAAAGATAAGAGCAACAACATGGACGTATCTTTACATCTTATGATCCATATATAGATCATGGTTAAACAGGATGGAGACATTATTGTGTGAGTGAAAGAATGTGACTGCATAATAAGATCAGAGTAGGGAGAACAAAGACAAAGACAAATAGACATCAGGACAAACTTTACACGCCCGTACACACATACAAACATTGGTACAAAGTGTCTGATGGATATCCTGTTGGTCCCCATTGCATGGACATCCAAATCTCCTACCCGCTAACTACAAAATACATCACTTTTTTTATTCTGCAGGAATTTATCCCCGAGATTTGTGTGAAAATGGCAAAAGAACAAGCAATGACTAGAAAACCATCAGTGAAATTTGAAAGAAAATTAGACGAACCCCACTCAAAAGTTTAGACTCTTCTAATGTTTTTGGTTAAATGTGCCATCATCGTTTGATAAGATGGCTACGACAATATGCACTCCAGCATTAGTACAACAATACCAAAATTACAGTGACATTTCACAAAATTTGATTGCAACTGAAAAGCGCAATTTCCCAATTTACTGAAGGAGCATAGTCAAGTGCTTTTCGTGATGCCAGCAAAATGAAAATTATAAGGAACTCTCCATATATTTTCTTTATATCGATCCACAACTTTGATGTTACAAATTGTTAGAGCCCGCTTATGTAGCAATGACAGCATTTGGATTTAACCAAAACATTAATATTCATAACTTTTGAATGGATTATCTAATTTCCTCAAACTTCGACCAGTGTTTACTGCTATCTCTGCACTCACTGATTTCACACATAAATTTAAGCTCCATTTCCCATTTACGCGTACTTTCTTGATGTTCCCTGTTACAACTTTCTCTTTCTATCTATACATTCTTGCCAGTGCAACATTTATTTACAGTCTGCAATTTGAACTACATGTACACATTCTTATCTTATAATGATACAATGATCCAGAACATGTGTGCAAGGATGCTTTGCACAGCGTATAAAATCCACCACCCTAGTTTGACGTAGCCTCAGAAGTAGTGTAAGAGCATAGTATGAACTCACATGGAAAAAAATAAACAAAGTCTACGTACTCCAATAACCTCACTAGTCAGTAACACTGATGTTCAGTTGCAACTTAAGACTGAAATATCACATCGAGACGACAAGGTACATGCTATGATATCAACTGTGTACTTCTCACGAAAAAAATAAACCAAAAGCTCAATAAAATATCTCCATACATTTTGATTCTGGGGAGAATGAGCATATGAACAATCAAAATTGATGCTCAAATGCTGATGCGCCCACAGTAATTCATCATAATATATGTACACAATGTGACTCACAATCGGACCATTTACAATGGAAAGGACATCATAAGAACTTCTGAGAATTGCCTCAAATATATTTTTCTTTCAAAAGTTGGCAATACAGCTATAACCACAAACACTGTACATGCATTGCAGTCGAATACCTGCCTTGTGCAGTGCAACAACCTCAATATGCATATAGCATAACCCTGGTCAAAATGTTACGGCCACTCATCACAATTACTGCCCTTGTGTGACAGCTATGGCACAGCTTTATCACGGCAAATGCATTTGTGCACATCTTGATATTGATGAGTGATACAGTCTGACCAAGTGACTATAAAGCAGTGACTTTCATCCATTTTTTTTTTTTGAGGGGGGGTGCTTAACATTAAAAACAGTGTCACAAAAATGCTCAGTTTTGTCTCACAATGCTGAAGATAAGAACATCCACAATGAAGGACTCTACAGACCAGTTTTCACTTTGGCAAAATATGTGATTTTTCAGTAATGGAAATATACAAGTGACTTTAAAGAACAATAAATGCAGTTTCTCAAAATTGGGACTCCCACACTATGCATGTGCTACAACCATTTCTGTCAAGAATCAGCAATAAACACGCTAAAAAAAAATTGTTCTCATCTACTCGCTGCTTATTTGCAGCAAGTGTCCCCAAACGGATGTTGCACAAGGTGAATACCATGGAATAATTAGGATAAGTGTAATACTTTGAACTGACCAAAGAAATTGTAACAGCCATTTCCCCTAAAATAGATTTCAGCTGCCACGAAGGGCCCTTTCAACAGCCCAACATTAATAACCCCTGATATACTAGTATACTGATGCAGAAAGAAAATTCAGTGTAAAAAAAGATACAGAGCACTGAATTCTCGAGTGGTGCTGACACGTCAACATTCAAGACTGCGCGTACATTATTGGGTCGAACCTCACACACAGAGATGTATAAACAACAGCGACATTATCATGAACAATATCAAAGGCTACCTGTGCTGGCCGACAAGGTCCCTCCCGACCAAAGCGATGCCCGGCGGATGGACAGATTTCGTCCGCGGTTCAGGTTGGCGGCGGCCTGCTGCGACGGCGGTGCTATGGACATTCGGCGCGGGCCAACAGACACGCACACGGGCATGGGCGTGTCGTCTGCTTGATGTCGACGAGGGGAGAAAAGACGATGTCGGTGTGCGCCGAAAAGGATGGTACACGGGAAGGGTGGTGGCACGTAGAGGCGGTTCATACGTGTATATGTGTGACAGTGTGAGTGAATGTCATAGTTTTTTGTTCATTTCGATTTTTTTTTTTTTTGATAATAAAAGAAAGCAGAGAGGGCAGCCCAGCACACAGATGCGGTGCAGCAACGCACGGACACAGTTGCGTGGCACATAAGGAGATGTAGTGTGGTGGTGAAGGCGTGGCGTAGGCGTGGCCTTGGGAAGTGATGTGATTGGGTGGTGGAGAAAAAAACAGGAAGGGGGGGAAAACGGAAGATGGGAAAGGGAATGACAACACAAAACAAAGGGTTTAGTTAGTGTGAGCTATGTACACAAACGTGAAGTGATTTTTTTTTTTTTTTACTTCTTACATCCTTCCTTTTCTCGCTCTCTCTCCCAAAAGTCATTATCGAAAAAAATAATAACAGACATTTTTTTTTCTACAAAAGATATGGCATGCAGAGGACTGGAATCTATCTCAATGATTTTCAAAGGAAATAATAAGAAAACATAAAAACCAAGACTAAAGCATAAGCCAGTGAGTAGTGAAGATTCAGTTGAATGGTACACACTGTACATGTAGAGTTAGGATGGAGTATGGACTGTTAGTGATGGTGATATTTATTTTTTTTTTTGAAGCTTTTGAGCAGGTTGTTGGTTTCTTTTGGGGGGGCATTTTGCAGATTTCAAACCGAGTTACACGAATAAAGGAGCAAGCCATTCAGATAGCACAACCCTAATGATGTATAAAGCAATCTTTCGCGATGGCGAAATGGCTGCAAAGAGAGTCAAAGCTGATGTTAAGAGCTGACAACATCATGACTCCATGACGAGCAGACATAAAAATGAGAACAAGAGTGAGCTTGTCATGGAAAATGTTTTGGTTTCTCGATTCATGAAGAAAATACTGACAAGAAGCTACCAACACGGCATGATGTATTGTGTCAAATTCATGCGACGTAAAGTATGAATGAGAGTAGAGAAGAAACAAATTTCAATCAAACCTTTTGTGTACTCAGCGAACAATTTTGTCATGGGATTGTATCAACAATTCAAACATCTATGAAACCAGCTTTCTTTGTTGCTCCATGGTAACACTAAACGTCAGTTTGGGATGTCATGAAAACTTACCCTCAATCTAAACTTTACAATTGATATTTAGAAACATTTAGTGACAGAGCTAGGAACATTTATCTCATGAAGACTGAGTAAAATGTACTGAAGTTTAATTTGATATCTTTTAAGTACATCTCAAACAGGGAGCAAATATAGATAACACAAATTATTTTGGAGTGTGCATCGAGTTCATCAAGGAAAATCTCTCTCTGAAATTTGATAGATTCAGTATCTCGATTACATCTATGCTTGATTTTTTTTCATTTTGATGATTATATCTGTTTAACGATGAAAATACCTGTGCGATTGCAGGCCTGTGTGAGTGAGTATACAAACATGTAACAGATTAGTTAAAGAGAGTAGTCAATTCGGGTGCTATTTCTCTTTGGTGTCAAAGGAGAGTGGTCTCCTTTATAAGACAGTTTTACTCCTCACTTAATCACATTAAAAAAAACTAAGAAAGGTACAGAAAAAAAAAGGATTTTGTAGTTTGCGCTTTACTGGGCATATTTCAGGGAAGACTTAATTAGATTCTAAGAAACACTAATAGTGGGAGATGAATTCTGTGTATATTTTGAATTTGTTAGCTGACAGAGGATTGTAGGTGCATCTTTATGTTCACTTTTGTAATCTTTCTTTCACCTGTTCATATGTTAGGCATATGTGTGTGCGTGTGTGTGTGTGTGTGTGTGAATGTTCAAATGTGCAATTTCCATATGCTTATTCTCTCTTCTATGTGCCTGCTACAACGCGTGTGTGTATGCGTGGGACTGCTTGTGCATAAAACTCAAAGGAAATACCAGAAAACGAAAAATAACGATTCAACAGATTTTCGTGTCGATTAGCAAACTGCAGACATTGTGTGAAATTTACAAGCTATTACCAGTGTACTACAAGCCTTCAGCGTAGGGATAGTGAAATATAGCAGTACACTCAAAGCATTTTTGTGCCTTTTTTTTTCATACTAACAAAATTATATTACACATATATACACTGAAGAAGCTTCTCACATCGTGTGAAATGAAATCATAGTCTACAAAACTGATCGGTACTCGTGACAAGAAAAAGAAGGCATATACAACGTACGTAAAAAAGCTTCAAAGTAATCGCCTCTTTGCCAGTGCTCACGTTTGTGTGTGTGAGATTCAACGAAAATAATAATTCTACACAAAATTTGTAAGTGTAATCTACGGATAAAAGAGAGCTCTACACAGAAAAAGCTACGTATATAACATGTACGGTACATATATGTGCTGAACTGCAGAGGAGAGAGAGGAAGACGGCGAAAAGGAGGAATCACCCACCTTCGTCGTCCGACGTGACGTGGTGCGAGGGCTCGTACGCGGCCTGCTGGACCACCGGCACATTGATGAGGTGGAACGTCTCGCGGGCCTTGCGCTTCTTCTCCTGCTCTCGCAGCAGGGTCTTGCGCACGTGCTCGCGGTGCTGGATGGTGCGCGAAACCGCCACGGCCGCAAACGAACGCTGTTGGAATACAGGAATATTCGTTACATTTTCTTGTAAAGAGATCGGCAGCAAGATAAGCAATCACGCTGTTGAATTATAGGAATATGCATTACAGTTTGAAATTTTGAACTTTGAACTTTGTTTTCCTTATTTGAGATACAAATGTTGTATATAACAAACATAAGGTGAAGCTCATTACAAAATTTCTTCACGAGATCCAAAGCAAGATAAGCAATTAAACCTAAAAACATATCTCTTTATCAAGTAAAGTTGATGATTGAAGGTTAGGGGTGTAAAACGACAGGCACAATAGCTAGACATAGCAAGATGGATGATGCATGTAGGTGCCAAAGTAATGCAAGCTGTATACTGCACGTTAGAATAAGGCCTATTATTATTATAGGTGAAAACTTTTTCGGAGAAATCTTCCACTCTCATCAACTAAATAGCGGGCGAAATTAATTTCAAGAGTAATAGAGGGAAAGGGGAGGGAGATAAAAAGAGATTAATTATCATACAGACATATTTAGATAGAGAGATAGATAAACAGACATACAAAAGCAGACATATACATGCATTGGCAGACAATAAATACTGATAAATACTACGAGATACACCTGTAGATGGATGGATACACTGTAAAAAGATAGATGGATAACGGTACATGTAGTGAGATGGATAAAACAGATAGATACAGAGGCAGACATATGTTTTTTTTTCAATTTAATCATACTTAATATTTCATGTACATACATTGGTTGACAGATAAATACTCATATAAAATACTAAGATATACACCTGTAAATAAGATAGAAAGAAAGAAAAATAGATAGATAGATAGATAGATAGACAGACAGACAGACAGACAGACAGACAGACAGACAGATTAGATAGATAGATAGATAGATAGATAGATAGATAGGGTAGGTAGGTAGATAGACAGACAGACAGACAGAGAGGCAGGCAGGCAAACAGAAATAAAGAGATAGATGGATCGACAGTTGGATAGAGAGAGTTTGCCCTGCTACTCACACTCTCCTCTTCAGTGGAGACCTTTTATAGATAGATAGATAGATAGATAGATAGATAGATAGATAGATAGATAGATAGATAGATAGATGGATAGATAGATGGATAGATAGATAGATAGATAGATAGATAGAAAGATAGCTATATAGACAGACAAAAATAAAGAGAAAGAGAGATGGATCGATGGCTGGATAGAGAGAGAGTTTGCCCTGCTACTCACACTCTCCTCTTCAGTGGAGACCTTCTCCTCCAGCTCTGAGTGGACCACTGGCATCCAGGGAGGGTCCAGAACAGGGACGTTGGCCACCCCGATGGTTGGGGAGGGTACAGTGAAGTCTATGCTGGGAGGAGGAACCTGTGACAGTGATAAGAGAGTGTGGAAGATGACCACTTTGGAGGTAAACATAGCTTTAGATCATGAGGTTAGCCCATATTTATCTCTCCTTTTTTTTGGGGGGGGGAGGGTTTTTTTGTACAATTCTTGCTCATTCTTTTTTTTAAATTTAACCAGAAACTGCATCAAAAAAGGTGCAACAGTTTTGGGGAAGTCAGTCCTTGCCGAATGTACGTGGTTGGTTCTATACCCGTTTAGGATGGACTGAGTTTGCTAAAACATGCATTTCCAATAGACACCTACCCGAGTATCCTCGGGACTCGTCTTCAACAGGTTAATGGAACAATATTGGCTTGATTCCTAGAATTTTTCTTAATAAGTTGGGATGCTTGATTCCTCTATTTATCTGCTTCATATTATTTGTTGAAAGTGTGATATTGTACAGCAGGTATCATGGATCTTTCCTTTTTGCAATGAAAGCCTTGCATTTTTTCCAAAGGGTTTGTGTTCCTCGTCACCTTATTCTGTTGTTGATGGATAAAGTTTGGTTCTTGACTGAACAGTGTACAGTTATTCAAAGACGCTGTACCTGTTCCCAATCATGGAAGGCATTAAATTATTCAGAGAGAGTCTTGACTTGGTGAAGGAGTACAGATTTCTTTTTATATGAAATCATGTGGCATAGTCAATGGCATGCACTGTTCGATTCTGGTCTTACTGTTGAACATGCACAATCTCTTTTACAGTGGCGGATCCACGCGGAGGTGCACCGGGTGTGCGCCCCCTTTATTTTTGTTTAAACAGAAGAAATAAAAAGAAAAAATGGAGGGGGCATGTGCGCCCCCTTTAATTTTGTAAAGACACCCCCCCCCCCTTTATGGAATTCCTGGATTTGCTCCTGTTTTGCCATGTATTAGGTTGAAATTTTCGGATAAGCTGTGTCTGTGTTGTTACTGAAGGTTTCATTCAATTATAGTGTTTACGTTATGTCACGAGGGCCAGGTTTGCAGTCCAGTGGGCGTGGTCTGCAGTCCAGTGGGCGGGGCAAACTGACCTTGAAGAGCATGGAGGCCTTGTCTTCCATGCGGGGCCACACCTGGTGGCGGAACCGCCAGAGCACCCCAAACCGCTGCACCGCCTCCACCCTCTGGCCCGCATCGTTGTGGTGCATCTCGCCGGCTATCAGCCGGTTCACGGTGTCCGGGATCTTGACCGCACAGATCAACACGATTGCAGCTTTAGACAGAGAGAGAGAGAGAGACAGAAATATTTAAGCCTCATTCAGTTGGCAGACATACACACAAACAAAGACAGGGAGAAACATTAGGCAGTGAGATATTTTAAAAAACAAATACACACAGACAAAGAGGGGGATGTGCAATGACACATTGATTTAGAAGGAGGTAAGAGCATCATAACCAGACACAGAATGGATGAGAGATGAAGTAGAGAAAAAGACAGACCAGGATGAATAAAAAAGAAGAAATACAGGAGACAGAAATGAGAGAGAGAGAGAAAGAAAGCAAACACATATGTTATGCTTGTATTTGCATATAAATAACATTTGGTAGCAGCGCTAGAAACAAGCAGTAACTCAGCAAAAAAAATATAATGAGAGCAGAAACTCCCACTAAAAATAACATCGATTAAGCAGAAGACATTTGATTCAAATATTGTGTCACTCACTTTCAGGGCCATGACATTAGATTTGCTTTCGGTGGGAGCAGTTTGATCTCGTCTGATCTATATAAGACTAGAAAAATTCACATGCGTGAAACTTTCTCAAATATCACAAAGGAGCCAAGATTTGCGAAAGTAAAATGCACACGAAAGTATTTTTCTACACGAGGCACCGAATGACAGACATTTGCAAAAGTTTTATGCTGCAAATGTTTCTGGTTTTTCAGTATTTCTGTAAATACCTTCAAATAAGATATGGGGGAGGGACATATGAGATATAATAGATAAGAAGGATGTGTTGCTAGTCTCACCTGCAGACCCCGCCAGTTGCTGGCTGCTGTCCAGCAGGAGTTCCCAGGCGAGTGGGAGTATGTTATCATAGACATCCTCACTCAGGATGGGAGCTGCCTTGGCCAGGAGTGACAGGGGTGAGTGGTACAAATCCATGGCCTGGATGGTCATAACAAATTGAGGCAGAAAGAAAACAAAGAAAATGACAAAAGATCCTTGAGCTGAAACTACCACTGAAAATAGCATTTTTTTTTTTTTTTGTAAGTTACGATTATAATTTGAGCATAGTAGATGAAAAGAAATTTATATGTATAATAAGGTCAGCAGAGTTAAGCATCTGTGAACAAGTCCAATAAAGTGTTAAGAGCCTCGATGATTCGGCTATTGAGGTAGTACATGGTAAGATTGAATCAAGGGAGGTTATTGAATAAAACCAGTTTCAAAATTGCCTATGAAATTAGGCTTGCCTCATCGCATGCAAGAGGTTTAGTTAATATCATCTTTGCATCCTTCATCCTCCGCAGAATTTAAAGACCCAGCAGCATGGGGAAACATGGGTGGTCTGATTAAATCAATCTTCATTCACCGCCCACATTAAAAAACTGAAAATAGCGGCCATCAGCAAATATTGCATAAAAGCGTACGCTCATCAGTAACGATTGATTCCACTTGAGATTCTTTGGTTGTGTGTGTACTTTAATAGAGAGATCAGTGATAATGCTGAACACAATTTGCAGCAGGGATTCTCGAATGTATTCAAGCCGGGTCTACCTTCCCACTCCATTAATTCCCATGCTACTGGGGGGAGAGAAGAGATATACCAAAAGAGATATAGAGAACATAGAAGAGATATACAGTTAAACTCGCCTAAGTCGACGTCGCATATGTCGAATAATCGCTTAAGTCGATGATTTTAAAAAGTCCCGATTTTGCCCCATTGACTTACGTGTATTAATTCACTCACAAGTCAAATTTTGTAAGTCGAATACTCGCCTAAGTCGATGAAATTCCAAGAACACTTTCACGGAAAAACCATTAAATTCACTGTGCCTAAGTCGAATAAGATTTTATTGTGTAATAAATCACTGTCAAAATCACGAGACGCCAGTTTTTGTTTACATAAGACCTAGCCCGACCAGACAGGTGACAAAAAAAATGATCTATAGCATAAAGTATCAAAATTCAAAGCGATCGCATGCGATCGTTGAACTCTCTTCATGTTTGGAGGTCCGCTGGTACAGCCCTGTCGCGCTACATACGTACAGCGACTGGGCTGTGTATAGTTGTGCGTACAGCGACTGGGCTGTGTACATACTCTGTGTATGTTTGCAGTCTGCGCTGTGCAGTGGAGTACAGTGGTATGGATGAAGCTGCTGAGTTTTCAAAACGGAAAGTAGGGGGAAAGTTACGGGCACGGGTAAATCAGAATTACACCTCTACACGCATTTCAAGCCACGGTATGGTAAACTGGAATCAATCACTGCTCAAATATCGTTCATATTCACTTCCCCAAGGTTTAACAAGGGTGTAACGTAATCGGACCTGTGCCAATACTATTAATGCACTGTCCATGCAAAGTTAGCCGTGGCCCTGCCGGGCGACCCGTGCTGCGGCACACCTCTCCAGCTCTCGGCTCCAGGAGTAGACAACATACAGTGTACATGTACATTTTATACATAATGTACGTGTGGTGTAACTGTAAGTCGATTTTTTTTTTGACTTACGCACAAGTCGAAAATCGCCTAAGTCGATGTGTTTTGCTCAGTCCCGAGAAGATCGACTTATGCGAATTTAACTGTACCAGGCTCCAACTAACCTGCATCTTGAGGTACTTCATGATGGGTGTGTCCTCCACCTGGGGTCGCTCCAGGTCAAAGGGCAGGGTCATGGCCGAGTTGGCCACGGCCGAGTTGGTGCGGCTGGTGGCGTTGTGGCGGAACATGCTGACCTGCCGGTCAAGGGTTGACGAGGTGCTCTCGCGTCGCAGCTCCCGGAAGCTGCGGAGGGTGGAGTGACCCTGGGTACTCTCCTGGAGTGATGGTGGGTCATGGGAAAGAGTGGAGGGGTAAGAGGGAGGGGAAGAGGGGATGGGTTTGGGGAACGGGCAATGATGAGGGAAGGGGAGTAGGTTGGGAAAGGAAGTGGTCACAGAGGAAGGGGACAGAGTGGGCCATGAGGGGGAAGGGAAAGGGTTGGGAAGGGGTGATAGGTGAAAGGGGGAAGAGGGTGATAAGGAGGAAGGGAATGGGTTAGGGAAGAAGGTACAGGAGAGGCATAGAGGGGTAGAGGTTTTGGAGTGGATGACAAGGTGAAGAGGGGAAGGGGAACAAGGAAGGGGAAATGAGAAAGGGAGAATAAAGTAAGTGGAAGAAGAAAGGTGGGATACATAATAACCAGATTACTCAAAGCTTTAAAAGGACTTTCCAAAGCAGACCTTTTCCAGAAGGATGGTTATTTCAAGAACTTTGCAAATAATGTAGAAGAATTCCATGTGACATGCATACGCAGTTACAACTTTGTAATTGTGTGTTGATGCAAAGGTTGTAGATCTCAGGTGCGTTAAAAAACACCTACAAGCCTTTAGTCAGGCACTGAAAAAGTTCATTTTGGATTGGAAAAATGATAACTTGCGATGTCAAAATGTCATCCTCGCAGACGTACCTTTCTCTTGGTCTTGGCCTCAAATCGTCGGACCTTCTCCTCCAGCTCCTCATCCCTTGCCTTTGGGAAGACTTCCTCGCCGTAGACCGCCCTCACAGCCTTCATCAGACGGTAGCAGTTCCTCTTCTGGCGCTCCAAGCAGTTGGGGTGGCAGCTGCGCTGGTGCTGGCAGATAAAGTTGCTCTTGCTGGCGATCTCGACTACAACCTTTGAACACGCCAAAAATCAGGGGAGATTATTTTACACTTTTTGATCTGAAAATACTCCCAAAACATCTCACTTCCTCGCCATATCACATCAGCTAGACAAATTTTTTTGTAAACCCTTTCGATTTTTTGCATGCAAATTCAACTACATACACCCAGCGTCATCCTCTTTGTGCCTCATAAAGCAATTGCATGCCTTAATTCTTTTGCTTTTAAGAAAGAAATGTTATCCCCGGGGTAAGAGTCCCAAAGGATGTTCTGGCCATGGGAAAATATTACATAACAGTCTGCTATCATTGCAACTGATTGATAACTTGCCCTACATCGACGTAAATGAGCACTGAATTGATCAGTGTCTTAGAAGTAGCCATAATAAAAATCATGGGTGTACGTTCTCAACGGAAGAACTTCATGAATTTGAATAATTACGCAGTCTCCTATCACATGATGACATTCATCCAATGGCCCAATGGCATTTGACTAGCGCGGATATCACAGTTTCTTGACGTGGCGTTTGCATAGTCACCCACCAGAGGCAACAGCTCAATCATATTATCCTTCTCAGTTTGACATTTTTAACATCTGCATCGGCAAACACTATATCAACATATCTGGTTGATAGAGAACAAGGTAAAGCATGGACTTAAATACCTGTACTTGAACCAGTGTCCAATATAAGGAAACATTTAACATGCAACGACAACAATAAAATTACAGACCCACTTTTAACAACTTACATTAAAGAATAAAAAAGGATGCGTAATGTGCTTTTATGATGACAGGCATGCTCCTCACAATTTGATGTAATTCATCCAATCAGCTAATTTGTGAACACTTTTGATATTTTCTGTCATTTTGGAGAAAGTACTTCTGTCCAAAACAGACAACAAAATGCTTCTGTCTAAAGACTGAAAACAAGCTGTGATCACAATGGCAAAACTTTGAGAATTTAAACTTTGCGAACATAAACTTTGCAATGTTTTGCCAGTGAGACTGCAGCTACTGAGAGAATCTTAAGAGATTTATTATTATTATGTAATAAAAAGAATCGGCCGGAGGTCAAAAGGAGTCAGACATTGCACTCACTGGTATCCAGGGCATGTTCTTGGTGAGGTCAACATCCTCCAGCCCGCCCCCGTCCGGCGTGGACACCACCTCGGAGAGATCCTGCTCCTGGGGGCTGACCTGGTCGCTGAAGACGCTGCTCGTCTCTCCCGTCGAGTCCTCGTCAATGGAGATGGAGGACACCTTGCGCCCCTTGATGGACCCAGACCGCGCCAGGCCTGACAGGGATTAGGATGAAATATGAAGTTACTAGAGGGTATTTGTTTATCTTTATCAGCCATATCAGACTCTGAATGGTATTTGTTAAAGGTAAAACATAGTTTTCATGCAACTGCAAAAACTGTTGATTTTTGCTCTAAATTGGAGACAATATGTATTAAGAAATGTGTGAAATAACGCTGTGATAACATAATTTCAGTTGGGTAACTACAGTAAAGCAAAATATTACCCCAAAAAGTATGACAGAAGTACTGCAATCTCAAGAGCATTTTCGTGATTGTTGCTACTATGTGCTTTTTATAATTGATTACCAGTACATAAATTTATAATATATCAGGCCATAGCAGCACCCATCCACGGAGTGAATGGCATGTACAGCTTGTTAGCTGCATGCAATGCAATACTACTGCAAGGGCATGTTTTAATCATCATGTACTAGTCAAGGCGCAGGGACCCAGGAAAAATGACTTCGTTCAACCCACCCCGCAGAAAAGGTTTGCCTGCATGGGGTGGTCGGCTTGACCCTCTGGAACATCCCTAGGTAGTATGTGATTCCAAATTGTGGTATCAATAAAATTTTACAGGCCACTTTAGTTGCGACAAGACCTTATTCTTCGAGAAAGAGTCTGCGCACGCTAAGACTACTACACGTACCACTAGCACTGCTACAGGCGCCAATGCCAGTGGTGCTTGTAGTAGTCTTAGCGCATACAGACTTTTTAGGCGACAAACAAAGGTTTTTGCCTGCAAACTAACTTTTCACGCCAAGCTGGGGTCGGTGTAGTGTAGTTTCTAGACGTTTTTATTTCGTCTTTATTTCTCCGAGTTAAAGCAAGCCGAGTGAGAGCGCATACCCAGTGACTGCCACGCCAGAACCGTTTTTTGTCGCAATCACTGGGTATGCGCCCTCGCTCCGCCTAGCGCAATACAGCGGGCTTCTGCACAATACACAAGCTGCAACTCAGAGAAATAAAGACAAAATAAAAACGGCTAGAAATTAAGACTAGGGTCGGTGACGCTTGTCGCTATTGGGGCACTGAAAATGACAAACTTATCACAGTTTTTGCATTTATTTCATGAAGAATTCATCAAAACTGCATAAAACTATAAATGTACACGTTGCTAGTGATGTCAGCAATACAGTGGGATTCATTGTAAGTTATAATATTGTGCATGGTTACCATGGTAACCGGATGCCTACAGGTGATTGGTAACCCCCTAAAATATCTGGAATTTAGACAGGTTTGTTTCTTTTGCCTTGCGTGCACATCACCCATTGTAGATCGGATCTTAAAGTACCTACCTCAACACTGTAAAATTAGCCTGGATAAAAGGGAAAAGACACCCAAGAGTTTTCCCTCATTCTCTCCTAAGCATTAATTCATTACTGCATGTTTTGATACAAAATACATATCATGGTTTTTCATTTTTTCTACAATTTTTTTTTTACAAAAGCTAACGAACACAAAAGTATGCTTAATTCTTTGATGGATAATCCAGCGCACGTGTATATTCCTTCTTTAGAAAGGAATTTATCTGCATTATTGAATAAACTTCCTTTACGAACATGAACAGTTATTGCTTTCCTCTGCTCTTTTCCAGGATTGTTTTGAATAACAATTGCTCTGTAAATACTCAAAAGAGCCAACATTAGAATATAATTGGCTTTGCTCTCTGTATTCACCTATATTTTTAAGGGAAATTTGTGTCCATACATTACTAAAAACTACATTTGCCTATATACTTTGAAGTCAAATTTGTGTTTAAAGTACGACGGGTGCAACTTTTTCATGCATTTTACTATTCGAAAATGATATCTTTCTTTCAATGGCCGTTTATTATGCCTTTGTTTACAAATTTTGCTGTAACTTGA
The DNA here is from genome assembly GCF_040938485.1 of Diadema antillarum. Classification (NCBI taxonomy): domain Eukaryota; kingdom Metazoa; phylum Echinodermata; class Echinoidea; order Diadematoida; family Diadematidae; genus Diadema; species Diadema antillarum. The sequence goes on from NW_027271818.1 coordinate 478,552, forward strand.
GAATGCTTCAATATACTCTTCACATAAGTGGTACACAATGCAGAAGGAAGGACATGCTTATTGAGCTTTTTGAAATTATGGGCTTTAGTTTTTGAGTTATTGACAGCTGAACCCTGATTGGATAACACTGGTTCCTTGGCAACAGAAGAAAACATTTTTTCTTTACAATAATCAATAAAAAGTGTTTTTTTTTTAATTGCATCTATTAAAAAAAAATCAAAGTTTGCAGCAGTAGGAGGCATTTGGGGGTTACCAATTACCTGTAGGCATCCAGTTACCATGGTAACCATGTACAATATCATAACTTACAATGAATCCCACTGTATTGCTGACATCTTTAGCAACGTGTACATAATAGTTTTATGCAGTTTTGATGAATTCTTCATGAAATAAATGCAAAAACTGTGATAAGTTTGTCATTTTCAGTGCCCCAATAGCGACAAGCGTCACCGACCCTGGTCTTAATTTCTAGTCATTTTTACTTCGTCTTTATTTCTCTGAGTTGCAGCTTGTGTATTGTGCAGAAGCCCGCAGTATTGTGCTAAGCCGAGTGAGGGCACATACCCAGTGATTGCAATTCGTGCGTCGCAATCACTGGGTATGCGCTCTCACTCGGCTTGCTTCAACTCGGAGAAATAAAGACGAAATAAAAACGGCTAGAAACTACACTACACCGACCCCAGCTTGGCGTGAAAAGTTAGTTTGCAGGCAAAACCCTTGTTTGTCGAAGAAAAAGTATGTGTGCGCTAAGACTACTACATGCAGCACTGGCACTGGCGCCTGTAGCAGTGCTAGAGGTGCTTGTAATAGTCTTGGCGTGCGCAGACCCTTTTACGTTTATTCCAACAAATAATGATGAAAAGTGGCCAGTAAAATTCTACTGACACCACAATTTGGAACCACATACTACCTGGGGATGTTCATGGAGGTCCCATCTACCACCCTGTCTGTTCAAACCTTTTCTGCGGGGTGGGTTGAACGAACTCCTTAATTAAGCCTCTTACAGGAATTAGCGCCTTGACTATACTGGTAACATTTTACCTACTCTACTGTACCCACTAATGAACGGGCAGGGTGCTTCAGCCATAAAAGTCAGGTACACGGACTTTTACTACTCTACACGTTTGATCTCAAAATATTCCAAAATGTATGTTACTCATTATTCTGGCAAATCATGTCATTGCAGCCAGACAAGTTTCTTGGTGGATCCTTCTGACATATTGCAAACCAAATTCCAAATGGGTGGAAGATGAATTTTGAGCCCTTCCGAGAACTATGTTTTAGCTTTAAAAATGAATTATTGGACGATAGCGTAAAGATAAATACTGATTGAAAAGACATGACTAATTGAAGATTGCACAAAGTGCACAGCTATACACATTTTCTGAATATGAACAATGTCAAAGTGTCCCAACGTGCAGGTTTGAGAAAGAGAGGGAGCCCTTCCTTACCATGAAGTGTGTCTGGTCGGCTGCTGCTGCGGTGCCTTCCGGTCAGTGGTCTGGCCGTGGCATCCCTGCCCATTGGGGACGTGGTGACGCCGTGGCGACGGAGGAGCCCGCCCCTGCTCTGCTTCCTTGGCTGCATGCCAACTGGGAGGGGAGATCAGGGAGAAAAGATGAGGAATGGCTATATAGACCAGGCTCTCCAATGACGTCGCCAAGCCAGCCATACTGATGGTCAAAAACTGTGTATGGGGGCCCCAATATGCATCATGGGTATTAAAGCATTATATCCCAAGTCCCATCACCTACATGTAGCTAGTGCAATTTTATTGGGCAAGTCAGGCAGGCTAGTATGTGGCCCGTACGTGTACTATGCGCTAGAGCTACGCACTTAATACACACATGAACTGTTTCTGCTTCTCAGGCAACATGCCTCATTTGACGTCAAGGAACCTCGTCTATAGCTGTTACAGACATCTACAATGTATATAATCCAGGACCGACCCTTGGTACATCATCTTGTACTTTCCCCTGAAAGCTCTCATTTCTCTTGCTACCACCAAATGCAGGTAAGCTGAGTGAACAGATCTTAAAGTGTCTGAAGAATCAGGGTATTAAAGTACCGTTCAGTGATCGGTCGACAACTGGTGACGGAAAATTGAATATTGCGTGGAAATCCCGTCGCCCGTCGGCTATTTCAACGGGAAAATGAATGAAATATCAATATTCTATTTTCAACTGAAAATGAAACACAGGATAATGAATTTGCTCTGAAATCCTGTTTTCCGTGTTTCATTATGATAAAATATCGAAAAATGACTCAAAATCCTATTTTCTTAATATTTCAAAAAATAGGAAATGGAAAACAGGATATCGGTTCGATATTCGTTTTTCCATTTTCCATATGCAACGAGCGACGGGATATTGAAGACCGCCCCCAACGGCCACTTTATCTCGACACATAAATCAGTTGTAGCGATTCGGTATTGTACAGTGTCTAGAAGAAGGAGACTATACCTTTGGCATAGCTACGCTATACGCACCTTGGTCCTACAATTATTATGCAGGCATATGAGGTTGTTTAGGTTTTCGTGGCGATGTGCAGCAAGCTTTGCTGCGAAACGACAAGTTTGTAGAGACTTTCGATCGTAATTACGCGATATTTTCATCTACAGAAAACCACATTCTTCTCCGACAGAAATTTTGATGAACGGAAAAAATAGTTTCAGATGAAATCTTCATATTTAAACAACTTCACCAATCATAATGTCGGTGAAAACCGTGAGAAAGGAGTTGCGTTTCGCTTGTATGAATCCGTTGCCACTGTGCCAGGTAACAAAGAAGATTAAGCAAATTTGGCATCATGACACTTGTTGTTGTTGGGTGTTTTTTTTTTTTCAGATCAAACGCAATTATGCTTCTGTCTCAAATGTTTATATATCTGACTGGTCATTATTTTGAAGTTATTCAACCAGGAACAACATTATGTTTTATACTTTTGCTGACAAGAAAATGGAATATTCTCTATATTTCGTGTAGGGGCCCTACCTGGTTTATATATACATATATCATGTACGTACCTACACAATTTCTTGTGATTTAGGGTTCCAACGAGAATGTTCGATAAGTGAAAGCACAAGGAGGGCATTGTGAAGCCGGGACTTAGTGTAGCAATACATAAACGTCTCGCCGGATTTTCAGCAAATTTGGCAGAAAGTATCTTTATGATGATATGATCTTAATTTGTTAGATTAGCCACCCCACCTCCGAAGGGGGGATGGAGCCTCGATCAGAGTCCTTAAACTTATTCTTTTTAATCTTCTTCTTTCAAACCGAAAAAGATCTAGGCCCCAGTTTTGCTCGTATTGATATCCAGCCAGCAACAGATAAAGAATTTCATTATTTCTTAGCTAATCCAAATCCCCAATCTGTGTACTTTACTCCCATCCAAGATTATGAGGTGAAGGACGTAGTTCACAAATTAAAAGAAAAAAAAAAGGAAAAGAGTGCTTGACATGATGGCATTACGAATGTTTTACTGGAAAAAAAAATTATACCCGAAATTTTGTCTCCTTTAACATATCATATTGAATTTGTCCCTTCTCACTAGTACAGTGCCTCGTCAAATGAAAACTGCTTAAGTGGTTCCACTTTATAAACAAGGTAACAAACAAGATTAAGCAATTATCGTCCAATTTCTCATTTGACCACAATTTCCAAGATTCTTGAACATTTGATATATTCTCGCGTAATTAAGTTTTTAGATGAATGCAATATTCTTTGTGACCCTCAATTTGGATTTAGAAAAAACAACAACACTCTACTACTCACGCTCTGCTTGCTTTTATTGACAAATAAAAGTCGTCCACGCTACTAGTATTGACGATTTATCATATACAGTTGGTACATTCCTCGACCTGTCCAGGGCCTAAAATTTGACACTATCGATCACGATATTTTGTTATATAAACTCTCGCACTACGGAAAACGTGGAAAGGCCTTGGACTGGTTCAGGAGCTATCTAACCAATAGGAAACAGTTTGTATAATATTAACGGTTTTAGTTTTAGTTTGAAAACACTTTCTTGGGGATCCCTCAAGGATCTCTTTTGGGTCCGCTTTTGTTTATTCTTTACATGAATGATTTCAAAAATTAATCTTATATTTTGTCCTTCCTTCTTTTTGCCGATGATTCCAATATCTTGTTTTCACATCGAAACCCAACAACCCAAGTTTTCTCTCAATGTAAACAAAACTAATTATATGTTATTCAGTAATTTTCATTTGCCAGGTGATATAAAAGTGAGTAATGATTGTTTAATTCAAGTTGAATCGTCTAAATTTTTAGGTCTATATATTATTGGCCATGATTTATCATGGAAATATCATATATATTACTTATCTGGTTTTTATTCTGCCCACACGATCTCACACGATTCTTCTCTGAAAGCAGACTCCTTTGAGGTTGCTGATTTGTTTCTATACAACTTAGTCACATTGATTTTATGCATCAGTTATCAGCCAACGACTTGCCCCACATTTTAGCAATTTGTTTGAGAAAAACTATGCGGTTCATGCATACCCCACAAGGTAAAGAGACTCGTTTCACCTTCCACGTATTCGCACACTCTTTGCTCAAAAAACAGTTGCTTTCACCTGACCCAAATTCTGGAATGATCTTCCCGCAGATGTAGTCAAATGTTCTTCTCTCTTTATTTCAAACAAAAACTCAAATCAATGTTACTTAATGAGTATAATGAGTATAACTTGCCTGATTAGAATTATGTAACCTGTTATTTTACATTATTCTCTTTCAATGCATGGGGGATCAATTTGAAGTGTACGTTTGCTTTACCTCTGGTTTCAGCTTTTATGTGTTTATGCTCCCAATAATTACTGCGCTATCACTCATACTTTGAACTCGTATAGGTCATGCTCGTATACCAGTGTATTTTCATGCTGTCTTTTATCAATCAGCACTTATTCCCTTCCTTTCCTCTTTTTTCTTTTCTTTCTCTTTTCTTTTACTTCTTCTGCTCTTTGCACCTTGCTGTTTTAGCTTTCAATTATAGTTTCGTCATTAGTACTTTGTGTCCTATCTCCACTGTAAAACGAATTTACATCGTGATACTTTTTCCCCCGGAACACGAAGTTACAAGCTTTACTTTTGCGGCTCTTTCGTATGTCACATATTATAGAGAATTGTCTTTTATGTATACATAATATGCTGAGACACTTTCTTGTAATGACCAACCTTATATCATATTTTGTATTTTGCTAATTGCTCGTTTCTATTTTTGTTTCTTTTTTGTTAAAGGGGAAGGCTAGTAACTGATCAGTGGGAATCAGTGGAAATGCTGTGAGATGATTGTTCCAATCCTTATGGGATTCATTCAAGAGTTCATTGTATATCTATTGTTGTGTGAAAATGATTTGCTTCAGAATGGTCTCATATTCAAGTAATGTGCAGTTTAATGCTTCCAGGTTAGCGTCCCTGGTCAGTGACGGAGCATTAATCTGCACATTACTTGAATATGAGACCGTTCTGAAGCAAATCATTTTCACACAACAATAGATATACAATGAACTCTTGAATGAATCCCATAAGGATTGGAACAATCATCTCCCAGTATTTCCACTGATTCCCACTGATCAGTTACTAGCCTTCCCCTTTAAGTGTAGGCCCTACATGTATACAGATGTGATGTGAAATTATGAAAATAAACAGCTGGAACTGTTCACTGTGTCTCAAGAGTAAGACCAGTGCAGTAATTCAAAATTAAAATTCAAAAATGCTAAAGATAGAGCTATGAAGACGTTAATGGCTGAAATTTCATGTTCGATTATGGCGGATTCAGTGCTGCCCTGATCGGGGGAGGGGGTGAAGGTTAGGA